>NC_092712.1:19241768-19544151 GCF_047496885.1 Scyliorhinus torazame | reverse complement strand
GAGGGCGAGGATGAGCCGATTCTTTGAAGGAGTAGAAGATGTGTGTGAACGTTGTCGGGGGTGGGGGGGTGCACTAATGTTTATATGTTTTGGTCCTGTCCAAAGCTAGAGGATTACTGGAAGGAGGTTTTTAGGTAATTTCTAAAGTGGTGCACGTGAAACTGGACCCGGGCCCCCCGGGAGGCCATATTCGGGGTGTCGGACCAGTCAGCGTTGGAAACTGGTGCGGAGGCAGATGTTGGAGCCTTCGCCTCGTTGATCGCCCCGAAGGCAGATCCTGATGGGATGGAGAGCAGCATCTCCACCCTGTGCCCTGGCGTGGCGGGGAGACCTGTTGGGAATTCTTGACTCTTAAGAAGGTTAAGTTTGATCTGAGGGGAAGGATGGAGGGGTTCTACAATTCATGGGCATTATTCATTATGTACTTTCAAGAGCTGGATAACATCGAACATTAGTTGGGGTGGTGGGGGGGGGGGGGGGGGGGTGGTGAGAGAGTTGGCGGGCGATGGTGTTAATGGTGGCAATAGGTGATTCCTGATTCCTTTTTGTCAGTTGTTTATGTGAACATGTACCAGCCTCCCCGAACAGGCGCCGGAATATGGAGACTAGGAGCTTTTTACAGTAACTTCATTTGAAGCCTACATGTGACAATAAGCGATTTTCATGTGGGCGAATGTTTGGGGTTTGTTGGGAGGATGGGATCGTTGTTATTGATATGGGGATTGACATAATTGTTACTGTGTTTATTGTTTGGTGGGTGTAAATTTGGGAGAAAATGTGCAAAAGGAGGAGAATGAAAAAATATTTTTTAAATAAAGGACCGCGGGATGAAGATGGGGAGGCATTGGAAAACAAATAGGAATCTCGGAGGACCGTCAATTTTACTGATTGAACTCTGCCCGCCAGAGACAGCGGGAACGCATCCCATCTCCGGAATCCTCCTTCATCTGATCCCACCAGCCAGACCAGTCCCTTCCAGCTCCTTGAGGCCCTCCGAGCAATTGCCAGCGGAGCAGCTAATATTCTTAATCGGCAAAGTAGTGCAGTGGGAGCCTGCTAGATCTATGTTGGGTCATTAACCTGTAACTATGTATTAACTGGGGCAGCACGATGGTGCAGTGGTAGCACTGCAGTCTCACGGCGCTGAGTTCCCAGGTTCGATCCCGCCCTGGGTCACTGTCCGTGAGGAGTTTGCACATTCTCCCCGTGTTTGCGTGGGTTTCACCCCCACAACCCAAAGATGTGCAGGGTAGGTGGATTAGCCATGCGAAATTGCCCCTTCATTGGAAAAAATGAATTGGGTATTCTAAATTTATTTTAAAAACCTGTATATTAACTGATGGAAGATCAGAGAAACATACGAATGAGGAGTTGGCCATTTGGCCCCATGAGGCAGCTACGCCCATTCAATAAATTATGTATTCTTTATTGTCACAAGTAGGTTTACATTAGCACTGCAATGAAGTTACTGTGAAAATCCCCTAGTCGCCACATTCCGGCACCTGTTCGGGTACACAGAAGGAGAATTCGGAATGTCCAATTCACCTAACCTGCACATCTTTGGACTGTGGGAGGAAACCGGAGCACCCGGAGGAAACCCACGCAGACACAGGGAGAACGTATAGACTCCAAACAGACAGTGACCCAAAGCCGGGAATCGAACCTGGACCCTGGAGCTGTGAAACAACCGTGCTGACCACTGTGCTACATGCTGCTCACTGCTACGTCAAGCCTGAGTGAGTCGCACACTTGTAAGCACTGCTGCCTCACAGCGCCAGGTTCAGTTCAGACTGTGGGTGACTGGTGTTTTCTCTCCCCATGTCTGCATGGGTTTGTTTAAAAATTAATTTTTATCGTGATGTGGGCATCGCTGATTAGGCCAGCATTTATTGTCCAATCCCGAGGTACCCGTCAGAAGATGGTGGTGAGCTGCCTTTGTGAACTGCTGCAGTCCTTGAAGTGTAGGTACACCCCACTGTGCTCTGAGGGAGGGAGTTCCAGGATGTTGCCCCAGCGACAGTGAAGGAACGGCGATACATTTCCAAGTCAGGGTGGTGGGTGACTCGGAGGGGAACCTCCAGGTGTGGGGTTCCCAGGTATCTGCTGCCCCTTGTCCTTCTGGATGGTGATGGTCGTGGGTTTGGAAGATGTTGTCTAAGGAACCTTGGCGAGCTAACTGCAAGTGCATCTTGTAGATGGTACACTCTGCTGCCACTGTTCGGCGAGGGTTTGGAATGTTTGCGGAAGGTGGAGCAATCAAGCGGGCTGCTTTGTCTTGGATGGTGTCGAGCTTCCTGAGTGCTGGCGCTGCACTCACCCAGGCAAGCGGAGAGTATTCCATCACACTCCTGACTTGTGCCTTGTAGATGGTTGACATGCTTTGAAGGGGGTCAGGAGGTGAGTTGCCCACTGTAGGATTCCTAACCTTTGACCTGCCCTGATAGCCACAGTATTAATGTGGCTAGTCCAGTTCAGTTTCTGATCGAAGGTAATCCCCCAGGATGTATACCTCCCAGGTGCTCTGGTTTCCTCCCTCAGTCCAAAGATGTGCAGGTTAGGTGTGGTTTATGGGGATACGGTGGGGGAGTAGGTGCGGTGCACTTTCAGAGGGTCATTGCAGACTCAATGGGCCAAAAGACGTCTTTGTGAACTGTAGGGATTCTATGATAGTAACCTCCAATCTGCATCCTGCTGCCGCCTACTCCCCAATAACCTATCACCCCTTTGCTTACCAAGAATCTATCCACCCCCCCCCCCCCCACCCCCCAACCCCCCATCTCCCATTTTAAATGGCTGATCCAAGGGTCGCATCCAGGTTTGCTAATGAAGGGCAAGGGACATTACTCGCAAAGTGCTCGTTATAGATTGTAAGGAAAACTCCGGCAGGTGGCGTTTTAATTTGGGGAAAATGGTGAGGCCATTTTAAAAACAAAAAAGCCCAGGAGAGGCTACTTATTGAAATGGTGCTGACCAACCAGAAGCAGGGGAGGTTCAAACAGACTTGGGGCTCCATGTACCCGGGTGACTGAAATATCGTGGAAGTACAAAACAATTGGTCAGAAAGGCTATGGGCGGCACAGTAGGACTGCTGCTTCACAGCGCCGGGGTCCCAGGTTCGATTCCCGGCTTGGGTCACTGTCCGCGCGGAGTCTGCACGTTCTCGCCAGGTCTGCGTGGGTTTCCTCCGGGTGCTCCGGTTTCCTCCCACAAGTCCCGAAAGAAATGTGTGAGGTAATTGGACATTCTGAATTCTCCCCTCGGTGTACCCGAACAGGCGCTGAAATGTGGCAACCAGGGGCTCTTCACAGTAACTTCATTGCAGTGTTAATGTAAGCCTACTTGTGACACTAACAAAGATTATTATTCTACTGAAATGTCGGCCGGCCCATCACCTAGAATCCAAGGGAATAAAAGTAGCTTTTGAGCATCACCGAGCCCTGGATAGGCCGCACCTAGCCTTTCGGAGAAAGATTGCTACACAAAAAGAGACTGCTTGGCCCATTGTTTCCAGAATTCTGTGATCAGTTTCTTTTAAGACCCATTTTGAGGGGTAGATTTTCTAAATTAGACTCCCAAAGGTTAAATCCGAGCAGAGATTTCACCGAATCTGTTTGTATTCTCTGGAACTTGTGATTCGATTAAACTTCCCTGGATATTAAAGGGGTTAGATTTGTGAACTAGTTCTGCAGCTTGGGGAATTTAGGACTTAGTCAGATCTTTCAACAATGAAGTTCCGCGAGACTCCTGCGCTGAGTGGCAGTGAATCTTTCACAAATCGCAGTTGATTTAATTAATTGATTTTTTTTTTTGGTCAGCTGGAGTGTAATGGAAATGGGACAAAGTATTTGGAGTTGTGTGATAGATCAAACATGATCTTATTCAATGCTGCAATAGGCCTGAGGGGCTGCAGAGGCTGCAACAGCGCCCCCCCCCCCCCCCCCCCCCCCCATGTTCCTGTGTTGCAATTTTCAATGTCTTTTTTCATCAAGCGGGTATCGTTAATCCTCTGGTGGCTGCTGTTCCCATTTTAATGTACATTAATCAAGGTCGATAATCTTAGGAGTTGTTTTGAATGGGACAGGGGGTGGGAGGGTGCGTGATGTTGGTCTGAGTTGGGACCAAACGCAGCTCCTGTGGCACTTGCCTTGAACTGTACTTGTTACTTGTTACTTTTTTGAAGGAAATCCCAGACCACTGCCACACACAATGTCCACGCCAGGTTTGAGAAGCACGCTGTTCACCCACCTACTGGTGGCCATGTTTGGGATGGGGTCGTGGGTCGCGGTGAACTCCTTGTGGGTGGAGCTTCCTGTGGTGACAAAGATCCTTCCTGAAGGTGAGTCCCGGATGAACAGCGGTTTATACTAACCTAATATTCCAAATGGGTCAAAGTCCGATCAGCCATTGATTAACTTGGATATATGCACTTAAAAGGTTTGATTTCTCTGGTTTCTGAGTTAGCTAACTTGGCCTGGGCAGTATAACTGTGGGTAGAAGTACATTCATCCATCATGCCCCTGCAGTTGAATAACTTGTCAATGTGCTGCCTTGTCTGTTACCGGGACTTGCCATGTTAGAAAGACTGGACGAAATCGTAACTCGGCAAAGAACCAGTGCGTTTAAGTTGGGGTTTGGGGGTAGGAGTATGAAACCAGGTGTACATTGGCATTCCTTTATGCCAATGCTGCATTTGGGTCTGGTTTTATTCTTCATCCAGCTCCCTGTATCCGAGTGGGCAACCTCCTTTCCTTATGCAGTTTAAGTCTCTCGCTCTGTCTACAATGCTAGCCCAACGCTGTTCTCTTGGAGGCACTGTTATTCAGTCGTGACATTCTCTGCTCGCTTGGGTGCGCATTAAAGATCCTATTTCACTAAGAAAACCAGGAGAGGTTTTCCGCGCTGTGCTGGTTGATATTTATTCCTCAGCCAACATCCCAAAAATCGGCCTGTCCGGCCATTTATCAGTGCAGTTTGTAGGATCTTTCCATGAGTGCTGCTGCGCTTCCTACCTGGTAACAGTAGGTACCTATCAAAAGTGCTTGGTTAACTGTGCTGTGCTTTGTGCCCTGGGGAGGGTCCTGAGGTTGGGGAAGGTGCAACTGAAGTTCCTAAACTGGTGAAACTAGAGAACATTCTGTTTGCTCTCCTCCTGGTGTGACTGTTAGATGAGTTGCTGGTGATTGGGCAACTAGTATAGTTTCCCCCTGTTAATAAGACCATACAATGTAGGAGCAGATATAGGCCATTCGGCCCATCGAGTGTGCTCTGCAGAAATCATGACTGATATATAATCCTCAACTCCACTTTCCCGCCTTATCCCTATAACCCTTGATTCTCTTACTGATTAAAAATCTGTCTCTCCCTGCTTTGAACATACTTAATGACCCAGCCCTGCGTTAAAGAATTCCACAGATTCACTCCCCTCTGAGAGAAAATTCCTCCTCATCTCTGTCTGAAATGGGCGACCCCTCACTCTGAGATTCTGCCCTCTGGTCCTAGACTCTCCCACAAAAGGAAACATCCTCTCAGCATCGACCCTGTCAAACCCCGCCCCCCCCCCCCCCCCCCTGCCCTCATAAAAAAAATCCCTCAAAACCCGGGATCAACCTAATGAACCTTCTCTGGACTGCCTCCAATGCCGGTACATCATTCCTTGGATAAGGCGACCAGAACTGCTCACAGTATTCCAGGTGAGGTCTAACGTGCCTTCTATAGTTGAGCAGGACTTGCCTATTTTTATGCTCCATTCCCTTTGAAATAAGGACAACATTCCATTTGTCTTTCCAATTAATAATAATAATCATCATTATTGTCACAAGTAGGCTTGCATTAACACTACAATGAAGTTACTGTGAAAGTCCCCTAGTCGCCACACACCGGCACCTGGTCGGGTACACGGAGGGAGAAATCCGAATGTCCAATTCACCTAACAGCACGTCTTTCAGGACTTGTGGGAGGAAACCGGAGCACCCGGAGGAAACCCACGCAGACAGGAGAACGTGCAGACTCCACACAGACAGTGACCCAAGCTGGGAATCGAACCTGGGACCCTGGAGCTGTGAAGCAACAGTGCTAACCACTGTGCTACCCTGCTGACCATGCACGACGACCCGCAAATTCCTCTGCTGTGGTTTTCTGCAGTTTCTCTAATTTATTTATTTTATTTATTTATTTACTTACTTCTCTATTTAATATTCAGCTCCTTTATTCCTCCTACTAAAATGCATAACTTTACACTTTGCCAGATCTGCCAAGTTTTTGTCCACTCGCCTACCCTGTCTATATCTCTGGTGGTGTGATCCTCACCGTTTGCCTTTCCACCTGTTTCTGTGTCATCCGTAAACATGTCAATATATATTCACTTCCTTTGTTCAAGTCATTAATGGACACTGAATAACTGTGGCCTCAGCACTGACCTCTGTGGAACTCCACTCGATACAGGTTGCCACCCTGAAAATGTCTCTCTTATTCTAACTCTATCTTCTATCAGTTAGCCAATCCTCTGTCCATGCTGATATTCTACCTCCAGCTCCATGGGCTCTTGTCTTATTAAGCAACCTTTTGTGTGGTACCTTATCGAATGCTTTCTGGAAATCCTAATTGAAATGTCCTAAGATGTGTGACTCAGAGGACTTGAATGTCTGACTGTGTATCTGGCTTAGTGATCCCTCCCCTGTATCTCTGCAGGTGTTAGTCCAGCTCCCTTAACTTGGAATCATACAGCACTGATTAAGGAGGCCATCGTCCCTGAGCTGCTTATTATGTGGCATGTTGAAGTGCCAGTTCTTTAGGCTGATTGGTTGAGATCTAAACTGGCAAAAAGGCCTGGGAGAATGTTTCCTTATGGAATGGACGAGGGGGTAATTGTTGCTTCAGACATCTAACAATTCAATGCTAATCTACCTTTTTAAAAATTTTCCCCATTCCCTAGGGTGGAATCTGCCAGCCTATTTGACGGTGCTGATCGCCTTATCAAATGTTGGCCCCTTGTCTGTCACCCTTGCTCACAAGTTCTCCCCGGGCCTGCTGAACGAACGTTGTGTTATCTACTCCATCCAAGCATTGGGTGTGATCTCCTCAATTGCCTTAGCCCTCTCCTGGGATCGGACTGTGTTAGTTGGTGGGGAGCAGCACAGCGTTGCCTACTTGACCCTGGCTTTTGCCCTGGCCTTTGTCTGCTGCACTTCCAATGTCACGTTGCTGCCGTTCATGTTCACCCTCCCACCCAAGTACATCAGGACCTTCTTTGTTGGCCAGGGCCTCAGTGCCCTTTTCCCGTGCATGGCAGCACTGGCACAGGGTGTGGGCCAGCTGGAGTGCCGCAACAGCTCCGAAGCCAATGGCTCCCACTCCCTTCAGCCCCACTACCTTGAAGAGAACTTCACAGCTGGCACCTTCTTCTGGCTTCTGGGGGGGCTAATGTTTGTCTCCATGTTGTCCTTCGCTGGACTGACCCGAAAAGGCAACGGCAAGCCGCGTGAACCCGGCAGTGGTAAGGAAGTGTGCCAGCTGACCGAGAGTGAGCAGGCCCACAAACCACCTGCTCCATTTGGCACAACGCGCAACATCTACCTGCTGATCTTGCTGGCTGTCTCCAATGCCCTAACCAATGGGGTCCTGCCATCAATACAGACATACTCCTGCCTGCCCTATGGGAGCACCACCTTTCACCTGGTGGTGGTGCTTGGGAATCTCGCTAATCCACTGGCCTGCTTCATCGCCATGTTTGTCCTCTGGAGGTAAGGTCTTTTAGTTACTCTTCACTATTCTTTATTCTGTTTCCACCAGCACTTCAGGCAGTGCAGACTTGGATTACTTTGCCTGTTACCTTAAAGTTGTAACCTCTGGAAACTATTTCTTATTTGGCCCTACTCAGCCCTTCCATGATTTTGAACACCCATCAAAATCTTCACTTGGCCTCCTTTGCCCTCCAAGAACAGCCCCAGCTCCTCCACATAATCACTCTCATCCCTGGTATCTTTCCAGTAAACATCTGCAATGATTCTCCAAGCTGATTTTTGGCCATCCTTTCTCATTTCTTCCTCTGCAGCTCCACACCTATTGTTGTCTCTAATTGGTTTATCTTTCTGGTGCTTTCCTATCTTGTGTGGACATAAACCAGTTGGGCCGAATGGCCTGTTCCTGGTTTGGTTTGGCTAGATTCGTTGCACTGCAGTTGCGCTCTAACTCTGTTCACTCCTTTTATTGGGCTCTGTCCAGAGTTGCTTCACCTGGGCTGTGTGCTGCACAATGGCTGGTTCCATGTGTCCAACAATCTCTTCTCTGTTTTGTACAGATCAAGTGTTGGGCTGTGGGCCCTGGCATTGCTCGGGTTGCTGTTTGGAGTCTACATTTTGACGTTGGCAGCGTACAGTCCATGCCCCCCACTGCTGGGGAGGCCTGTGGGAATTGTTTTGGTGGTAAGTAAAGTGCAGACTATATTGTTTGTGTCGTTCCTTAAAACACTGGCAAACTGGCTAATAAGGTGCATGGCAGACACATCTTTCACCTGGTGTTCCAAAAGGTGTGCATGCTGATGTTTCCGCTCCAGGCGAGTCTCCTCCTGTCCCTCCTCAATAAATGCTGGCCTAGCCAGCGATGCACACATCCCATAAATTAATTTTTTAAAAACCCATGCTATTTACCTCGACTGTACCTTGTGTGTTCCTCCCCATGGGAAGTTTCTCCTGAATTGGCTATTGGTTTTATTTGTGTCCGTCCTTTATTTATAGCCCTTGAGTTCTGATCTGCCGGAAAATAGAAGCATTTTCTCTGCATCTGTGGAATCCTATCCCGAGGTGGTGGTGTAGCGGTATTGTCACTGGACGAGTTAACCAGGGGCCCAGGATAATGCTCTGGGGACCAAGGTTCAAATCCCACCACTGCAAATGGTTGAGATTTGAGTTCGATAGAAATCTGGAATCAACAGTCTAATGATGACCATGAATCGATTGTCGTAAAAACCCATCTGCTTCACTCATGTTCTTTAGGGAAAGCAATCTGTTATCCTTGCCTGGTCTGCTCTACATGTGACTCCAGACCCCCAGCAATGTTGTTGGCTCTTAACTGCCTCCTCGCGGGGCAATTAGTAATGGGCAGTACTTGCTGGCACAGCCGACGACGCCCTCACCCCATGAACAAATGTTTTTTAAAACAGTTAATTATAAATGCTAATTATTTCAGGACATCTCAAAATACTTTGCAGCCAATGAGATGCTGTAGAGGTATGAAAAGTTTTTTTAATGTCGGAAATCTTGGCGGCTAATTTGCTCACCAGATCCCAGAAGCAATGATGTCAATTTTCTAGCCACTTGTGTCATGTTGGCAGAGGGGTGAATGTTGGCCAGGTCACCAGGGCGATGAGATGGAGCGGAGCATGTTATTGGATTTGGTGCTGCCTATTGACTTGTGGCCATGTCCCTGCCTCATTCTCTCTCTCTCTCTCTCTCGCTCTCTTTCTTTCGCAGGTGATTGCGTGGATGCTGTTCACTGGGCTGTTCTCTTACCTGAAGGTGGTGATTGGCAGCATTCTCCACGAGGCGGGTCACTTGGCCCTGGTTTGGTGCGGAGCCGCCATCCAGCTGGGCTCGCTGATTGGTGCCTTGGTCATGTTCCCACTGGTTAGTGTCTACCAGCTCTTCACATCTGGGCAGGCGTGTGTGGATACCTGCGGGCAGTGACTGGCAGAGACACATTTCGTCAGACTGAACCGAGAGGGTGTCAGCGATTCGCAGCAAAGACCAATTGCACTGGCAATGGAGTCTCCAGCAAGTTCTCCTTGGAATGGAGAATCTGAGGGTTGTTGGCAAGGGCACTGTTTTTCTATTCTCTATTTGGCCTGGATGCTCTCCAATCCCTGCAGTTTTCCCATTTGAAATTTTCTATTCCAACCCTGTCCTTCCCAGGCTGCATTGAGCACTGATGTTATATCCCCCCCCCCCCCCCCCCCCCCCCCCACCTAAACTGGTTTCAGGCCTACCTGTGTCCAAAATCGGTAGCTCCTCGGCAAGTTGGGTATCGTTTGCCCAGGGCAGGGTTCCTGCTCCCAGCTGAACTCTCCTTCCTTGCCCCCCATGTGTGACCTTGTGGCGAGGGCAGGGTTGGGTTCCTGCAACTCACCCCACATTTCATGAGCCTTCTCTCCTAACTTAGAAAGCGAGGCAGCTATACCCGAGAGGGGAGAGTCCGTCTCCTCGGGGGTGGAATGGGAGATTGAGGTGTTAGGGGCCCGAGAGAGAGTTGCATGTTCTTGGTTTCTCAAATAAATAAATGTTTTTCTGTATTAAAATGCCATTTATTCTTTGGTTTTGCTACTTCACTGCAATTCTCTGGAAATCTAGGTGTCGTTGGGACGCCAGAAGACCTGCCTGGATACTTGATTCTGAAGCTAACCTCTGTTCCTGTCTCTCGACTTGTGTAGCTTAGAGGAAAGGGGTTTATGTCTGGCTGTGATGCCACCTGCAGTCGAGTGGCCAATGGGTGACCTGCAGGAACAATGCCAACAACATGCATTGATGCAAAGGTGTTGATGGAAGAAAAGTCTCCACGTGCTCCACAGGAACCTTATAATTTGACATGAGGTGATGTTAGGGGCATATGACCAATCATTTGATCAAAGAGATGGTTTTGACGTGGTGTCTTAAAGGAGGAAAGTTAGGAAGAGCACAGGTCCTCGGCAGTTGAAGGCATGTTCAGCGCGTTAGAACAATTAATACCTGGGCTACCGGAGCCTTGAATTGGAGGAATGCAGGTATCTGAGGGTTGTGGGCCAGAAAGCTTTAGAAGTAGGGTGGTTAGTATTGAAAGTTTGTGAGTGGGCAAGGGACTGGTAGATGGAGTACAATGTTGGTAAATGTGAGGTCATCCATTTTGGTAGGAATAACAGAAAAATAGACTATTATTTAATGGTAAAAAATTGCAGCATGCTGCTGTATAGAGGTGCCTGGGTGTCCTTGTGCATGAATCGCAAAAAGTTGGTTTGCAGGTGCAGCAGGTAATTAAGAAGGCAAATGGAATTTTGTCCTTCGTTGCTAGAGGGATGGAGTTTAAAAGCAGGGAGGTTATGTTGAGCTGTATCGGGTGCTGGTCAGGCCACACCTGGAGTACTGTGTACAGTTTTGGTCTCCTTATTTGAGAAAGGATGCACTGGAGGGTGTGCGTAGGAGACTCGGGTGAAAATGAAAATGGAAATGAAAATCACTTATTGTCCGAGTAGGCTTCAATGAAGTTACTGTGAAAAGCCCCTAGTCGCCACATTCCGGCCCCTGTTCAGGGAGGCTGGTACGGGAATTGAACCATGCTGCTGGCCTTCCTTGGTCTGCTTTAAAAGCCAGCGATTTAGCCCAGTGAGCTAAACCAGCCCCAGGTTGATTCCAGAGTTAAGCCATGAGGAGAAACTGAGTAGACTGGGACTATACGCATTGGAATTTAGAAGAATTATCATCTTTATTGTACAAGTAGGCTTACATTAACACTGCAATGAAGTTACTGTGAAAAGCCCCTAGTCGCCACATTCCGGCGCCTGTACACAGGGCGAATTCAGAATGTCCAAATTACCGAACAGCACGTCTTTCGGGACATGTGGGAGGAAACCGGAGCACCCGGAGGAAACCCACGCAGACACGGAGAACGTGCAGACTCCGCACAGACAGTGACCCAGGCCGGGAATTGATTCTGGGACCCTGGTGCTGTGAAGCAACAGTGCTAACCCCCATGCTGCCATGCCACCCAGGCTTGGAAGGTTATGGTGAGCGGGTGGGTAAGTGGAGCTGAGTCCAGCCATGATCTTACTGAATGGTGGAGCAGGCTCGAGGGGCCGAATGGCCTATTCCTGCTTCTAGTTCTTGTGAGAGACCGTGGAGCGATTTGAAAGTAAAAGATGGGAACTTTAAAATCATTGCGTTGCTTAAGCAAGGAGCTCAATGTAGTTCAGCAAGGGGGGCTGGATGAAAGGGCGTTGGTGTGAGTTAAGATACAGGTAACAATGTATTAACTGACCTCCATTTTAAGGAGGCCAGAAACTGGGGGGAAACCAGCCAATGGTGTGTTGGGATAATCCACTCTTAATAAACATCTGAGCGAGAGTTTCAGCAGCAAATGAGCTTGAGGTAGGGGGACAGAGTTGGGCGATGTCTTCATGATAGTGCTGAGGTTGCGCTCATTAATTTCCTGAGGCTGATATCGGGGCACCATTTTTAAGTGCTGCTCCATTTCTCTCGGCCTCCGTGCCGCCCCCCGTTAGTGCCCCAATGCCAGGATACCCACCTGGCAGTGCCAAGGTGCCAGGCTGGTGGTGCCTGCGAGGGTACCATCCTGACCAGAGCCTTACCACCCAGGGGTTTCTGATCATCGAGGACACCCTCCCCCACTAAGTGCCATTACGCCTGGTCCACGGTTGTGGAAACCCGTGCTAAATGGCATCGCGGTGTGGTCTCCGAGGTGCGGCATTCGATCCCGGATCTCGGGAGACTCTGGAGTAGCCCTATTTAAGTGAAGCTAATTGCGCACTTAAATATGCCAATCTGGATCCTGCCCAGTGAGGACGAGATCCAGATCACGATGTCTCGAGAGATCTAATAATCTCGCGAGGCCTCCTGTGCATCCTAAATCTCACCAGAGGGCTCTCAGGAATTTAGCGGCCATGTTGCGTCACCGAGTCGCGCGCAACAAGGCCGTATGATCACACCCATCAGCTAGGAGTTGAAATTCCCGCTCCCACCAGCAATTGGTATCGTGGAAAACAGAAGGGAGACAAAATTTATTGTGATGGAAAAACTAAATTTCTTGTCGCCAAGAAATTAGTTTGGAACTTTGCTCTCTCGACTTTGGTGGGTTAAAGGTGTTTCCTGTTGATTGATGTTGAGGGCCACATTGGCATTTCATGGCTGCCATTCAAAAAGCTTATTATGTACACCCTCCAAATTTAAATGCCCACCAGCAGATTATTAAAAAGGCTGTTTCCAGGGGCGTGCGTCTGGCGGAGCTCTCTCCTACCCTCCGGAACATTGTGGGTGTTACATTGTGG
Organism: Scyliorhinus torazame; assembly: GCF_047496885.1. Lineage (NCBI taxonomy): Eukaryota > Metazoa > Chordata > Chondrichthyes > Carcharhiniformes > Scyliorhinidae > Scyliorhinus > Scyliorhinus torazame. Next base: position 19,531,127 of record NC_092712.1, on the reverse strand, counting down.
GTGTTTTTGTCACTAAGCTGTGTCAAGGCTGTGTACAGGAGGCAACACCAGCCGGGACCTCTGGGAAGTTCAGGAATAGCATACACTGGTTATGAGACTGTGCGAGGGAGAGTCTGAGACTGTCCTGGGGCTGAGGCCACGCTTTTGGGAGCATAATGAAGAGCCTACCCTGGTGCTGTGTGGGCCGTGCTTGGCACGCCGTCTTGGTTCTGGTCTTGGGTGGGGCAACGCCTCCGGGCAATGATTGTTGTGCCGGGTGTGGGTGATTACCCAAGTGTCCGGACAGGCGGGGGGGATCATTTTAACTGCCCTGCTTCCAAGGGGAGATTGAATGATTGTCGGATAATCCGTCTTTATGGAGCGAGACTTCCACGCTGGGGGAAGGCGCACACAATGAGTTGGTGTTGGAAGCGCAGGTTTCAGTTTTGACATGGGCCAGAGTTCTTCCTGCCGCCACCCGGGTTTGATGGAGGTTGTTGCCTGGAGCTCTGTTCTTGTTGGAGGTCAAATAGTAAAACCATAACGTCCAAAGGCTGCATCAAGGGAGTCCGTCGGCCCAAGTCTTGGTCGGGTGAATTTGGGTTGTTAACCAATGTCCTCTTGTTGAAACCATTGAGCTAGAACAGTTAAAGCTGAGGGATTAAGGTTTGTGGATCTCCACTGGCTGGAGCAGCCTTACTGTCTGCTTAGCTGTTGTGCTGGGTTAGAATCTTCATGCGATATTATAAATGTTACATTCCGAGTACGTTGGCCTTTGTTAACTTTGAAACTTCCGGAAGTCCGCATCGAGCCGTCTTGTAAACTCTGTAATCGTCCATTTTAGAAAGGCACAATGACTTTATAAAGTAGTCTAACTGACGAATATATATGTGTTTTCCTCCCATCCTGAGCGTGACACAAGGAATTTGTTCCTGGGGATTAGAGTGGTGATACTGGGAGGTACAGGCCACAGTCATGTCCTGGGGAGGCATCTGTTCCCTGTGGGTCAGTAGTTGAAAAGCCATGGGGGGGGGGGGGGGGATTAGATGGTCTAATTGTGGGGTTGGTCTTAATCTTTAAGGGGAGGGGGCAAAGGGGTTAGGAGGGCGAACAGGAAATTCCACGTGGAGGATGATGGGTGACGGGGAGCATGGGTAGGAGGAAGGGGAAGTAAGTGGCGGTGAATATGGAGCAGGACGAGTGACGGTGGGGTAGGTTGAAAGTTGGTCTCTCAAACAAAGGTCAGCAGTGGCACTTTTCAGCTCGTCTTACAATGACTGCGTTTGGAAAAACAAGTCGGAAAGAGATCGATTGTAGGGGGGTCTCTGGTGCACTCTCCTGCACAGTAAATGAGGCTGGCTTCTTTACTAACTGCATTCAAGTGGAAATCCATTAATTTTGGGTGCTGCGGCGAATATGATCTTCATTGGCAGTTGATCCTGACAGAGGCATGTGAGACTGGATGTTGGGTCAAAAAACCATTGGCCATCTCGAGGCAGCATCGTGTCTGCAAGCCTCCAGGTGCCCAGTACACCAGTCTTTGCATGTGAGGTGCCGTGCTTGTAGTAATGTCATAAATGCAGTTGATGTAGGCGACATGTACTTCAGTGAGGCTTTTGGCAATGTCCCACATGGAAGAGTGGTTAAGAAGGTGAGAGCCCCTGGGATCCAGGGCAATGTGGCAAATTGGATCCGATATTAGCTCAGTGGCAGGAGGCCGAGGGTGATGGTCGAAGGTTGTTTTTTTATTCGTTCTTTGGATGTGGCTGTCACTGGCTGAGCCAGCATTTATTGCCCTTGGAACGGAGTGGCAGTCAGGGGCAGGTAAGGGTCAGCCGTACTGCTGTGGGTTGGAGTCACCGGTAGGCCAGACCGGGTTATGACAACAGATTTCTTTCCCCGAAGGACATTAGTGAACCAGGTGGGTCTTCAACAATCACCAATGGTTTTCATGTTCATCATTAGACTTTTAACTCCAGATTTTTAAAATTGAATTCCAATGTCACCATCTGCCATGGTGTATTTGGAATCCCGAATTACTGATCCAGTGACCAGGCCACTGCCTTCCCTTCTTGACTGGAAGCCTGGGCGGGATTCTCCCATTCGGCGGCAGAGTGTCCACACCGTCGGAAACGCCGTCGTGAACCGGGCCGCTGGGAGTACAGATTCTGGCCCCTACAGGGGGCCAGCACGGCGCTGGAGCGGTTCACACCGCTCCAGCCTCCCATCCCGGTGTGAACTGTGCGCCGCGCCAGCCCGGGCATGCGCGGTGGCCTCCCTCAACGTGTCGGCCCTGACGCAACATGGTGCGGGAGTTCAGGGGTTGGCGCGTAAGAAAATAGGCCCGGGGAGCAAGAGGCCGGCCTGCTGATCGATGGGGCCTGGCCTGCGATCGGGGCCCATCGGAGGCCCCCCCCCCCGCCCCACTCCGACCCTGCCGGCTGTGACCAGGTGTGGACGGCGCCGGCGGGACTCTGCCTTTTTAGAGCGGCCGTTCGGCCCATCTGGGGCAGCGGCCCGGCCGCGTAGAGCAGCCCGCAACCGGCGCCGCGCCAAACACGCCGGTGCCGATTCTCCGCTCGTGCCAGCGTCAGGGCAGCGTGGCGCGGTTGGGGGGATTCTCCGGCCCGGTGTGGCGCTGGGAGAATCTCACCCCCTGTGTCCAGTGGTGTATCGCAGGGATCAGTGCTGGATCCCTCGCTGTTTGTAGTTTACATTGATAATCTAGATGGGAATGTGTGGGGGGGGGGTACATTGATGATCTAGATGGGAGGGGGGTACATTGATGATCTAGATGGGAATGTGTGGGGGGGGGGTACAGTGATGATCTAGATGGGAATGTGTGGGGGGGGGGGTACATTGATGATCTAGATGGGAATGTGTGGGGGGGGGTACAGTGATGATCTAGATGGGAATGTGTGGGGGGGGGTGGAGTACGATCAGTAAATTTACTGATGCCACAAAAATTGGTGGTGCGGTAAATAGGAGCCTTAGATTACAGGGCGATACAGATAGGCTGGTCAGATGGAATTTTACCCTGAAAAGTGTGAGGTGATACATTTTGGAAGAACTAACAAGGCAAAGGAATGTGCAATGGACGGCAAGGCACAAGGAAATCCAGAAGATAAGAGGGATCTTGGGGTGCATGTCCATAGATTCCTAAAAGCAGCAGATAAGGTGGTTAAGAAGACGTATGGGATAATTGCCTTTATTAACGACATAGAATATACATAGATACATGTGGGAGCAGGAGGAGACCTTTCGGCCCTTCGAGCCTGCTTCGCCATTCATCACGATCATGTCTGATCATCCAACTCCATAGCCTAACCCTGCTTTCTCCCCAAGTCCTTTGGATTTCGGCGCGCAGGGGCCTTCTGGGAGGTGAGTACTTACTTTAAAAAGCTTTACCTTTACAGGAGCAGCCCTTTGGATTTCGGCGGCAGCGGTGCGCAGGGGCCTTCTGGGAGGTGAGTAGTGAATTTAAAAAGCCTTGCCTGGTCCCGTGTCTGTTCTTTTCTGTTTTATTTGTTTTTATATAAGGTGGGAACCGGAAGTTCGACCCGCGGACCTCTGGGAAGGCCCCCCCGCCCCCCCCCCCCCCAACCAATAAATTCTGGTGGAGAGGAAACCCGAGACACTACACGTGTAGTGTCTCCCACCCGCCCTCCTCCTCTAACCTAATAATAAGACCCATTGGTGTGTGGTAAGTGCCATATTATTTTATTATTATATTATTAGCATTGTGCAGGTCAGAGGTGGAGGAGCAGTCTCTGTCAGCGAGAGAACCTGAGAACATCTAAGACACTCAGAAGGTAAGAAGGTAAGTAAGTGATTTTTACTTATTTTTACTTTTATACCTTTTTTCAAATTGTGTGTGTCGGGGGGAAACTGAAGTGACATACAGAAAAGCTGTGGCTAGTATTTGGTAACTAATTAAACATAATAACTTAATTATAATTTAGAGGGATATCTAAGCCAGAGATCGGAGAGTACTATAGTTAGCTATCGCATTTCTATTAGAAATCTAGTGCTAGGAAACAGATAGTTGACAGTAACTTTGAAATTTAAAAAAAAATATTTTTTAAAAAAAGACAAATTTTAATTAATTGACGCAATGTCAGATAGAGGGGTGCTGTGCTCTGACTGAGATGTGGCAGGTCCGGGAGGCTTCCAGCGTCCCGGATGGCTTCATCTGCGGAAAGTGCACCCAACTGGAGCTCCTCACAGACCGCATGGTTCGGTTGGAGCAGCAATTGGATGCACTTAGGAGCATGCAGGTGGCGGAAAGCGTCATAGATCGCAGTTATGTAAATGTGGTCACACCCAAGGTGCAGGCAGAGAAATGGGTGACCACCAGAAAGGGCAGGCAGTCAGTGCAGGAATCCCCTGTGGTTGTCCCCCTCTCGAACAGATATACCCCTTTGGATACTGTCGGGGGGGATAGCCTATCAGGGGAAAACAGCAGCAGCCAGAGCAGTGGCACCACGGCTGGCTCTGATGTTCAGAAGGGAGGGTCAAAGCGCAGAAGAGTAATAGTAATAGGGGACTCTATAGTCAGGGGCACAGATAGGCGCTTCTGTGGACGTGAAAGACTCCAGGATGGTATGTTGCCTCCCTGGTGCCAGGGTCCAGGATGTCTCCGAACGGGTAGAGGGCATCCTGAAGGGGGAGGGCAAACAGGCAGAGGTCGTTGTACATATTGGTACTAACGACATAGGCAGGAAGGGGCATGAGGTCCTGCAGCAGGAGTTCAGGGAGCTAGGCAGAAAGTTTAAAAGACAGGACCTCGAGGGTTGTAATCTCTGGATTACTCCCTGTGCCACATGCCAGTGAGGCTAGAAATAGGAAGATAGAGCAGCTAAACACGTGGCTAAACAGCTGGTGTAGGAGGGAGGGTTTCCGTTATCTGGATCACTGGGAGCTCTTCCGGGGCAGGTGTGACCTGTATAAGAAGGACTGGTTGCATCTAAACCGGAGAGGCATAAATATCCTGGCCGCTAGGTTTGCTAGTGTCACACGGGAGGGTTTAAACTAGTATGGCAGGGGGGTGGGCACGGGAGCAATGGGTCAGAAGGTGAGAGCATTGAGGGAGAACTAGGGAATAGGGACAGTGTGGCTCTGAGGCAGAGCAGACAGGGAGAAGTTGCTGAACACAGTGTGTCTGGTGGCCTGAAGTGCATATGTTTTAATGCAAGGAGCATTACTGGTAAGGCAGATGAACTTAGAGCTTGGATTAGTACTTGGAACTATGATGTTGTTGCCATTACAGAGACCTGGTTGAGGGAAGGGCAGGATTGGCAGCTAAACGTTCCAGGATTTAGATGTTTCAGGTGGGATAGAGGGGGATGTAAAAGGGGAGGTGGAGTTGCGCTACTTCTCTGGGAGAATATCACAGCTGTACTGCGAGAGGACACCTCAGAGGGTAGTGAGGCTATATGGGTAGAGATCAGGAATAAGAAGGGTGCAGTCACAATGTTGGGGGTATACTACAGGCCTCCCAACAGCCAGTGGGAGATAGGAGCAGATAGGTAGACAGATTTTGGAAAAGAGTAAAAACAACAGGGTTGTGGTGATGGGAGACTTCAACTTCCCCAATATTGACTGGGACTCACTTAGTGCCAGGGGCTTAGACGGGGCGGAATTTGTAAGGAGCATCCAGGAGGGCTTCTTAAAACAATATGTAGACAGTCCAACTAGGGAAGGGGCGGTACTGGACCTGGTATTGGGGAATGAGCCCGGCCAGGTGGTAGATGTTTCAGTAGGGGAGCATTTCGGTAACAGTGACCACAATTCAGTAAGTTTTAAAGTACTGGTGGACAAGGATAAGAGTGGTCCGAGGATGAATGTGCTAAATTGGGGGAAGGCTAATTATAACAATATTAGGCGGGAACTGAAGAACCTAGATTGGGGGCGGATGTTTGAGGGCAAATCAACATCTGACATGTGGGAGGCTTTCAAGTGGCAGTTGAAAGGAATACAGGACCGGCATGTTCCTGTGAGGAAGAAAGATTAAGGCAATTTCCGGGAACCTTGGATGACGAGTGATATTGTAGGCCTCGTCAAAAAGAAAAAGGAGGCATTTGTCAGGGCTAAAAGGCTGGGAACAGACTAAGCCTGTGTGGAATATAAGGAAAGTAGGAAGGAACTTAAGCAAGGAGTCAGGAGGGCTAGAAGGGGTCATGAAAAGTCATTGGCAAATAGGGTTAAGGAAAATCCCAAGGCTTTTTACACGTACATAAAAAGCAAGAGGGTAGCCAGGGAAAGGGTTGGCCCACTGAAGGATAGGCAAGGGAATCTGTAGAGCCAGAGGAAATGGGCGAGGTACTGAATGAATACTTTGCATCAGTATTCACCAAAGAGAATGAATTGGTAGATGTTGAGTCTGGCGAAGGGGGTGTAGATAGCCTGGGTCACATTGTGATCCAAAAAGACGAGGTGTTGGGTGTCTTAAAAAATATTAAGGTAGATAAGTCCCCAGGGCCTGATGGGATCTACCCCAGAATACTGAAGGAGGCTGGAGAGGAAATTGCTGAGGTCTTGACAGAAATCTTTGGATCCTCGCTGTCTTCGGGGGATGTCCCAGAGGACTGGAGAATAGCCAATGTTGTTCCTCTGTTTAAGAAGGGTAACAAGGATAATCCCGGGAACTACAGGCCGGTGAGCCTTACTTCAGTGGTAGGGAAATTACTGGAGAGAATTCTTCGAGACCGGATCTACTCCCATTTGGAAGCAAATGGACGTATTAGTGAGAGGCAGCACGGTTTTGTGAAGGGGAGGTCGTGTCTCACTAACTTGATAGAGTTTTTCGAGGAGGTCACTAAGATGATTGATGCAGGTAGGGCAGTAGATGTTGTCTATATGGACTTCAGTAAGGCCTTTGACAAGGTCCCTCATGGTAGACTAGTACAAAAGGTGAAGTCACATGGGATCAGGGGTGAGCTGGCAAGGTGGATACAGAACTGGCTAGGCCATAGAAGGCAGAGAGTAGCAATGGAGGGATGCTTTTCTAATTGGAGGGCTGTGACCAGTGGTGTTCCACAGGGATCAGTGCTGGGACCTTTGCTCTTTGTAGTATATATAAATGATTTGGAGGAAAATGTAACTGGTCTGATTAGTAAGTTTGCAGACGACACAAAGGTTGGTGGAATTGCGGATAGGGATGAGGACTGTCGGAGGATACAGCAGGATTTAGATTGTCTGGAGACTTGGGCGGAGAGATGGCAGATGGAGTTTAATCCGGACAAATGTGAAGTAATGCATTTTGGAAGGTCTAATGCAGGTCGGGAATATACAGTGAATGGTAGAACCCTCAAGAGTATTGAAAGTCAAAGAGATCTAGGAGTACAGGTCCACAGGTCATTGAAAGGGGCAACACAGGTGGAGAAGGTAGTCAAGAAGGCATACGGCATGCTTGCCTTCATTGGCCGGGGCATTGAGTATAAGAATTGGCAAGTCATGTTGCAGCTGTATAGAACCTTAGTTAGGCCACACTTGGAGTATAGTGTTCAATTCTGGTCGCCACACTACCAGAAGGATGTGGAGGCTTTAGAGGGTGCAGAAGAGATTTACCGGAATGTTGCCTGGTATGGAGGGCATTAGTTATGAGGAGCGGTTGAATAAACTCTGTTTGTTCTCACTGGAACGAAGGAGGTTGAGGGGAGACCTGATAGAGGTATACAAAATTGAGGGGCATAGACAGTGGATAGTCAGAGGCTTTTCCCCAGGGTAGAGGGGTCAATTACTAGGGGGCGTAGGTTTAAGGTGAGAGGGGCAAGGTTTAGAGTAGATGTACGAGGCAAGATTTTTATGCAGAGGGTAGTGGGTGCCTGGAACTCGCTACCGGAGGAGGTAGTGGAAGCAGGGACGATAGGGACATTTAAGGGGCATCTTGACAAATATATGAATAGGAGGGGAATAGAAGGATACGGACCCAGGAAGTGTAGAAGATTGTAGTTTAGTCGGGCAGTATGGTCGGCACGGGCTTGGAGGGCCGAAGGGCCTGTTCCTGTGCTGTACATTTCTTTGTTCTTTGCTATATCCAGCCGTCTCTTGAATATATTCAAAGTTTTAGCATCAACTACTTCCTGTGGTAGTGAATTCCACAGGCTCACCACTCTTTGGGTGAAGAAATGTCTCCTTATCTCTGTCCGAAATGGTTTACGCTGAATCCTCAGACTGTGACCCCTGGTTCTGGGCACACCCATCATTGGTAACATCTTCCCTCCATCTACCCGGTCTAGTCTGTTAGAATTTTATAAGTCTCTGAGATCCCCCCCCTCATTCTTCTGAACTCCAGCGAGAACAATCCCAACCTCGTCAATCTCTCCTCATAGGACAGTCCCGCCATCCCTGGAATCAGCCTGGTAAACCTTCGCTGCACTCCCTCGAGAGCAAGAACATCCTTCCTTGGAGAAGGAGACCAAAACTGCGCACAATACTCCAATTGTGGCCTCACCAAGGCCCTGTATAATTGCAGCAACACATCCCTGCTTCTATACTCAACCTCTCGCAATGAAGGCCAACATAGCATTAGCCTTCTTTACCGCCTGCTGCACCTGCATGCTTACCTTCAGCGACTGGTGCACACGGACACCCAGGTCCCGCTGCACACTGCCCTCTCCCAATCTACAACCATTCAGGTGGTAATCTGCCTTCCTGTTTTTGCTTCCAAAGTGAATAACCACTCTCGTATAGGGCAGCACGGTAGCATTGTGGATCGCACAATTGCTTCACAGCTCCAGAGTCCCAGGTTCGATTCCGGCTTGGGTCACTGTCTGTGTGGAGTCTGCACATCCTCCCCGTGTGTGCGTGGGTTTCCTCCGGGTGCTCCGGTTTCCTCCCACAGTCCAAAGATGTGCAGGTTAGGTGGATTGGCCTTGATAAATTGCCCTTAGTGTCCAAAATTGCCCTTCGTGTTGGGTGGGGTTACTGAGTTATGGGGCTAGGGTGAAGGTGTTGACCTTGGGTAGGGTGCTCTTTCCAAGAGCCGGTGCAGACTCGATGGGCAGAATGGCCTCCTTCTGCACTGTGAATTCTATGATATGAGGGAAGTTCTGATGGAGCTGTATAAAACACTGGTTAGGCCACAGCTAGAGTACTGTGTGCAGTTCTGGTCACCACACTATAGGAAGGATGTGAGAGGGTGCAGAGGAGATTCACCAGGATGATACTGGGCTGGAGTTGTTCTCCTTCGAGCAAAGAGGGCTGGGGAGGGACCTGATTGAGGGGCACAAAATTGAGGGACATTCATAGAATTCACAGTGCAGAAGGAGGCCATTTGACCCATCGAGTCTGCACCAGCCCGGGAAAGAGCATCCTTCCTGAGCCCACACCCTCGCCCTATTGCCGTAACCCAGTAACCACACCCAACCCAACCTTTTTGGACACCAAGGGCAATTTATCATGGTCAATCCACCTAACCTGCACATTTTTGGACTGGGGGAGGAAACCGGAGCACCTGGAGGAAACCCACGCGCACACGGGGAGAAAGTGCAAACTCCGCACAGACAGTGACCCAAGCCAGCAATCTAACCTTGGAAGCCACTGTGCTACCGTACCCCCATAGATCGGGTAGAAGAAACTGTAGCAGGCCAATAACCAGAGGGCATAGATTTAAGGTCCGGAGCAGGCGATTTAGAGGGGATTTGAAGAAAACCCTTTCCACCCAGGGTGTTGGGAACCTGGAACTTGCTGCCTGAAAGGCTGGTAGTGGTGGGAACCCTCCCAACATTATGAAGCATTTAGATGAGTACTTGAAATGCCACAGCACACAAGGCTACGGACCAATGCTGGAAAATGGGATTGGAATAGACAAATGCTTGATGGCCAGTTCAAACATGATGGACCGATGGACTCTTTTTGTGCTCTATGATTGCTCTATGATTAAGTGTAAGGATTGGGGGTGATAGTTACTGTCAAGGTCACTGGAGGACAACCAACACAAGATTGACTGTGGCTCCTAGGACTTGGGACTTAAAATAAATAAACTACCCAATTCATTTTTTTTTTTACAATTTAAGGGGCAGTTTAGTGTGGCTAATCCACCTACCCTGCACATCCAGCAGAGGGCAGTAGAGCGGAGCTGCTGATTGGCTGTTGCAGGGAAAATTTGCATCAGTGCATTGCGGTCACTGCATCCAGAAAGTGTACCTGAGCAAGACACCCTAGGTGTTCAAGTGAAGGCAAGCATCCAGCAGAGGGCAGTAGAGTGGAGTTGCTGATTGGTTGTTGCGGGGGAAATTTGCATCAGTGCATTGCGGCCACCGTATCTTGAAGGTAGTTTGTGGAGGAGCTGTTGTCAAGTGACAGTTAAACCCAAAACATTTCTTCAATGTTTCCCTCCCTACCTCCTCTAACCAAAACAAAAAAGACAATCACTAAGGATCCCAGCCGAGTAAAGATCAAGAGGGAGACTCGAGGGCAGGTAGAAGTAGAAAGAAGTTGAACCGTGACGTCACAGCCTGCAGGTAAGTGATTGGCTGGTGACTGGTCAGTAGTTTTTCTTTTCCCTGAGGTGTAATCGTGCGGGCACAGTGATTGCTGAGTGAGTGCTTGCTGAGAAGGGGAGTACATTTATATTAAAAAAAAAACTTGCTGTTGGGAGTTTCCAGCTGAATCTGGTCGGAGTGAGGACAGAGTGACTGCTGGGTAAGTAGTAAAGATTTAAATTTTTTGCGCAGGCCCATAACAGCTGATTGTTGTTCTCTAGTGGGGAGCAGTGGTTGCTGGTTAAGTGTTTTATTTTTACCTGTATTTAAATTGGGCAGTTTCTAAACCCTAAACACTACACCAGTAGTGTCCCCTACCCTTCCACCTCCTTTAACCTAAGGGGTAGAGTGAATAACAGGTAAGCTCTTTTTCGTTTTTAATCTAGAGGGGATGGCAGGGAAGGCAGTGCAGTGTCCCTCCTGCGGGATGTTTGAGGTGAGGGATGCTGTCAGTGTCCCTGCTGATTTCACTTGTGGGAAGTGCACCCATCTCCAGCTCCTCACAAACCGTATTAGGGAACTGGAGCTGGATGAACTTGGGATCATTCGGGAGGCAGAGGTGGTCACAGATATTAGCTTCAGGGATGTAGTTACTCCGAAGAATCAAGATAGATGGGTGACGGTGAGAGGGGCTGGGAGGAAGCAGTCAGTGCAGGGATCCTCTGCGGTCGTTCCCCTCAGTAACAAGTATACCGCTTTGGATACTGTTGGGGGGGACGACCTACCAGGGGTAAGCCACAGTGAACGGATCTCCAGCACTGAGTCCGTCCCTGTGGCTCAGAAGGGAAGGAGGGCGAGCAGTAGTTATTGGGGACTCGATAGAGGGACAGATAGAAGGTTCTGTGGCAGCGAAAGAGACTCTCAGATGGTATTTTGCCTCCCGGGTGCCAGGGTCCGTGACGTATCGGACCGTGTTTTCAGAATCCTTAAGGGTGAGGGGGAACAGTCACAAGTCGTGGTACACATCGGTACCAACGACATAGGCAAGAGAAGGGACGGGGATTTATAACAGGAATTTAGGGAGCGAGGGTGGAAGCTGAGAGCTAGGACAGACCATGTTGCCATCTCTAGTTTGTTGCCGGTGCCACGTGCTAGTGAGGTGAGGAACAGGGAGAGAGTGCAGATAAACACGTGGCTACAGGGATGGTGTGGGAGGGAGGGTTTCAGTTACATGGATTATTAGAGCACATTCTGGGGAAGGTGGGACCTGTACAGACAGGACGGTTTGCACCTGAACTAGAGGGGCACCAATATCCTGGGAGGGAAATTTGCTACGGCTCTTTGGGGGGGTTTAAACTAATTTGTCAGGGGGATGGGAAAACGAGCTGTAGTCCAGAAGCCAGTGTTGAGAGTAGTGAGGTACTGAGGAGGGTAGCAAGGTCGCAGGAGTGTACCGGCAGACAGGAAGGTGGGTTGAAGTGTCTATTTCAATGCAAGGAGCATCTGGAATAAGGTAGGTCAACTTGGAGCGTGGATTGGTACCTGGGACTAGGATATTGTGCGCATTACGGAGACATGGTTAGAACATGGACAGGAATGGTTGTTGGAAGTTCCAGGGTATAGATGTTCAGTAAGTGTAAGGAAGAAGTAGCATTGTTAATCAAGGATAGTTTAACGGCTGCAGAAAGGCAGTTTGAAGAGGATCTGCCTACTGAGGTAATTTGGGCAGAAGTTAGAAATAGGAAAGGAGCGGTCACATTGTTAGGAGTTTTCTATAGGCCCCAAATAGTAATAGAGATGTGGAGGAAGAAATTGCAAAACAGATTATGGATAGGTGTGGAGGTCTCTGGGTAGTTGTCATGGGTGACTTTAACTTTCCAAATATTGATTGGAACCTCTATAGGTCGAACAGTTCGGACAGGGCAGTTTTTGTACAGTGTGCGCAGGAGGGTTTCCTGACATGCGGATAGGCCGACAAGGGGGGGGCCACATTGGATTTGGTACTGGGTAATGAATCGGGCCAAGTGTTAGAGCACTTTGGAGATAGTGACCACAATTTGGTGTCTTTCATTATTGCAATGGAGGGATAGGGCCATACGGCAGGGCAAGGTTTATAATTGGGGGAGGGGTAATTATGATGCGATTAGGCAAGAATTGGGGAGCATAAGATGGGAACAGAAACTGTCAGGGAAAGGCACAAATGAAAAGTGGAGCTTGTTCAAGGAACAAATACTGCATGTCCTTGATAGGTAGGGAGGAAATGCCCGTGTGAGGGAACCATGGTTCACAAAAGAGGTCTTGTCAAGAGGAAAAAGGAAGAGCATGTAAGGATGAGAAAACCAGGTTCAGTAGGGTCGCTTGAGAGTTACAAGGTAGCAAGGAATGAGCTGAAAAAAGGGCTTGGGAGAGCTAGGAGGGGGCATGAGACTTCCTTGGCAGGTCGGATCAAGGAAAACCCCAAGGCTTTTTACTCTTGTGTGAGAAATAAAAGAGTGACCAGGGTGATGTTAGGGCTGGTCAAGGACAGTAGTGGGAACTTGTGCATGGAGTCAGTAGAAATAGGAGAGGTGTTGAATGAATACTTTTCAGTGTTTACAAAGGAGAGGGGCCATGTTTGAGGATGAGTGAGATTCAGGCGGGTAGGCTGGAGGAAGTAGATGTTCTGAGGAAGGAGATATTAGCAATTTTGAAAAACCTGAGGGTCGACAAGTCCCCTGGGCCAGATGGGATATACCCAAGGATTCTTTTGGGAGGCAAGGGATGAGATTGCAGAGCCTTTGGCTTTGATATTTGGGTCCTCGCTGTCCACGGGGATAGTGCCAGAGGACTGGAGAGTGACGAATGTTGTTCCTCTGTTCAAGAAAGGGAATAGGAATGACCATGGTAATTATAGGCCGGTTAGTCTTACTTCGGTGGTCGGGAAGATAATGGAAAAGGTCCTGAAGGATAGGATTTATGACCATTTGGAAAGATGCAGCTTAATCCGGGATAGTCAACACTGATTCGTGAAGGGTAAGCCTTGCCTCACAAATTTGATTGAATTCTTTGAGGAGGTAACTAAGTGTGTTGATGAAGGTAGAGCAGTTGATGTCGTATACATGGATTTTAGTAAGGCGTTTGATAAGGTTCCCCATGGTCGGCTCACGAAGAAAGTGAGGAGGTGTGGGATAGAGGGAAATTTGGCCAATTGGATAAGTAGCTGGCTATCACATAGAAGACAGAGGGTGGTGGTGGATGGAAAATTTTCAGACTGGAGCCCAGTTACCAGCGGTGTACCACAGGGATCAGTGCTGGGTCCTCTGCTATTTGTGATTTTTATTAATGACTTGGAGGAGGGGGCTGAAGGGTGGGTCAGTAAATTTGCTGATGACACCAAGATTGGTGGAGTAGTGGATGAGGTGGAGGGCTGTTGTAGGCTGCAAAGAGACATTGATAGGATGCAGAGCTGGGCTGAAAAATGGCAGATGGAGTTTAACCATAAGTGCGAGGTGATTCATTTTGGTCGGACAAATTTGAATGCGGATTACAGGGTCAATGGCAGGGTTCTGAGGAATGTGGAGGAACCGAGATCTTGGGGTTCATGTCCTCAGATCTCTGAAGGTTGCCACTCAAGTGGATAGAGCCGTGAAGAAGGCTTAGTGTGTTAGCGTTTATTAACGGGGCTTGAGTTTAAGAGCCGCGGGGTTATGCTGCAACTATACATGACCCTGGTGAGACCACATTTGGAGTATTGTGTGCAGGTCTGGTCACCTCATTATAGGAATGATGTGGAAGCATTGGAAAGGGCGCAAAGGAGATTTACCACTATGCTGCCTGGTTTGCAGGATAGGTCTTATGAGGAAAGGTTGAGGGAGCTAGGGCTTTTCTCTTTGGAGCGAAGGAGGATGACAGGCGACTTAATAGAGGTTTATAAGATGTTGAGGGGGATAGATAGAGTGGACGTTCAGAGACCATTTCCTCGGGTGGATGTAGCTGTTACAAGGGGACATAACTATAAGGTTCAGGGTGGGAGATATAGGAGGGATGTCCGAGGTAGGTTCTTTACTCCGAGAGTGATTAGGGTGTGGAATGGACTGCCTGCTGTGATAGTGGAGTCGGACACTTTAGGAACTTTCAAGCGGTTATTGGATAGGCACATGGAGCACACCAGAATGACAGGGAGTGGGATAGCTTGATCATGGTTTTGGACAATGCTCGGCACAACATCGAGGGCCGAAGGGCCTGTTTTGTGCTGTACTGTTCTCTGTTCTATGTAATATCTTTGGGTTGTGGGGGCAAAACCCTCGCAAACACGGGCAGAATGTGCAAACTCCACACGGGCAGTGACCCAGAGCCGGGATCGAACCTGGGACCTCGGCGCCGTGAGGCAGCAGTGCTCACCACGCGCTGCTGGACTTGGGACTTTTGACCTGAATGAAGACCCTCCTTGTGATTTCAGAGTCATGTCTGAGGGGAAAGCTCAGTCACCTGTTGTATCATCCAGCAAGGGGTGGCCTTGGTATGTGATGTGCAGACTGAGGGAAAGTCAAGGGCTCATAGCGTCATTGCAGTGTTAATGTAAGCGTACTTGTGACACTAATAAGGATTATCATTATATATATAATCTTTATTATTAGTGTCACAAGTAGGCTTACATTAACACTGCAAGGAGGTTACTGTGAAAATCCCCTCGTCGCCACATTCCGGCGCCTGTTCGGGTACACGGGGAGAATTCAATGTCCAAATTACATCACAGCATGGGCTGGATTCTCTATTTGGGAGACCACCAATTTCCTGCTCTGGTGTGGTTTGGGGGTGGGGGGGGGCTAGCAGCGAGGCAGTGTAGCGCTCCCAGCTCCAGCTGCCGATATGGCCCAGAGCATAGCTGGGTCCATGGCCGCGCACAGCAGTGGCTGCGCCGTGCATCATGGCGGATGCAGCCCGTGGACCCGAACAGCAAAAACCGTTGGCACGCCACGGCGCCCCCCCCCCCCCACCTCCGCAGTGCCCCCAGCCCGGATTGAAACCTCCCCTGCCTGCAGATCAGCCCTCCCTCGACTATGGCGCCGCTGGACTGAGTCCGCAACCGCCACACTGAGTTCCCGACGGGTGAGGCCACACGTGCCCCACGCCGGGCCGGTTGGGGGCGGAGCATCGCCAAAGCGCCGTCGCCCCCGATTTCAGAGATTCTCCGCCCCGTCACCGAACATGATTTCGCCGTTGGGGATCGGAGAATCCAGCCCCACGTCTTTCGGGACTTGTGGGGTGAAACCGGAGCGCCCGAGAGGAAACCCACGCAGACGCGGGGAGAACGTGCAGACTCCGTACAGACAGTGACTCAAGCCGGGAGTCGAACCTGGGACACTGGCGCTGTGAAGCACTGTGCTACCGTGCCGCCTATGGAGGGAGACTATTCCATGGGAACTACCCTCAGTTGCTCAATTGTAGGAGTTCATGGCAAATGCAGCTTCCCTTCTTGATATCTTTGATTAGAATGAGGAGAAGAATGCTCATCACTGATTGGCAGAGCTCTGGGAAGACTGTCACCTGGTTAACAAAAGCCAGATGCGGGGCCCCCGCAGGGTCCCAGTGATGTACCATCAATGACGACAGGCGAGAGTCGGAAGAGTAAACTGTGGCTTTAAACCGCTAAAAGACACCTGCTGGCAGCTGGTCCCAGAATGAGGGCAAGGCTGGAGGTTAGCTACCTTTATACTTGAGCCCGAGGGGCGGAGCCAGCAGGGACAAACCCAGACATGTAACAAACGGTAAGTACCAGAAGTAAGAACAGTATGTACAATATAATAGTGGTTGAACACATTCACCCCCTGTTAAAAAAGAGTCTGGCAGGGGTGAAATGGACAGGTTGAATTAGAGATAGTCTGTCGGGGGCTCTGACCTTCCGCCGTGATCGCCTCAGTCCTGGCTGTGGTGCGGACACTGGTGTTGGATGAAGTGTTGAGGCCTGCATATCCAGGAGCGTGTCGTCTTCTGGTTAAGTAGCAACGGAGGAAGACGGTGTAGAGTCGGGGGTAGTGGTGATGGTCGCTGGGAAGCCTGTGGGTGCCAGTCCCAAAGGAAGACTGTCCTCCTGCCTGTCATGGTGTGCCACGTAGGCATATTGGGGGTTAGCATGGAGAAGGACCCGTTCGACCAGGGGATCCGACTTGTGACTCCTCGCATGCTTCCGGAGGAGGATGGGCCCTGGAACTGTCAGCCAGGACGGGAGCGAGACCCCTGAGGTATACTTCCTGGGGAAGACTAACATCCTCTCATGAGGGGTCACATTGGTGGCGGTACACAGGAGCGACCGGATGGAGTGGAGAGCATCGGGAAGGACCTCCTGCCAGCAGCAGATGGGGAGACTTCTAGACCGTAGGGCAAAAAGGACGGCCTTCCAGACCATCGCGTTCTCCCCCTCCACCTGTCCATTTCCCCAGGGATTGTAGCTGGTCGTCCTGCTCGAGGCGATGCCCTTGCTAAGCAGGAACTGACGCAGCTCATCACTCATTAAGGAGGAACCCCAATCGCTATGGATGTAAGTGGGGAAACCGACCAAGGTGAAGAGGCCGTGCAGGGCCTTGATGACTGTGGCAGAGGTCATGTCAGGGCACGGTATGGCGAAAGGAAAACGTGAGTACGCATCAACTATGTTGAGAAAGTACACATTACGGTCAGTGGCGGGGAGGGGCCCTTTGAAATCGATGCTGAGGCGCTCAAAGGGGCGGGAGGCCTTTACCAGGTGCGCTCTATCCGGCCGATAGAAGTGCGGTTTGCGCTCCACGCAGACCTGGCAGTCCCTGGTCACGGTCCTGACCTCCTCGATGGAGTAAGGCAGGTTGTGGGCCTTGATAAAATGGAAAAAACGGGTGACCCCCGGGTGACAGGTCATTGTGGAGGGCCCGAAGTTGGTCTACTTGTGTGTTAGCACATGTACCACGGGATAGGGCATCTGGGGGCTCATTGAGCTTCCCAGGACAATACAAGATAATTATAGGTGGAGAGTTCGATCCTCCACCTTAGGATCTTGTCATTCTTGATCTTGCCCCGCTGTGTATTAAACATGAAGGCAACCGACCGTTGGTCAGTGAGGAGAGTGAATCGCCTGCCGGCCAGGTAATGCCTCCAATGTCGCACAGCTTCCACAATGGCCTGGGCTTCCTTTTCGACGGAGGAGTGTTGAATTTCAGAGCCCTCGAGGGTACGGGAGAAAGCCACGGGCCTGCCCGCTTGGTTGAGGGTAGCGGCCAGAGCAAAGTCCGACGCATCGCTCTCCACCTGGAATGGAATGGACTTGTCCACCGCGAGCATCGCGGCTTTGGCAATATCTGCCTTGATGCGGTTGAAGGCCAGGCGGGCCTCAGCCGTCAGGAAAAATGGCGGATTTAATGAGTGGGCGGGCCTTGTTTGCATAATTGGGGACCCACTGGGCATAATAGGAAAAGAACCACAGGCATCTCTTCAGGGCCTTGGGGCAGTGGGGGAGGGGGAGTTCCAGGAAGGGCTGCATGCGGTCGGGATCGGGCCCTAGGACTCAGTTTTCCACAACGTAGCCGAGGATGGCTAGGCGGGTTGTGCGGAAAATGCATTTCTCCTTTTATTGTATGTTAGGTTAAGGAGCTTGGCGGTGTGGAGGAAATGTTGGAGGTTAGCGTCATGGTCCTGCTGGTCATAGCCGCAGATGGTGACATTGTCTAAGTACGGGAACGTGGCCTGCAGCCTGTACTGGTCAACCATTCGGTCCATCTCCCGTTGGAAGACCGAGACTCCATTGGTGACGCCGAAGGGGACCCTGAGGAAGTGGTAGAGGTGGCCATCTGCCTCGAAGGCAGTGTATTGGCGATCCTCCGGGCGGATAGGGAGCTAGTGGTACGCGGACTTCAAGTCAATAGTGGAGAAGACACGGTACTGCACAATCTGATTGACCATGTCAGATATGCGGGGGAGGGGTACGCACCGAGCTGCGTGTACCGGTTGATGGTCTGACTGTAGTCGATGACCATCCCGTGCTTCTCCCCAGTTTTGACGACCACCACTTGGGCTCTCCAGGGGCTAGTACTGGCCTCAATGATCCCCTCTCGCAGGAGTCACTGGACCTCCGACCTCATAAAGGCCTTGTCCCGAGCACTATCGTCTGCTCCTAGTGGCAACGGGCTTGCAGTCCAGGGGGAGGTTAGCCAAGAGCGGGAGTGGGGTGATCTTGAGGGTTGAGAGGCTACTGATGGTGAGAGGAGGCAGGGGTCCATTGAACTCCAAGGTAAGACTTTTGAGGTGACATTGGAAATCTAGACCGAGTAGTAGGGCAGCGCAGAGTTGGGAGGACGTAGAGTTTGAAATTTTTGTACTCTACGCCCCGTACTGTAAGGGCTGCGACACTGTACCCACGGACTTCCACGGAATGTGATTCGGAAGCCAGGGAGATTTTCTGGGTCGCGGGTAAAATTGGGAGGGAGCAGTACCGTATCTGGGTGAATGTAACTCTGTGCTCTCGGAGTCGAAGAGGCAGGTCGTCTCGTGGGCGTTCATCCAGAAGGCCATCATGGATTTAGTGACGTGATTCGGTCGAGGGTGATGGAGGTGAGCTTTGGAAGGTGGGTGGGCTGATTGAGGGTAGGGGAGGCCAGCGTACGATCTGGTGGGCAGGGGTTCCGGGAAGCAGCGGGCAGATCGCGCTCCTCGCTGGGCAGTGTTGTCTGGGGTGCTTGCCCTGGCCACAGAAGTAACGTTTTGGGCCTCCGGAGTTGGTGGGTCGCTGCGTGGCACAGGCTTGTGGCGCCCTGGGTCGGGTGATGGTGCCGTCCACGAGGGTGCCGCGTGGTCGGAGGTGTAGGCATCCATGTTATGGAAGGCCACTTCCAACGAGTCTGAGAATTGTACTGTCTTGGAGGTTGAGTGTACACCCTTCTAGTCGGCGCTGGCGGATGTAATTAGATTTTATACCTGCGACATAGGCGTCCCGGATCAGCAATTCGGTGTGCTTGACAGCCGATACCACCTTACAACTGCAGTACCGGCCGAGTACCCGCAAGGCGTGCAGAAATTCAGCTTGCGATTCTCCGGGGCGCTGTCGCCTCGTGGCAAGGAGATGCCTAGCGTACACCTCGTTGACTTCCTTAACATACTGCCCCTTCAACAGCGTTATCGCATCCTCGAACGAGGTAGCGTCTCGGATAAGAAGGAAAACTCGCGGGCTCACCCGGGAGTTGAGGACTCGCAGCTTGTGGGTCTCTGCAATGGCGGCGGCCGAGGAATCAATGTAAGATTCGAAGCAGCTTAGCCAGTATTCAAATATGGCAGTGGTGTCGGCTGCTCGGGGGTCCAGCACCAGGCAATCGGGCTTGAGTGATGGATCCATCTTAAAATTTTAGCTGATTAAGTTGATGTACCATCAATGATGACAGACGAGAGTCGGAAGAGTAAACTGTGGCTTTAAACCGCTAAAAGACACCTGCTGGCAGCCGGTCCCAGAGTGAGGGCAGGGCTGGAGGTTAGCTACCTTTATACTTGAGCCCGAGGGGCGGAGCCAGCAGGGACAAACCCAGACATGTAACGAACAGTAAGTACCAGAAGTACAGTATGTACAATATAATAGTGGTTCACCAGATACAGAGCCAGTGGGGCCCCAGGCAGACCCAGATACAGGGCCCCAGGCAGAGCCAGCAGGGCCCCAGGCAGAGCCAGCAGGGCCCCAGGCTATGATGAACGGTTACTGTAACACTCCACCTTACATGATGACAAGGGTAATGTCCCCTTTTAAGACTGGGCTTGGAATCCTGGGGAACTCCAGCTCCGCCCATCTGGGAGCTGTATATAAGGGGCCGCCTTGTGGGCAGTGCAGCAGTTAGCACACGTCTCGGCACTAGTCTAGTTCTTAGTTTATTAAAGCCTTCTTTACTGTTTACACTCTCATCGTTATTGAGCGTACCACAATTTAATAAACTAAACTACATTAGGATGGACACAGGCCTAAAACCAGAGAAGCTCAACCTGGAAGCACGGACACCGGAGGCAAAGGAAATTTTTAAATACTGGCTCCGATGCTTCGAGGCTTACCTGGACTCCGCAGAGATTCCCATCCTGCGGCCACGCAAGCTGCGCCTTCTCCACGCCCTGGTGAGTCGCAGAATCTCCGCCATGCTCGAAAAGGCGACGACTTATGAGGCGGTCGAGCTACTCTGCAAGCGGTTCGTCAAGCCTATCAACGAGGTGCACACCAGGCATCTGCTCTCTCCTTGCCGGCAGCGCTCGGGGAAATCACGGCAGCACGGTAGCATTGTGGATAGCACAATTGCTTCACAGCTCCAGGGTCCCAGGTTCGATTCCGGCTTGGGTCACTGTCTGTGCGGAGTCTGCACATCCTCCCCGTGGGTGCGTGGGTTTCCTCCGGGTGCTCCGGTTTCCTCCCACAGTCCAAAGATCATAGAATCATAGAATTTACAGTGCAGAAGGAGGCCATTCGGCCCATCGAGTCTGCACCAGCTCTTGGAAAAGGCACCCCACCCAAGGTCCACACCTCCACCCCATCCCCACAACCCCCACCCAACACTGAGGGCAATTTTGGACACTATGGGCAATTTAGCATAGCCAATCCACCTAACCCACACATCTTTGGACTGTGGGAGGAAACCGGAGCACCCGGAGGAAACCCACGCACACACAGGGAGGATGTGCAGACTCCGCACAGACATGCAGGTTAGGTGGATTGGCCATGATAAATTGCCCTTGGTTTCCAAAATTGCCCTTGGTGTTGGGTGGGGTTACTGGGTTATGGGGATAGGATGGACGTGTTGACCGTGGATAGGGTGCTCTTTACAAGAGCCGGTGCAGACTCGATGGGCCGAATGGCCTCCTTCTGCACTGTAAATTCTATGAAATCGCGAGACTAATTCGGCGAGAAACTCACCGCGCTTGCCAGGGACTGACCAGGATGTGACAGGGGAAGTCCACATGAACCTGCACTTCAGAGGCTCATTCGTGTCCGGCATCCGCTCGACCTACATCCGGCAGCGGCTGCACAAAAACGGGGCAAAAGACCTCCAGGACACGCTAATGCTCGCCTCCTCGCTGGAGGTAGCCCAACATAACTTGGGTACGTACCCCGCGGACTCTACGAGCCCCCCCCCCCCCCCCCCCCCCCCGGACTTCCTCAGACTCGGCCATATTACAGGCCTGCGCCACGCGGCGACCCGCTCATTGTGGGGGCACACCGTGATACGTCTGTGGGCAGGGCCAGAACCCACGCCCATGCTGCCCAGCCGGCTCCGCCATCTGCAACGACTGCGGGAAGAAGGGGCATTTTGCGAGGGTCTGCCTGGCCGGGCCCAGAAAAACAAAGTACAGTCGGCCTGAAAATCAGGCTCTCCGGCCCGCAGGCCTCGCAATGCGGCTGCACACCGACCCGACACGCCCCCTTCTGACACATCATCAGCCTCATGCGAATCATGGGTGTGGTCATCTTGTCGGCGGCCATCTTCTCGACCCGACACGCGCAGATGGCGGTGGCCATTTTACGAGTCCGACTTAACAGGTCCAGGTTAACAGGCGTGACACTGCATGCCTCTTCGACTCCGGGAGCGCGGAGAGCTTTATCCATCCTGAAAGGGTAAGGCGCTGCTCCCTGCGCACCCATCCCGCATCCCAAACCATAGCCCTCACATCCGGGGCCCACAAATCAAGGGGTACTGTATCGCGGATCTCTCGATCCAGGGCGCCAAGTACACCCGTTTCAAATTTTATATCCTTCCCCATCTCTGTGCCCCCCTGCTGCTCGGACTGGATTTCCAGTGCAGCCACCGAAGCCTGACACTGATGTTCGGTGGACCCTTGCCCCCCCTCACGGTGTGCTGCCTTGCGACACAAAGTCGCACCTCCCTTGCTATTTGCGAACCTCACTCCGACTGTAAGCCCGTCGCCACCAGGTGCCGGCGGTACAGTGCCCAAGACATAACTTTTATCAAGTCAGAGGTCCAGCGTTTACTGGGAGAGGGGGTCATCGAGGCTAGCAACAGCCCTTGGAGAGCACAAGTGGTGGTAGTCCGGTCCGGGGATAAGAAACAGATGGTCGTGGATTATAGCCAGACCATAAACCGATTCTCACACAGCTTGATGCGTACCCCCTTCCTCGCATAGCAGAAATGGTAAATCGGATCGCCCAATACCGAGTATTTTCCACGGTCGACCTCATCCGCCTACCACCAGCTCCCCATCCGACCAAAAGACCGCCCCTATACTGCCTTCGAAGCAGCCAGCCGGCTCTTCCACTTCCTCAGGGTCCCCTTCGGCATCACAAATGGGGTCTCCGTCTTTCAAAGGTCGATGGAACAAATGGTGGACCAGTACAGTTTGCGGGCTACATACCCGTACTTGGACAATGTCACCATCTGCAGCCATGACCAGCAGGACCATGACTCTAACCTCAAAGTTCCTCCAGACTGCCCGAGCCCTTAACCTGACCTATAATGAGAAAATGCGTTTTCCACACAACCCGGCTAGCCATCCTCAGCTATGTCGTGGAAAACGGGGTCCTACGTCCCGACCCCGACCGCATGCACCCCCTTAAGGAACTCCCCCTCCCCCGCAGCCTCCAGGCCCTCAAATGGTGCTTGGGGCTTTTCTCCTATTACGCCCATTGGGTCCCCAAGTATGCGGACAAAGCCCGCCCACTCATAGACCACAACTTTTCCCCTCTCGGCTGAGGCTCAATTGGCCTTCAACCGCATCAAGGCTGATATCGTCAAGGCCACTATGCGCGCGGTGGACGAAACCATCCCCTTCCAGGTAGAGAGCGATGCATCAGACATCGCCCTGGCTGCTACCCTCAACCAGGCAGGCAGACCAGTAGCGTTCTTCTCCCGGACCCTCACCGCCTCCGAGGTTCGACACTCTGCAGTCGAGAAGGAGGCACAAGCCATTGTGGAGGCTGTGCGGCGCTGGAGGTACTACCTAGCCGGTAGGAGGTTGACCCTCGTCACCGACCAACGATCAGTTGCCTATATGTTCGATAACGCAACGGGGCAAAATAAATAACGATAAAATTGAGGTGGAGGATCGAAGTCTCCACCTACATGTACGATATCAAGTATCGTCCAGGGGAGCTCAACGAGCCCCCAGATGCCCTGTCCCACGGCACATGCGCCAACGCGCAGGACGACTGCCTGCAAGCCATCCACAATGACCTCTGCCACCCGGGGGTTACCCGGCTCGTCCATTTTATCAAGTCCCACAACCTACCTTACTCAACCGAGGAGGTCAAGGCCATGACCAGGGCCTGCCAGATCTGTGCGGAGTGCAAACCGCACTTCTACCGGCCAGACAAGGTTCGGCTCGTGAAGGCCTCGGTGCCCTATGAGCGACTAAGCGTGGACTTCAAGGGGCCCCTCCCGTCCACCAATCGTAATGCCTATTTCCTCACCGTGATCGATGAGTTCTCCCGTTTCCCATTCGCCATTCCCTGCACCGACATGACCTCTGCCACTGTGATTAAGGCACTGCACAGCATCTTCACCCTGTTTGGTTTCCCTGCTTATATCCACAGCGACCGGGGTACATCGTTCATGAGTGATGAACTGCGTCAGTATCTACTCAGCAAAGGCATCGCCTCGAGCAGAACGACCAGCTATAACCCACCGGGAAACGGGCAGGTGGAGAGGGAGAATGCGACAGTGTGGAAGGCTGTCCTTCTGGCCCTACGGTCGAGAAGTCTCCCAACTACCCGCTGGCAGGAGGTCCTGCCCGATGCCCGACACTCCATTAGGTCATTCCTCTGCACGGCCACGAATGAGACCCCTCACAACCGATTGTCTTGCCCAGGAAGTCGACCACTGGGGTTTCGCTTCCACCTTGGCTGACGGCTCCGGGACCTGTTCTTCTCCGGAGGCACACGAGGAGCCATAAAACTGACCCCCTGGTCGAGAAGGTCCGATTACTCCACGCCAACCCCAGTTACGCCTATGTCGAGGACCCCGACGGCAGGCAAGATACGGTTTCCCTCCGGGATCTGGCACCCGCTGGATCCCCCACCACAGACGCCCCTTCCCGCGCCGCTCCCCTGCAGGTCCCGACGCCTCCTAAAACACCCCACCCCCCGTTGGTGAGCACCTACCACGCGCCCCCCCCCCCCTTTTACACACCGCGCCGGCGGCACTACCTCCGGCCACGCCTGTTCTCCCTGCGCTCTGTTCGCCTGCCCCAACCCAGACCTAAGCTCCGACCGCCGTGCCCCCGCACGTACTCTCAACCAGGACGTCCGTGTCCGCCGCACCACCGGCCGCCGTACCACTGCCCGAACTGAGGAGGTCGATGAGGACGATCCGGCAACCGAGACGGATGGACTTATGATGGCACTTCACCCCCGCTAGACTCTTTTTTTAAACAGGGGGTGAATGTGATGAACGGTTACTGTAACACTACCCTTGTCATCGTGTAAGGTGATGTCCCCTTTAAGACCGGGCTTGGATACCTGGGGAACTCCGCCTCCAGCTCCACCCATCTGGGAGCCGTATATAAGGGGCCCTGCAGGCTCTGTATCTGGGCCACCTTGTGTGCAGTGCAGCTGTTAGCACACGTCTCGGCACTAGTCTAGTTCTTAGTTTATTGAAGGCTTCTTTACTGTTTACACTCTAAGCGTCGTTATTGAGGGTGCCACACGGGCAGAGCCAGCAGTGCCCCAGCAGAGCCAGATACAGAGCCAGCAGGGCCCCAGGCTGAGCCAGCAGGGCCCCAGGCTGAGCCAGATACAGAGCCAGCAGGGCCCCAGGCAGACCCAGATACAGAGCCAGCAGGGCCCCAGGCAGAGCCAGCGGGGCCCCAGGCAGACCCAGATACAGAGCCAGCAGGGCCCCAGGCAGACCCAGATACAGAGCCAGCAGGGCCCCAGGCAGAGCCAGATACAGAGCCAGCTGGGCCCCAGGCAGAGCCAGCAGGGCCCCAGGCAGAGCCAGATACAGAGCCAGCATGGTCCCAGGCAGAGCCAGCAGAGCCCCAGGCAGAGCCAGGTACAGAGCCAGCTGGGCCCCAGGCAGAGCCAGCAGGGCCCCAGGCAGAGCCAGATACAGAGCCTGCAGGGCCCCAGGCAGAGCCAGCTGGGCCCCAGGCAGAGCCAGGTACAGAGACAGCAGGGCCCCAGGCAGAACCAGGTACAGAGCCAGCAGGGCCCCAGGCAGAGCCAGATGCAGGGCCCCAGGCAGAGCCAGCAGGGCCCCAGGCAGAGCCAGATACAGAGCCAGCTGGGTCCCAGGCAGAGCCAGCAGAGCCTGATACAGAGCCAGCAGGGCCCCAGGCAGAGCCAGCAGGGCCCCAGGTACAGAGCCAGCAGGGCCCCAGGCAGACCCAGGTACAGAGCCAGCAGAGCCCCAGGCAGAGCCAGGTACAGAGCCAGCAGGGCCCCAGGCAGAGCGAGATACAGAGCCTGCAGGGCCCCAGGCAGAGCCAGCAGGGCCCCAGGCAGAGCCAGATACCGAGCCTGCAGGGCCCCAGGCAGAGCCAGGTACAGAGCCAGCAGGGCCCCAGGCAGAGCCAGCAGGGCCCCAGGCAGAGCCAGCAGGGCCCCAGGCAGAGCCAGCAGGGCCCCAGGCAGAGCCTGCAGGGCCCCAGGCAGAGCCACGTACAGAGCCAGCAGGGCCCCAGGCAGAGCCAGGTACAGAGCCAGCAGGGCTGCAGGCAGACCCAGGTACAGAGCCAGCAGGGCCCCAGGCAGAGCCAGATACAGAGCCAGCAGGGCCGCAGGCAGACCCAGGTACAGAGCCAGCAGGGCCCCAGGCAGAGCCAGATACAGAGCCAGCAGGGCCGCAGGCAGACCCAGGTACAGAGCCTGCAGGGCCCCAGGCAGAGCCAGGTACAGAGCCAGCAGGGCCCCAGGCAGAGCCTGCAGGGCCCCAGGCAGAGCCTGCAGGGCCCCAGGCAGAGCCTGCAGGGCCCCAGGCAGAGCCAGCTGGGCCCCAGGCAGAGCCAGCAGGGCCGCAGGCAGACCCAGGCAGAGCCAGGTACAGAGCCAGCAGGGCCCCAGGCAGACCCAGGTACAGAGCCAGCTGGGCCCCAGGCAGAGCCAGATACAGAGCCAGCAGGGCCCCAGGCAGAGCCAGCAGGGCCCCAGGCAGAGCCAGATACAGAGCCAGCTGGGTCCCAGGCAGAGCCAGCAGGGCCCCAGGCAGAGCCTGATACAGAGCCAGCAGGGCCCCAGGCAGAGCCAGATACAGAGCCAGCAGGGCCCCAGGCAGAGCCAGATACAGAGCCAGCAGGGCCCCAGGCAGACCAGATACAGAGCCAGCAGGGTCCCAGGCAGAGCCAGCAGGGCCCCAGCAGAGCCAGATACAGAGCCAGCAGGGTCCCAGGCAGGGCCCCAGACAGACCCAGGTACAGAGCCTGCAGGGCCCTTGTCAAAGCCAGATACAGAGCCAGCTGAGCCAGCAGGGCCCCAGCAGAGCCAGATACAGAGCCAGCTGGGTCCCAGGCAGAGCCAGCAGGGCCCCAGCAGAGCCAGATACAGAGCCAGCTGGGCCCCAGGCAGAGCCAGCAGGGCCCCAGCAGAGCCAGCTGGGTCAGAACATGGACATTGACAAAGTGGATGAACTAAGCAGGGCCCCAGGCAGAGCCAGATACAGAGCCAGCAGGGCCGCAGGCAGACCCAGGTACAGAGCCAGCAGGGCCCCAGGCAGAGCCAGCTAGGCCCCAGGCAGAGCCAGCAGGGCCCCAGCAGAGCCAGATACCGAGCCAGCTGGGTCCCAGGCAGACCCAGATGCAGAGCCAGCAGGGCCCCAGGCAGAGCCAGCAGGGCCCCAGCAGAGCCAGCTGGGTCCCAAGCAAAGCCAGCAGGGCCCCAGGCAGTCCCAGATACAGAGCCAGCTGGGCCCCAGGCAGAGCCAGCAGGGCCCCAGGCAGTCCCAGATACAGAGCCAGCTGGGCCCCAGGCAGAGCCAGCTGGGCCCCAGGCAGAGCCAGCAGGGCCCCAGCAGAGCCAGATACAGAACCAGCTGGGCCCCAGGCAGAACCAGCTGGGCTCCAGGCAGAGGCAGCTGGGCCCCAGGCGATCCAGCTGGGCCCCAGGCAGAGCCAGCAGGGCCCCAGCAGAGCCAGCTGGGTCCCAGAAAGACCCAGATACAGAGCCAGCTGGGTCCCAGGCAGAGCCAGCAGGGCCCCAGGCAGACCCAGGTACAGAGCCTGCAGGGCCCTTGTCAAAGCCAGATACAGAGCCAGCTGAGTCCCAGGCTGAGCCAGCAGGGCCCCAGCAGAGCCAGATACAGAGCCAGCTGGGTCCCAGGCAGAGCCAGCAGGGCCCCAGCAGAGCCAGATACAGAACCAGCTGGGCTCCAGGCAGAGCCAGCTGGGCTCCAGGCAGAGCCAGCTGGGCCCCAGGCGATCCAGCTGGGCCCCAGGCAGAGCCAGCAGGGCCCCAGCAGAGCCAGCAGGGCCCCAGCAGAGCCGGATACAGAGTCAGCTGGGTCCCAGGCTGAGCCAGCAGGGCCCCAGGCAGTTCCAGATACAGAGCCAGCAGGGCCCCAGACAGACCCAGATACAGAGCCAGCTGAGTCCCAGGCTGAGCCAGCAGGGCCCCAGCAGAGCCAGATAGAGAGCCAGCTGGGCCCCAGGCAGAGCCAGCAGGGCCCCAGCAGAGCCAGATACAGAGACAGCTGGGTCCAATTCAGAGCCAGCAGGGCCTCCGGCAGTCCCAGATACAGAGCCAGCAGGGCCCCAGACAGACCCAGAGACAGAGCCTGCAGGACCCTAGTCAAAGCCAGATACAGAGCCAGCTGAGTCCCAGGCTGAGCCGGCAGGGCCCCAGCAGAGCCAGCTAGGCCCCAGGCAGAGCCAGCAGGGCCCCAGCAGAGCCAGATACCGAGCCAGCTGGGTCCCAGGCAGACCCAGATGCAGAGCCAGCAGGGCCCCAGGCAGAGCCAGCAGGACCCCAGCAGACCCAGATACAGAGCCAGCAGGGCCCCAGGCAGACCCAGATACAGAGCCAGCTGGGCCCCAGGCAGAGCCAGCAGGGCCCCAGCAGACCCAGATACAGAGCCAGCAGTGCCCCAGCAGAGCCAGATACAGAGCCAGCTGGGTCCCAAGCTGAGCCAGCAGGGCCCCAGGCAGTCCCAGATACAGAGCCAGCAGGGACCCAGGCAGACCCAGATACAGAGCCAGCAAGGCCCCAGGCAGACCCAGATGCAGAGCCAGCAGGGCCCCAGGCAGTCCCAGATACAGAGCCAGCAGGGACCCAGGCAGACCCAGATACAGAGCCAGCAAGGCCCCAGGCAGACCCAGATACAGAGCCAGCAAGACCCCAGGCAGACCCAGATACAGAGCCAGCATGGTCCCAGGCAGAGCCAGCAGTGCCCCAGGCAGACCCAGATACAGAGCCAGCTGGGCCCCAGGCAGACCCAGATACAGAGCCAGCTGGGCCCCAGGCAGAGCCAGCAGGGCCCCAGCAGACCCAGATACAGAGCCAGCAGTGCCCCAGCAGAGCCAGATACAGAGCCAGCTGGGTCCCAAGCTGAGCCAGCAGGGCCCCAGGCAGTCCCAGATACAGAGCCAGCAGGGACCCAGGCAGACCCAGATGCAGAGCCAGCAGGGCCCCAGGCAGACCTAGATACAGAGCCAGCAGGGCCCCAGGCAGACCCAGATACAGAGCCAGCATGGTCCCATGCAGAGCCTGATACAGGGCCCCAGGCAGAGCCAGCTGGGCCCCAGGCAGAGCCAGCTGGGCCCCAGGCAGAGCCAGCTGGGCCCCAGGCAGAGCCAGCAGGGCCCCAGGCAGAGCCAGATACAGAGCCAGCAGGGCCGCAGGCAGACCCAGATACAGAGCCAGCAGGGCCGCAGGCAGACCCAGATACAGAGCCAGCAGGGCCCCAGACAGACCCAGATACAGAGCCAGCAGGGCCCCAGGCAGACCCAGATACAGAGCCAGCAGGGCCCCAGGCAGAGCCAGATACAGAGTCAGCTGGGCACCAGGCAGAGCCTGATACAGAGCCAGCAGGGCCCCAGGCAGAGCCAGATACAGAGTCAGCTGGGTCCCAAGCAGACCCAGATACAGAGCCAACAGGGCCCTAGTCAAAGCCAGATACAGAGCCAGCTGGGCCCCAGGCAGACCCAGATACAGAGCCAGCAGGGCCCCAGGCAGACCCAGATACAGAGCCAGCAGGGCCCTAGTCAAAGCCAGATACAGAGCCAGCTGAGTCCCAGGCAGAGCCAGCAGGGCCCCAGGCAGTCCCAGATACTGAGCCAGCTGGGCCCCAGTCAGGGCCAGCAGGGCCCCAGGCAGACCCAGATGCAGGGCCCCAGGCAGACCCAGATACAGAGCCAGCATGGTCCCAGGCAGAGCCTGATACAGGGCCCCAGGCAGAGCCTGATACAGGGCCCCAGGCAGAGCCAGATACAGGGCACCAGGCAGAACCAGATACAGAGCCAGCAGGGCCCCAGGCAGACCCAGATACAGAGCCAGCAGGGCCCTAGTTAAAGCCAGATACAGAGCCAGCTGAGTCCCAGGCTGAGCCTGATACAGAGCCAGCAGGGCCCCAGGCAGAGCCAGATACAGAGCAAGCAGGGCCCCAGGCAGACCCAGATACAGAGCCAGCAGGGCCCTAGTCAAAGCCAGATACAGAGCCAGCTGAGTCCCAGGCTGAGCCTGATACAGAGCCAGCAGGGCCCCAGGCAGAGCCAGATACAGAGCCAGCAGGGCCCCAGGCAGAGCCAGATACAGAGCCTTCAGGGTCCCAGGCAGACCCAGATACAGAGCCAGCAGGGTCCCAGGCAGACCCAGATACAGAGCCAGCTGGGCCCCAGGCAGAGCCAGCAGGGCCCCAGCAGAGCCAGATACCGAGCCAGCTGGGTCCCAAGCAGAGCCAGCAGGGTGTCAGGCAGAGCCAGATACAGAGCCAGCAGGGCCCCAGGCAGACCCAGATACAGAGCCAGCAGGGCCCCAGGCTGAGCCAGCAGGGCCCCAGGCTGAGCCAGCAGGGCCCCAGGCAGAGCCAGGTACAGAGCCAGCTGGGCCCCAGGCAGAGCCAGCAGGGCCCCAGGCAGACCCAGATACAGAGCCAGCAGGGCCCCAGGCAGACCCAGATACAGAGCCAGCAGGGCCCCAGGCAGACCCAGGTACAGAGCCAGCAGGGCCCCAGCCAGAGCCAGCAGGGCCCCAGGCAGAGCCAGATACAGAGCCTGCAGGGCCCCAGGCAGAGCCAGCTGGGCCCCAGGCAGACCCAGATACAGAGCCAGCAGGACCCCAGGCAGAGCCAGGTACAGAGCCAGCTGGGCCCCAGGCAGAGCCAGCAGGGCCCCAGGCAGAGCCAGATACAGAGCCTGCAGGGCCCCAGGCAGAGCCAGCTAGGCCCCAGGCAGAGCCAGGTACAGAGCCAGCAGGGCCCCAGGCAGAGCCAGGTACAGAGCCAGCAGGGCCCCAGGCAGAGCCAGCAGGGCCCCAGGCAGACCCAGGTACAGAGCCAGCAGGGCCCCAGGCAGAGCCAGGTACAGAGCCAGCAGGGCCCCAGGCAGAGCCAGATACAGAGCCAGGTACAGAGCCAGCAGGGCCCCAGACAGAGCCAGCAGGGCCCCAGACAGAGCCAGCAGGGCCCCAGGCAGAGCCAGCAGGGCCCCAGGCAGAGCCAGCAGGGCCCCAGGCAGACCCAGGTACAGAGCCAGCAGGGCCCCAGGCAGAGCCAGGTACAGAGCCAGCAGGGCCCCAGGCAGAGCCAGATACAGAGCCTGCAGGGCCCCAGGCAGAGCCAGCAGGGCCCCAGGCAGAGCCTGATACAGAGCCAGCAGGGCCCCAGGCAGAGCCAGCAGGGCCCCAGGCAGAGCCAGCAGGGCCCCAGGCAGAGCCAGCAGGGCCCCAGGCAGAGCCAGGTACAGAGCCAGCAGGGCCCCAGGCAGAGCCAGGTACAGAGCCAGCAGGGCCCCAGGCAGAGCCAGGTACAGAGCCAGCAGGGCCCAGGCAGAGCCAGGTACAGAGCCAGCAGGGCCCCAGGCAGAGCCAGGTACAGAGCCAGCAGGGCCCCAGGTAGAGCCAGATACAGAGCCAGCTGGGTCCCAGGCAGAGCCAGATACAGAGCCTGCAGGGCCCCAGGCAGAGCCAGGTACAGAGCCAGCAGGGCCCCAGGCAGAGCCAGAAGGGCCCCAGGCAGAGCCAGCAGGGCCCCAGGCAGAGCCAGCAGGGCCCCAGGCAGAGCCAGCAGGGCCCCAGGCAGAGCCAGCAGGGCCCCAGGCAGAGCCAGCAGGGCCCCAGGCAGAGCCAGCAGGGCCCCAGGCAGAGCCAGCAGGGCCCCAGGCAGAGCCAGCAGGGCCCCAGGCAGAGCCAGCAGGGCCCCAGGCAGAGCCTGCAGGGCCCCAGGCAGAGCCTGCAGGGCCCCAGGCAGAGCCTGCAGGGCCCCAGGCAGAGCCTGCAGGGCCCCAGGCAGAGCCAGCAGGGCCCCAGGCAGAGCCAGCAGGGCCCCAGGCAGAGCCAGCAGGGCCCCAGGCAGAGCCAGCAGGGCCCCAGGCAGAGCCAGCAGGGCCCCAGGCAGAGCCTGCAGGGCCCCAGGCAGAGCCTGCAGGGCCCCAGGCAGAGCCTGCAGGGCCCCAGGCAGAGCCTGCAGGGCCCCAGGCAGAGCCTGCAGGGCCCCAGGCAGAGCCTGCAGGGCCCCAGGCAGAGCCTGCAGGGCCCCAGGCAGA
Organism: Scyliorhinus torazame; assembly: GCF_047496885.1. NCBI lineage: Eukaryota > Metazoa > Chordata > Chondrichthyes > Carcharhiniformes > Scyliorhinidae > Scyliorhinus > Scyliorhinus torazame. The sequence goes on along the minus strand of NC_092712.1, from coordinate 19,499,112 downwards.
GCCTGCAGGGCCCCAGGCAGAGCCTGCAGGGCCCCAGGCAGAGCCTGCAGGGCCCCAGGCAGAGCCTGCAGGGCCCCAGGCAGAGCCTGCAGGGCCCCAGGCAGAGCCTGCAGGGCCCCAGGCAGAGCCTGCAGGGCCCCAGGCAGAGCCTGCAGGGCCCCAGGCAGAGCCTGCAGGGCCCCAGGCAGAGCCTGCAGGGCCCCAGGCAGAGCCTGCAGGGCCCCAGGCAGAGCCTGCAGGGCCCCAGGCAGAGCCTGCAGGGCCCCAGGCAGAGCCTGCAGGGCCCCAGGCAGAGCCTGCAGGGCCCCAGGCAGACCCAGATACAGAGCCAGCAGGGCCGCAGGCAGAGCCAGATACAGAGCCAGCAGGGCCGCAGGCAGAGCCAGATACAGAGCCAGCAGGGCCCCAGGCAGAGCCAGCAGGGCCCCAGGCAGAGCCAGCAGGGCCCCAGGCAGAGCCAGCAGGGCCCCAGGCAGAGCCAGCAGGGCCCCAGGCAGAGCCAGCAGGGCCCCAGGCAGAGCCAGCAGGGCCCCAGGCAGAGCCAGCAGGGCCCCAGGCAGAGCCAGCAGGGCCCCAGCAGACCCAGATACAGAGCCAGCAGTGCCCCAGCAGAGCCAGATACAGAGCCAGCTGGGTCCCAAGCTGAGCCAGCAGGGCCCCAGGCAGTCCCAGATACAGAGCCAGCAGGGACCCAGGCAGACCCAGATGCAGAGCCAGCAGGGCCCCAGGCAGACCTAGATGCAGGGCCCCAGGCAGACCCAGATACAGAGCCAGCATGGTCCCATGCAGAGCCTGATACAGGGCCCCAGGCAGAGCCAGCTGGGCCCCAGGCAGAGCCTGCTGGGCCCCAGGCAGAGCCAGCAGGGCCCCAGGCAGACCCAGATACAGAGCCAGCAGGGCCCCAGGCAGACCCAGATACAGAGCCAGCAGGGCCGCAGGCAGACCCAGATACAGAGCCAGCAGGGCCCCAGATAGACCCAGATACAGAGCCAGCAGGGCCCCAGGCAGACCCAGATACAGAGCCAGCAGGGCCCCAGGCAGAGCCAGATACAGAGTCAGCTGGGCAGCAGGCAGAGCCTGATACAGAGCCAGCAGGGCCCCAGGCAGAGCCAGATACAGAGTCAGCTGGGTCCCAAGCAGACCCAGATACAGAGCCAGCAGGGCCCTAGTCAAAGCCAGATACAGAGCCAGCTGGGCCCCAGGCAGACCCAGATACAGAGCCAGCAGGGCCCCAGGCAGACCCAGATACAGAGCCAGCAGGGCCCTAGTCAAAGCCAGATACAGAGCCAGCTGAGTCCCAGGCAGAGCCAGCAGGGCCCCAGGCAGTCCCAGATACAGAGCCAGCTGGGCCCCAGGCAGAGCCAGCAGAGCCCCAGGCAGACCCAGATGCAGGGCCCCAGGCAGACCCAGATACAGAGCCAGCATGGTCCCAGGCAGAGCCTGATACAGGGCCCCAGGCAGAGCCTGATACAGGGCCCCAGGCAGAGCCAGATACAGGGCACCAGGTAGAACCAGATACAGAGCCAGCAGGGCCCCAGGCAGACCCAGATACAGAGCCAGCAGGGCCCTAGTCAAAGCCAGATACAGAGCCAGCTGAGTCCCAGGCTGAGCCTGATACAGAGCCAGCAGGGCCCCAGGCAGAGCCAGATACAGAGCAAGCAGGGCCCCAGGCAGACCCAGATACAGAGCCAGCAGGGCCCTAGTCAAAGCCAGATACAGAGCCAGCTGAGTCCCAGGCTGAGCCTGATACAGAGCCAGCAGGGCCCCAGGCAGAGCCAGATACAGAGCCAGCAGGGCCCCAGGCAGAGCCAGATACAGAGCCTTCAGGGTCCCAGGCAGACCCAGATACAGAGCCAGCAGGGTCCCAGGCAGACCCAGATACAGAGCCAGCTGGGCCCCAGGCAGAGCCAGCAGGGCCCCAGCAGAGCCAGATACCGAGCCAGCTGGGTCCCAAGCAGAGCCAGCAGGGTGTCAGGCAGAGCCAGATACAGAGCCAGCAGGGCCCCAGGCAGACCCAGATACAGAGCCAGCAGGGCCCCAGGCTGAGCCAGCAGGGCCCCAGGCTGAGCCAGCAGGGCCCCAGGCAGAGCCAGGTACAGAGCCAGCTGGGCCCCAGGCAGGGCCCCAGGCAGACCCAGATGCAGGGCCCCAGGCAGACCCAGATACAGAGCCAGCACGGCCCCAGGCAGACCCAGGTACAGAGCCAGCAGGGCCCCAGCCAGAGCCAGCAGGGCCCCAGGCAGAGCCAGGTACAGAGCCAGCTGGGCCCCAGGCAGAGCCAGCAGGGCCCCAGGCAGAGCCAGATACAGAGCCTGCAGGGCCCCAGGCAGAGCCAGCTGGGCCCCAGGCAGAGCCAGGTACAGAGCCAGCAGGGCCCCAGGCAGAGCCAGGTACAGAGCCAGCAGGGCCCCAGGCAGAGCCAGCAGGGCCCCAGGCAGACCCAGGTACAGAGCCAGCAGGGCCCCAGGCAGAGCCAGCAGGGCCCCAGGCAGAGCCAGCAGGGCCCCAGGCAGACCCAGGTACAGAGCCAGCAGGGCCCCAGGCAGAGCCAGGTACAGAGCCAGCAGGGCCCCAGGCAGAGCCAGATACAGAGCCTGCAGGGCCCCAGGCAGAGCCAGGTACAGAGCCAGCAGGGCCCCAGGCAGAGCCAGCAGGGCCCCAGGCAGAGCCAGCAGGGCCCCAGGCAGAGCCAGCAGGGCCCCAGGCAGAGCCAGCAGGGCCCCAGGCAGAGCCAGCAGGGCCCCAGGCAGAGCCAGGTACAGAGCCAGCAGGGCCCCAGGCAGAGCCAGATACAGAGCCTGCAGGGCCCCAGGCAGAGCCAGCAGGGCCCCAGGCAGAGCCTGATACAGAGCCAGCAGGGCCCCAGGCAGAGCCAGCAGGGCCCCAGGCAGAGCCAGCAGGGCCCCAGGCAGAGCCAGCAGGGCCCCAGGCAGAGCCAGCAGGGCCCCAGGCAGAGCCAGCAGGGCCCCAGGCAGAGCCAGCAGGGCCCCAGGCAGAGCCAGATACAGAGCCAGCAGGGCCCCAGGCAGAGCCAGGTACAGAGCCAGCAGGGCCCCAGGTAGAGCCAGATACAGAGCCAGCTGGGTCCCAGGCAGAGCCAGATACAGAGCCTGCAGGGCCCCAGGCAGAGCCAGGTACAGAGCCAGCAGGGCCCCAGGCAGAGCCAGCAGGGCCCCAGGCAGAGCCAGCAGGGCCCCAGGCAGAGCCAGCAGGGCCCCAGGCAGGGCCCCAGGCAGAGCCAGCAGGGCCCCAGGCAGAGCCAGCAGGGCCCCAGGCAGAGCCTGCAGGGCCCCAGGCAGAGCCAGCAGGGTCCCAGGCAGACCCAGATACAGAGCCAGCAGGGCCGCAGGCAGACCCAGATACAGAGCCAGCAGGGCCGCAGGCAGACCCAGGTACAGAGCCAGCAGGGCCGCAGGCAGACCCAGGTACAGAGCCAGCAGGGCCCCAGGCAGAGCCAGCAGGGCCCCAGGCAGAGCCAGCAGGGCCCCAGGCAGAGCCAGCAGGGCCCCAGGCAGAGCCAGCAGGGCCCCAGGCAGAGCCAGCAGGGCCCCAGGCAGAGCCAGCAGGGCCCCAGGCAGAGCCAGCAGGGCCCCAGGCAGAGCCAGCAGGGCCCCAGGCAGAGCCAGCAGGGCCCCAGGCAGAGCCAGCAGGGCCCCAGGCAGAGCCAGCAGGGCCCCAGGCAGAGCCAGCAGGGCCCCAGGCAGAGCCAGATACAGAGCCAGCTGGGTCCCTGGCAGAGCCAGCAGGGCCCCAGCAGAGCCAGATACAGAGCCAGCAGGGCCCCAGGCAGAGCCAGATACACAGCCAGCAGGGCCCCAGGCAGAGCCAGCAGGGCCCCAGACAGACCCAGGTACAGAGCCTGCAGGGCCCTAGTCAAAGCCAGATACAGAGCCAGCTGAGTCCCAGGCTGAGCCAGCAGGGCCCCAGCAGAGCCAGATACAGAGCCAGCTGGGTCCCAGGCAGAGCCATCAGGGCCCCAGGCAGTCCCAGATAGAGAGTCAGCTGGGCCCCAGGCAGAGCCAGCAGGGCCCCAGCAGAGCCAGATACAGAGCCAGCTGGGCCCCTGGCAGAACCAGCTGGGCCCCTGGCAGAACCAGCTGGGCCCCTGGCAGAACCAGCTGGGCCCCTGGCAGAACCAGCTGGGCCCCTGGCAGAACCAGCTGGGCCCCTGGCAGAACCAGCTGGGCCCCAGGCAGAGCCAGCTGGGCCCCAGGCGATCCAGCTGGGTCCCAGACAGACCCAGATACAGAGCCAGCTGGGTCCCAGGCAGAGCCAGCAGGGCCCCAGCAGAGCCGGATACAGAGTCAGCTGGGTCCCAGGCTGAGCCAGCAGGGCCCCAGGCAGTTCCAGATACAGAGCCAGCAGGGCCCTAGACAGACCCAGATACAAAGCCAGCTGAGTCACAAGCTGAGCCAGCAGGGCCCCAGCAGAGCCAGATAGAGAGCCAGCTGGGCCCCAGGCAGAGCCAGCAGGGCCCCAGCAGAGCCAGATACAGAGACAGCTGGGTCCAATTCCGAGCCAGCAGGGCCACCGGCAGTCCCAGATACAGAGCCAGCAGGGCCCCAGACAGACCCAGATACAGATCCTGCAGGACCCTAGTCAAAGCCAGATACAGAGCCAGCTGAGTCCCAGGCTGAGCCAGCAGGGCCCCAGCAGAGCCAGCTGGGCCCCAGGCAGAGCCAGCAGGGCCCCAGCAGAGCCAGATACAGAGACAGCTGGGTCCAATTCAGAGCCAGCAGGGCCGCCGGCAGTCCCAGATACAGAGCCAGCTGGGTCCCAGGCAGACCCAGATGCAGAGCCAGCAGAACCCCAGGCAGAGCCAACAGGACCCCAGATACAGAGCCAGCAGGGCCCCAGGCAGACCCAGATACAGAGCCAGCTGGGCCCCAGGCAGAGCCAGCAGGGCCCCAGCAGACCCAGATACAGAGCCAGCAGTGCCCCAGCAGAGCCAGATACAGAGCCAGCTGGGTCCCAAGCTGAGCCAGCAGGGCCCCAGGCAGACCCAGATGCAGAGCCAGCAGGGCCCCAGGCAGACCCAGATGCAGAGCCAGCATGGTCCCAGGCAGAGCCAGCAGGGCCCCAGGCAGTCCCAAATACAGAGCCAGCAGGGACCCAGGCAGACCCAGATGCAGAGCCAGCGGGGCCCCAGGCAGACCAAGATGCAGAGCCAGCAGGGCCCCAGGCAGACCCAGATACAGAGCCAGCAGGGCCCCAGGCAGACCCAGATACAGAGCCAGCAAGGCCCCAGGCAGACCCAGATACAGAGCCAGCATGGTCCCAGGCAGAGCCAGCAGGGCCCCAGGCAGTCCCAAATACAGAGCCAGCAGGGACCCAGGCAGACCCAGATACAGAGCCAGCTGGGCCCCAGGCAGACCCAGATACAGAGCCAGCTGGGCCCCAGGCAGAGCCAGCAGGGCCCCAGCAGACCCAGATACAGAGCCAGCAGTGCCCCAGCAGAGCCAGATACAGAGCCAGCTGGGTCCCAAGCTGAGCCAGCAGGGCCCCAGGCAGTCCCAGATACAGAGCCAGCAGGGACCCAGGCAGACCCAGATGCAGAGCCAGCAGGGCCCCAGGCAGTCCCAGATACAGAGCCAGCATGGTCCCAGGCAGAGCCTGATACAGGGCCCCAGGCAGAGCCAGCAGGGCCCCAGGCAGACCCAGACACAGAGCCAGCTGGGCCCCAGGCAGAACCAGCTGGGCTCCAGGCAGAGGCAGCTGGGCTCCAGGCAGAGGCAGCTGGGCCCCAGGCAGAGCCAGCAGGGCCCCAGCAGAGCCAGCAGGGCCCCAGCAGAGCCAGCTGGGTCCCAGAAAGACCCAGATACAGAGCCAGCTGGGTCCCAGGCAGAGCCAGCAGGGCCCCAGGCAGACCCAGGTACAGAGCCTGCAGGGCCCTTGTCAAAGCCAGATACAGAGCCAGCTGAGTCCCAGGCTGAGCCAGCAGGGCCCCAGCAGAGCCAGATACAGAGCCAGCTGGGTCCCAGGCAGAGCCAGCAGGGCCCCAGCAGAGCCAGATACAGAGCCAGCTGGGCCCCAGGCAGAGCCAGCTGGGCCCCAGGCAGAGCCAGCAGGGCCCCAGCAGAGCCAGCTGGGTCCCAAGAAAAGCCAGCAGGACCCCAGGCAGAGCCAGGTACAGAGCCAGCTGGGCCCCAGGCAGAGCCAGCAGGGCCCCAGGCAGAGCCAGATACAGAGCCTGCAGGGCCCCAGGCAGAGCCAGCTAGGCCCCAGGCAGAGCCAGGTACAGAGCCAGCAGGGCCCCAGGCAGAGCCAGGTACAGAGCCAGCAGGGCCCCAGGCAGAGCCAGCAGGGCCCCAGGCAGACCCAGGTACAGAGCCAGCAGGGCCCCAGGCAGAGCCAGGTACAGAGCCAGCAGGGCCCCAGGCAGAGCCAGATACAGAGCCAGGTACAGAGCCAGCAGGGCCCCAGACAGAGCCAGCAGGGCCCCAGACAGAGCCAGCAGGGCCCCAGGCAGAGCCAGCAGGGCCCCAGGCAGACCCAGGTACAGAGCCAGCAGGGCCCCAGGCAGAGCCAGGTACAGAGCCAGCAGGGCCCCAGGCAGAGCCAGATACAGAGCCTGCAGGGCCCCAGGCAGAGCCAGCAGGGCCCCAGGCAGAGCCTGATACAGAGCCAGCAGGGCCCCAGGCAGAGCCAGCAGGGCCCCAGGCAGAGCCAGCAGGGCCCCAGGCAGAGCCAGCAGGGCCCCAGGCAGAGCCAGGTACAGAGCCAGCAGGGCCCCAGGCAGAGCCAGGTACAGAGCCAGCAGGGCCCCAGGCAGAGCCAGGTACAGAGCCAGCAGGGCCCAGGCAGAGCCAGGTACAGAGCCAGCAGGGCCCCAGGCAGAGCCAGGTACAGAGCCAGCAGGGCCCCAGGTAGAGCCAGATACAGAGCCAGCTGGGTCCCAGGCAGAGCCAGATACAGAGCCTGCAGGGCCCCAGGCAGAGCCAGGTACAGAGCCAGCAGGGCCCCAGGCAGAGCCAGAAGGGCCCCAGGCAGAGCCAGCAGGGCCCCAGGCAGAGCCAGCAGGGCCCCAGGCAGAGCCAGCAGGGCCCCAGGCAGAGCCAGCAGGGCCCCAGGCAGAGCCAGCAGGGCCCCAGGCAGAGCCAGCAGGGCCCCAGGCAGAGCCAGCAGGGCCCCAGGCAGAGCCAGCAGGGCCCCAGGCAGAGCCAGCAGGGCCCCAGGCAGAGCCTGCAGGGCCCCAGGCAGAGCCTGCAGGGCCCCAGGCAGAGCCTGCAGGGCCCCAGGCAGAGCCTGCAGGGCCCCAGGCAGAGCCAGCAGGGCCCCAGGCAGAGCCAGCAGGGCCCCAGGCAGAGCCAGCAGGGCCCCAGGCAGAGCCAGCAGGGCCCCAGGCAGAGCCAGCAGGGCCCCAGGCAGAGCCTGCAGGGCCCCAGGCAGAGCCTGCAGGGCCCCAGGCAGAGCCTGCAGGGCCCCAGGCAGAGCCTGCAGGGCCCCAGGCAGAGCCTGCAGGGCCCCAGGCAGAGCCTGCAGGGCCCCAGGCAGAGCCTGCAGGGCCCCAGGCAGAGCCTGCAGGGCCCCAGGCAGAGCCTGCAGGGCCCCAGGCAGAGCCAGCAGGGCCCCAGGCAGAGCCAGCAGGGCCCCAGCAGACCCAGATACAGAGCCAGCAGGGCCCCAGGCTGAGCCAGCAGGGCCCCAGGCTGAGCCAGATACAGAGCCAGCAGGGCCCCAGGCTGAGCCAGCAGGGCCCCAGGCTGAGCCAGCAGGGCCCCAGGCAGAGCCAGGTACAGAGCCAGCTGGGCCCCAGGCAGAGCCAGCAGGGCCCCAGGCAGACCCAGATACAGAGCCAGCAGGGCCCCAGGCAGACCCAGATACAGAGCCAGCAGGGCCCCAGGCAGACCCAGGTACAGAGCCAGCAGGGCCCCAGCCAGAGCCAGCAGGGCCCCAGGCAGAGCCAGATACAGAGCCTGCAGGGCCCCAGGCAGAGCCAGCTGGGCCCCAGGCAGACCCAGATACAGAGCCAGCAGGACCCCAGGCAGAGCCAGGTACAGAGCCAGCTGGGCCCCAGGCAGAGCCAGCAGGGCCCCAGGCAGAGCCAGATACAGAGCCTGCAGGGCCCCAGGCAGAGCCAGCTAGGCCCCAGGCAGAGCCAGGTACAGAGCCAGCAGGGCCCCAGGCAGAGCCAGGTACAGAGCCAGCAGGGCCCCAGGCAGAGCCAGCAGGGCCCCAGGCAGACCCAGGTACAGAGCCAGCAGGGCCCCAGGCAGAGCCAGGTACAGAGCCGGCAGGGCCCCAGGCAGAGCCAGATACAGAGCCAGGTACAGAGCCAGCAGGGCCCCAGACAGAGCCAGCAGGGCCCCAGACAGAGCCAGCAGGGCCCCAGGCAGAGCCAGCAGGGCCCCAGGCAGAGCCAGCAGGGCCCCAGGCAGACCCAGGTACAGAGCCAGCAGGGCCCCAGGCAGAGCCAGGTACAGAGCCAGCAGGGCCCCAGGCAGAGCCAGATACAGAGCCTGCAGGGCCCCAGGCAGAGCCAGCAGGGCCCCAGGCAGAGCCTGATACAGAGCCAGCAGGGCCCCAGGCAGAGCCAGCAGGGCCCCAGGCAGAGCCAGCAGGGCCCCAGGCAGAGCCAGCAGGGCCCCAGGCAGAGCCAGGTACAGAGCCAGCAGGGCCCCAGGCAGAGCCAGGTACAGAGCCAGCAGGGCCCCAGGCAGAGCCAGGTACAGAGCCAGCAGGGCCCAGGCAGAGCCAGGTACAGAGCCAGCAGGGCCCCAGGCAGAGCCAGGTACAGAGCCAGCAGGGCCCCAGGTAGAGCCAGATACAGAGCCAGCTGGGTCCCAGGCAGAGCCAGATACAGAGCCTGCAGGGCCCCAGGCAGAGCCAGGTACAGAGCCAGCAGGGCCCCAGGCAGAGCCAGAAGGGCCCCAGGCAGAGCCAGCAGGGCCCCAGGCAGAGCCAGCAGGGCCCCAGGCAGAGCCAGCAGGGCCCCAGGCAGAGCCAGCAGGGCCCCAGGCAGAGCCAGCAGGGCCCCAGGCAGAGCCAGCAGGGCCCCAGGCAGAGCCAGCAGGGCCCCAGGCAGAGCCAGCAGGGCCCCAGGCAGAGCCAGCAGGGCCCCAGGCAGAGCCTGCAGGGCCCCAGGCAGAGCCTGCAGGGCCCCAGGCAGAGCCTGCAGGGCCCCAGGCAGAGCCTGCAGGGCCCCAGGCAGAGCCTGCAGGGCCCCAGGCAGAGCCTGCAGGGCCCCAGGCAGACCCAGATACAGAGCCAGCAGGGCCGCAGGCAGACCCAGGTACAGAGCCAGCAGGGCCCCAGGCAGAGCCAGATACAGAGCCAGCAGGGCCGCAGGCAGAGCCAGATACAGAGCCAGCAGGGCCCCAGGCAGAGCCAGCAGGGCCCCAGGCAGAGCCAGCAGGGCCCCAGGCAGAGCCAGCAGGGCCCCAGGCAGAGCCAGCAGGGCCCCAGGCAGAGCCAGCAGGGCCCCAGGCAGAGCCAGCAGGGCCCCAGGCAGAGCCAGCAGGGCCCCAGGCAGAGCCAGCAGGGCCCCAGGCAGAGCCAGCAGGGCCCCAGCAGACCCAGATACAGAGCCAGCAGTGCCCCAGCAGAGCCAGATACAGAGCCAGCTGGGTCCCAAGCTGAGCCAGCAGGGCCCCAGGCAGTCCCAGATACAGAGCCAGCAGGGACCCAGGCAGACCCAGATGCAGAGCCAGCAGGGCCCCAGGCAGACCTAGATGCAGGGCCCCAGGCAGACCCAGATACAGAGCCAGCATGGTCCCATGCAGAGCCTGATACAGGGCCCCAGGCAGAGCCAGCTGGGCCCCAGGCAGAGCCTGCTGGGCCCCAGGCAGAGCCAGCAGGGCCCCAGGCAGACCCAGATACAGAGCCAGCAGGGCCCCAGGCAGACCCAGATACAGAGCCAGCAGGGCCGCAGGCAGACCCAGATACAGAGCCAGCAGGGCCCCAGACAGACCCAGATACAGAGCCAGCAGGGCCCCAGGCAGACCCAGATACAGAGCCAGCAGGGCCCCAGGCAGAGCCAGATACAGAGTCAGCTGGGCAGCAGGCAGAGCCTGATACAGAGCCAGCAGGGCCCCAGGCAGAGCCAGATACAGAGTCAGCTGGGTCCCAAGCAGACCCAGATACAGAGCCAGCAGGGCCCTAGTCAAAGCCAGATACAGAGCCAGCTGGGCCCCAGGCAGACCCAGATACAGAGCCAGCAGGGCCCCAGGCAGACCCAGATACAGAGCCAGCAGGGCCCTAGTCAAAGCCAGATACAGAGCCAGCTGAGTCCCAGGCAGAGCCAGCAGGGCCCCAGGCAGTCCCAGATACAGAGCCAGCTGGGCCCCAGGCAGAGCCAGCAGAGCCCCAGGCAGACCCAGATGCAGGGCCCCAGGCAGACCCAGATACAGAGCCAGCATGGTCCCAGGCAGAGCCTGATACAGGGCCCCAGGCAGAGCCTGATACAGGGCCCCAGGCAGAGCCAGATACAGGGCACCAGGTAGAACCAGATACAGAGCCAGCAGGGCCCCAGGCAGACCCAGATACAGAGCCAGCAGGGCCCTAGTCAAAGCCAGATACAGAGCCAGCTGAGTCCCAGGCTGAGCCTGATACAGAGCCAGCAGGGCCCCAGGCAGAGCCAGATACAGAGCAAGCAGGGCCCCAGGCAGACCCAGATACAGAGCCAGCAGGGCCCTAGTCAAAGCCAGATACAGAGCCAGCTGAGTCCCAGGCTGAGCCTGATACAGAGCCAGCAGGGCCCCAGGCAGAGCCAGATACAGAGCCAGCAGGGCCCCAGGCAGAGCCAGATACAGAGCCTTCAGGGTCCCAGGCAGACCCAGATACAGAGCCAGCAGGGTCCCAGGCAGACCCAGATACAGAGCCAGCTGGGCCCCAGGCAGAGCCAGCAGGGCCCCAGCAGAGCCAGATACCGAGCCAGCTGGGTCCCAAGCAGAGCCAGCAGGGTGTCAGGCAGAGCCAGATACAGAGCCAGCAGGGCCCCAGGCAGACCCAGATACAGAGCCAGCAGGGCCCCAGGCTGAGCCAGCAGGGCCCCAGGCTGAGCCAGCAGGGCCCCAGGCAGAGCCAGGTACAGAGCCAGCTGGGCCCCAGGCAGGGCCCCAGGCAGACCCAGATGCAGGGCCCCAGGCAGACCCAGATACAGAGCCAGCACGGCCCCAGGCAGACCCAGGTACAGAGCCAGCAGGGCCCCAGCCAGAGCCAGCAGGGCCCCAGGCAGAGCCAGGTACAGAGCCAGCTGGGCCCCAGGCAGAGCCAGCAGGGCCCCAGGCAGAGCCAGATACAGAGCCTGCAGGGCCCCAGGCAGAGCCAGCTGGGCCCCAGGCAGAGCCAGGTACAGAGCCAGCAGGGCCCCAGGCAGAGCCAGGTACAGAGCCAGCAGGGCCCCAGGCAGAGCCAGCAGGGCCCCAGGCAGACCCAGGTACAGAGCCAGCAGGGCCCCAGGCAGAGCCAGCAGGGCCCCAGGCAGAGCCAGCAGGGCCCCAGGCAGACCCAGGTACAGAGCCAGCAGGGCCCCAGGCAGAGCCAGGTACAGAGCCAGCAGGGCCCCAGGCAGAGCCAGATACAGAGCCTGCAGGGCCCCAGGCAGAGCCAGGTACAGAGCCAGCAGGGCCCCAGGCAGAGCCAGCAGGGCCCCAGGCAGAGCCAGCAGGGCCCCAGGCAGAGCCAGCAGGGCCCCAGGCAGAGCCAGCAGGGCCCCAGGCAGAGCCAGCAGGGCCCCAGGCAGAGCCAGCAGGGCCCCAGGCAGAGCCAGGTACAGAGCCAGCAGGGCCCCAGGCAGAGCCAGATACAGAGCCTGCAGGGCCCCAGGCAGAGCCAGCAGGGCCCCAGGCAGAGCCTGATACAGAGCCAGCAGGGCCCCAGGCAGAGCCAGCAGGGCCCCAGGCAGAGCCAGCAGGGCCCCAGGCAGAGCCAGCAGGGCCCCAGGCAGAGCCAGCAGGGCCCCAGGCAGAGCCAGCAGGGCCCCAGGCAGAGCCAGCAGGGCCCCAGGCAGAGCCAGATACAGAGCCAGCAGGGCCCCAGGCAGAGCCAGGTACAGAGCCAGCAGGGCCCCAGGTAGAGCCAGATACAGAGCCAGCTGGGTCCCAGGCAGAGCCAGATACAGAGCCTGCAGGGCCCCAGGCAGAGCCAGGTACAGAGCCAGCAGGGCCCCAGGCAGAGCCAGCAGGGCCCCAGGCAGAGCCAGCAGGGCCCCAGGCAGAGCCAGCAGGGCCCCAGGCAGGGCCCCAGGCAGAGCCAGCAGGGCCCCAGGCAGAGCCAGCAGGGCCCCAGGCAGAGCCTGCAGGGCCCCAGGCAGAGCCAGCAGGGTCCCAGGCAGACCCAGATACAGAGCCAGCAGGGCCGCAGGCAGACCCAGATACAGAGCCAGCAGGGCCGCAGGCAGACCCAGGTACAGAGCCAGCAGGGCCGCAGGCAGACCCAGGTACAGAGCCAGCAGGGCCCCAGGCAGAGCCAGCAGGGCCCCAGGCAGAGCCAGCAGGGCCCCAGGCAGAGCCAGCAGGGCCCCAGGCAGAGCCAGCAGGGCCCCAGGCAGAGCCAGCAGGGCCCCAGGCAGAGCCAGCAGGGCCCCAGGCAGAGCCAGCAGGGCCCCAGGCAGAGCCAGCAGGGCCCCAGGCAGAGCCAGCAGGGCCCCAGGCAGAGCCAGCAGGGCCCCAGGCAGAGCCAGCAGGGCCCCAGGCAGAGCCAGATACAGAGCCAGCTGGGTCCCTGGCAGAGCCAGCAGGGCCCCAGCAGAGCCAGATACAGAGCCAGCAGGGCCCCAGGCAGAGCCAGATACACAGCCAGCAGGGCCCCAGGCAGAGCCAGCAGGGCCCCAGACAGACCCAGGTACAGAGCCTGCAGGGCCCTAGTCAAAGCCAGATACAGAGCCAGCTGAGTCCCAGGCTGAGCCAGCAGGGCCCCAGCAGAGCCAGATACAGAGCCAGCTGGGTCCCAGGCAGAGCCATCAGGGCCCCAGGCAGTCCCAGATAGAGAGTCAGCTGGGCCCCAGGCAGAGCCAGCAGGGCCCCAGCAGAGCCAGATACAGAGCCAGCTGGGCCCCTGGCAGAACCAGCTGGGCCCCTGGCAGAACCAGCTGGGCCCCTGGCAGAACCAGCTGGGCCCCTGGCAGAACCAGCTGGGCCCCTGGCAGAACCAGCTGGGCCCCTGGCAGAACCAGCTGGGCCCCTGGCAGAACCAGCTGGGCCCCAGGCAGAGCCAGCTGGGCCCCAGGCGATCCAGCTGGGTCCCAGACAGACCCAGATACAGAGCCAGCTGGGTCCCAGGCAGAGCCAGCAGGGCCCCAGCAGAGCCGGATACAGAGTCAGCTGGGTCCCAGGCTGAGCCAGCAGGGCCCCAGGCAGTTCCAGATACAGAGCCAGCAGGGCCCTAGACAGACCCAGATACAAAGCCAGCTGAGTCACAAGCTGAGCCAGCAGGGCCCCAGCAGAGCCAGATAGAGAGCCAGCTGGGCCCCAGGCAGAGCCAGCAGGGCCCCAGCAGAGCCAGATACAGAGACAGCTGGGTCCAATTCCGAGCCAGCAGGGCCACCGGCAGTCCCAGATACAGAGCCAGCAGGGCCCCAGACAGACCCAGATACAGATCCTGCAGGACCCTAGTCAAAGCCAGATACAGAGCCAGCTGAGTCCCAGGCTGAGCCAGCAGGGCCCCAGCAGAGCCAGCTGGGCCCCAGGCAGAGCCAGCAGGGCCCCAGCAGAGCCAGATACAGAGACAGCTGGGTCCAATTCAGAGCCAGCAGGGCCGCCGGCAGTCCCAGATACAGAGCCAGCTGGGTCCCAGGCAGACCCAGATGCAGAGCCAGCAGAACCCCAGGCAGAGCCAACAGGACCCCAGATACAGAGCCAGCAGGGCCCCAGGCAGACCCAGATACAGAGCCAGCTGGGCCCCAGGCAGAGCCAGCAGGGCCCCAGCAGACCCAGATACAGAGCCAGCAGTGCCCCAGCAGAGCCAGATACAGAGCCAGCTGGGTCCCAAGCTGAGCCAGCAGGGCCCCAGGCAGACCCAGATGCAGAGCCAGCAGGGCCCCAGGCAGACCCAGATGCAGAGCCAGCATGGTCCCAGGCAGAGCCAGCAGGGCCCCAGGCAGTCCCAAATACAGAGCCAGCAGGGACCCAGGCAGACCCAGATGCAGAGCCAGCGGGGCCCCAGGCAGACCAAGATGCAGAGCCAGCAGGGCCCCAGGCAGACCCAGATACAGAGCCAGCAGGGCCCCAGGCAGACCCAGATACAGAGCCAGCAAGGCCCCAGGCAGACCCAGATACAGAGCCAGCATGGTCCCAGGCAGAGCCAGCAGGGCCCCAGGCAGTCCCAAATACAGAGCCAGCAGGGACCCAGGCAGACCCAGATACAGAGCCAGCTGGGCCCCAGGCAGACCCAGATACAGAGCCAGCTGGGCCCCAGGCAGAGCCAGCAGGGCCCCAGCAGACCCAGATACAGAGCCAGCAGTGCCCCAGCAGAGCCAGATACAGAGCCAGCTGGGTCCCAAGCTGAGCCAGCAGGGCCCCAGGCAGTCCCAGATACAGAGCCAGCAGGGACCCAGGCAGACCCAGATGCAGAGCCAGCAGGGCCCCAGGCAGTCCCAGATACAGAGCCAGCATGGTCCCAGGCAGAGCCTGATACAGGGCCCCAGGCAGAGCCAGCAGGGCCCCAGGCAGACCCAGACACAGAGCCAGCTGGGCCCCAGGCAGAACCAGCTGGGCTCCAGGCAGAGGCAGCTGGGCCCCAGGCAGAGCCAGCAGGGCCCCAGCAGAGCCAGCAGGGCCCCAGCAGAGCCAGCTGGGTCCCAGAAAGACCCAGATACAGAGCCAGCTGGGTCCCAGGCAGAGCCAGCAGGGCCCCAGGCAGACCCAGGTACAGAGCCTGCAGGGCCCTTGTCAAAGCCAGATACAGAGCCAGCTGAGTCCCAGGCTGAGCCAGCAGGGCCCCAGCAGAGCCAGATACAGAGCCAGCTGGGTCCCAGGCAGAGCCAGCAGGGCCCCAGCAGAGCCAGATACAGAGCCAGCTGGGCCCCAGGCAGAGCCAGCTGGGCCCCAGGCAGAGCCAGCAGGGCCCCAGCAGAGCCAGCTGGGTCCCAAGAAAAGCCAGCAGGGCCCCAGGCAGTCCCAGATACAGAGCCAGCTGGGCCCCAGGCAGAGCCAGCTGGGCCCCAGGCAGAGCCAGCTGGGCCCCAGGCAGAGCCAGCTGGGCCCCAGGCAGAGCCAGCTGGGCCCCAGGCAGAGCCAGCTGGGCCCCAGGCAGAGCCAGCAGGGCCCCAGCAGAGCCAGATACAGAACCAGCTGGGCTCCAGGCAGAGCCAGCTGGGCTCCAGGCAGAGCCAGCTGGGCCCCAGGCGATCCAGCTGGGCCCCAGGCAGAGCCAGCAGGGCCCCAGCAGAGCCAGCTGGGTCCCAGAAAGACCCAGATACAGAGCCAGCTGGGTCCCAGGCAGAGCCAGCAGGGCCCCAGCAGAGCCGGATACAGAATCAGCTGGGTCCCAGGCTGAGCCAGCAGGGCCCCAGGCAGTTCCAGATACAGAGCCAGCAGGGCCCCAGACAGACCCAGATACAGAGCCAGCTGAGTCCCAGGCTGAGCCAGCAGGGCCCCAGCAGAGCCAGATAGAGAGCCAGCTGGGCCCCAGGCAGAGCCAGCAGGGCCCCAGCAGAGCCAGATACAGAGACAGCTGGGTCCAATTCAGAGCCAGCAGGGCCGCCGGCAGTCCCAGATACAGAGCCAGCAGGGCCCCAGACAGACCCAGATACAGAGCCAGCAGGACCCTAGTCAAAGCCAGATACAGAGCCAGCTGAGTCCCAGGCTGAGCCAGCAGGGCCCCAGCAGAGCCAGCTGGGCCCCAGGCAGAGCCAGCAGGGCCCCAGCAGAGCCAGATACAGAGCCAGCTGGGTCCCAGGCAGACCCAGATGCAGGGCCCCAGGCAGAGCCAGCAGGACCCCAGCAGACCCAGATACAGAGCCAGCAGGGCCCCAGGCAGACCCAGATACAGAGCCAGCTGGGCCCCAGGCAGAGCCAGCAGGGCCCCAGCAGACCCAGATACAGAGCCAGCAGTGCCCCAGCAGAGCCAGATACAGAGCCAGCTGGGTCCCAAGCTGAGCCAGCAGGGCCCCAGGCAGTCCCAGATACAGAGCCAGCAGGGACCCAGGCAGACCCAGATACAGAGCCAGCAAGGCCCCAGGCAGACCCAGATGCAGAGCCAGCAGGGCCCCAGGCAGTCCCAGATACCGAGCCAGCAGGGACCCAGGCAGACCCAGATACAGAGCCAGCAAGGCCCCAGGCAGACCCAGATTCAGAGCCAGCAAGACCCCAGGCAGACCCAGATACAGAGCCAGCATGGTCCCAGGCAGAGCCAGCAGTGCCCCAGGCAGACCCAGATACAGAGCCAGCTGGGCCCCAGGCAGACCCAGATACAGAGCCAGCTGGGCCCCAGGCAGACCCAGATACAGAGCCAGCTGGGCCCCAGGCAGAGCCAGCAGGGCCCCAGCAGACCCAGATACAGAGCCAGCAGTGCCCCAGCAGAGCCAGATACAGAACCAGCTGGGTCCCAAGCTGAGCCAGCAGGGCCCCAGGCAGTCCCAGATACAGAGCCAGCAGGGACCCAGGCAGACCCAGATGCAGAGCCAGCAGGGCCCCAGGCAGACCTAGATACAGAGCCAGCAGGGCCCCAGGCAGACCCAGATACAGAGCCAGCATGGTCCCATGCAGAGCCTGATACAGGGCCCCAGGCAGAGCCAGCTGGGCCCCAGGCAGAGCCAGCAGGGCCCCAGGCAGAGCCAGCAGGGCCCCAGGCAGAGCCAGCAGGGCCCCAGGCAGAGCCAGCAGGTCCCCAGGCAGAGCCAGCAGGGCCCCAGGCAGAGCCAGCAGGGCCCCAGGCAGACCCAGATACAGAGCCAGCAGGGCCCCAGGCAGAGCCAGATACAGAGCCAGCAGGGCCCCAGGCAGACCCAGATACAGAGCCAGCAGGGCCGCAGGCAGACCCAGATACAGAGCCAGCAGGGCCCCAGACAGACCCAGATACAGAGCCAGCAGGGCCCCAGGCAGACCCAGATACAGAGCCAGCAGGGCCCCAGGCAGACCCAGGTACAGAGCCAGCAGGGCCCCAGACAGACCCAGATACAGAGCCAGCAGAGCCCCAGGCAGAGCCAGGTGCAGGGCCCCAGGCAGAGCCAGATACAGAGCCAGCAGGGCCCCAGACCGACCCAGATACAGAGCCTGCAGGGCCGCAGGCAGACCCAGATGCAGGGCCCCAGACAGACCCAGATACAGAGCCAGCAGAGCCCCAGGCAGAGCCAGGTACAGAGCCAGCAGGGCCCCAGGCAGAGCCAGATACAGAGCCAGCTGGGCACCAGGCAGAGCCTGATACAGAGCCAGCAGGGCCCCAGGCAGAGCCAGATACAGAGTCAGCTGGGTCCCAAGCAGACCCAGATACAGAGCCAGCAGGGCCCTAGTCAAAGCCAGATACAGAGCCAGCTGTGCCCCAGGCAGACCCAGATACAGAGCCAGCAGGGCCCCAGGCAGACCCAGATACAGAGCCAGCAGGGCCCTAGTCAAAGCCAGATACAGAGCCAGCTGAGTCCCAGGCAGAGCCAGCAGGGCCCCAGGCAGTCCCAGATACAGAGCCAGCTGGGCCCCAGGCAGAGCCAGCTGGGCCCCAGGCAGAGCCAGCAGGGCCCCAGGCAGACCCAGGTGCAGGGCCCCAGGCAGACCCAGATACAGAGCCTGATACAGGGCCCCAGGCAGAGCCTGATAAAGGGCCCCAGGCAGAGCCTGATACAGGGCCCCAGGCAGAGCCAGATACAGGGCACCAGGCAGACCCAGATACAGAGCCAGCAGGGCCCCAGGCAGACCCAGATACAGAGCCAGCAGGGCCCTAGTCAAAGCCAGATACAGAGCCAGCTGAGTCCCAGGCTGAGCCTGATACAGAGCCAGCAGGGCCCCAGGCAGAGCCAGATACAGAGCAAGCAGGGCCCCAGGCAGACCCAGATACAGAGCCAGCAGGGCCCTAGTCAAAGCCAGATACAGAGCCAGCTGAGTCCCAGGCTGAGCCTGATACAGAGCCAGCAGGGCCCCAGGCAGAGCCAGATACAGAGCCAGCAGGGCCCCAGGCAGAGCCAGATACAGAGCCTTCAGGGTCCCAGGCAGACCCAGATACAGCCAGCAGGGTCCCAGGCAGACCCAGATACAGAGCCAGCTGGGCCCCAGGCAGAGCCAGCAGGGCCCCAGCAGAGCCAGATACCGAGCCAGCTGGGTCCCAAGCAGAGCCAGCAGGGTGTCAGGCAGAGCCAGATACAGAGCCAGCAGGGCCCCAGGCAGACCCAGATACAGAGCCAGCAGGGCCCCAGGCTGAGCCAGCAGGGCCCCAGGCTGAGCCTGCAGGGCCCCAGGCAGAGCCAGGTACAGAGCCAGCTGGGCCCCAGGCAGAGCCAGCAGGGCCACAGGCAGACCCAGATACAGAGCCAGCAGGGCCCCAGGCAGACCCAGATACAGAGCCAGCAGGGCCCCAGGCAGACCCAGGTACAGAGCCAGCAGGGCCCCAGCCAGAGCCAGCAGGGCCCCAGGCAGAGCCAGGTACAGAGCCAGCTGGGCCCCAGGCAGAGCCAGCAGGGCCCCAGGCAGAGCCAGATACAGAGCCTGCAGGGCCCCAGGCAGAGCCAGCTGGGCCCCAGGCAGAGCCATGTACAGAGCCAGCAGGGCCCCAGGCAGAGCCAGGTACAGAGCCAGCAGGGCCCCAGGTAGAGCCAGCAGGGCCCCAGGCAGACCCAGGTACAGAGCCAGCAGGGCCCCAGGCAGAGTCAGGTACAGAGCCAGCAGGGCCCCAGGCAGAGCCAGCAGGGCCCCAGGCAGACCCAGGTACAGAGCCAGCAGGGCCCCAGGCAGAGCCAGGTACAGAGCCAGCAGGGCCCCAGGCAGAGCCAGATACAGAGCCTGCAGGGCCCCAGGCAGAGCCAGGTACAGAGCCAGCAGGGCCCCAGGCAGAGCCAGCAGGGCCCCAGGCAGAGCCAGCAGGGCCCCAGGCAGAGCCAGCAGGGCCCCAGGCAGAGCCAGCAGGGCCCCAGGCAGAGCCAGCAGGGCCCCAGGCAGACCCAGGTACAGAGCCAGCAGGGCCCCAGGCAGAGCCAGGTACAGAGCCAGCAGGGCCCCAGGCAGAGCCAGATACAGAGCCTGCAGGGCCCCAGGCAGAGCCAGCAGGGCCCCAGGCAGAGCCTGATACAGAGCCAGCAGGGCCCCAGGCAGAGCCTGATACAGAGCCAGCAGGGCCCCAGGCAGAGCCAGCAGGGCCCCAGGCAGAGCCAGCAGGGCCCCAGGCAGAGCCAGCAGGGCCCCAGGCAGAGCCAGCAGGGCCCCAGGCAGAGCCAGCAGGGCCCCAGGCAGAGCCAGCAGGGCCCCAGGCAGAGCCAGCAGGGCCCCAGGCAGAGCCAGCAGGGCCCCAGGCAGAGCCAGCAGGGCCCCAGGCAGAGCCAGGTACAGAGCCAGCAGGGTCCCAGGCAGAGCCAGGTACAGAGCCAGCAGGGCCCCAGGCAGAGCCAGGTACAGAGCCAGCAGGGCCCCAGGTAGAGCCAGATACAGAGCCAGCTGGGTCCCAGGCAGAGCCAGATACAGAGCCTGCAGAGCCAGATACAGAGCCTGCAGAGCCAGGTACAGAGCCAGCAGGGCCCCAGGCAGAGCCAGCAGGGCCCCAGGCAGAGCCAGCAGGGCCCCAGGCAGAGCCAGCAGGGCCCCAGGCAGAGCCAGCAGGGCCCCAGGCAGAGCCAGCAGGGCCCCAGGCAGAGCCAGCAGGGCCCCAGGCAGAGCCAGCAGGGCCCCAGGCAGGGCCCCAGGCAGAGCCTGCAGGGCCCCAGGCAGAGCCTGCAGGGCCCCAGGCAGAGCCTGCAGGGCCCCAGGCAGACCCAGATACAGAGCCAGCAGGGCCGCAGGCAGACCCAGATACAGAGCCAGCAGGGCCGCAGGCAGACCCAGGTACAGAGCCAGCAGGGCCCCAGGCAGAGCCAGATACAGAGCCAGCAGGGCCGCAGGCAGACCCAGGTACAGAGCCAGCAGGGCCCCAGGCAGAGCCAGCAGGGCCCCAGGCAGAGCCAGCAGGGCCCCAGGCAGAGCCAGCAGGGCCCCAGGCAGAGCCAGCAGGGCCCCAGGCAGAGCCAGCAGGGCCCCAGGCAGAGCCAGCAGGGCCCCAGGCAGAGCCAGCAGGGCCCCAGGCAGAGCCAGCAGGGCCCCAGGCAGAGCCAGCAGGGCCCCAGGCAGAGCCAGCAGGGCCCCAGGCAGAGCCAGCAGGGCCCCAGGCAGAGCCAGCAGGGCCCCAGGCAGAGCCAGCAGGGTCCCAGGCAGAGCCAGCAGGGCCCCAGGCAGAGCCAGCAGGGCCCCAGGCAGAGCCAGCAGGGCCCCAGGCAGAGCCAGCAGGGCCGCAGGCAGACCCAGATGCAGAGCCAGCTGGGCCCCAGGCAGAGCCAGCAGGGCCGCAGGCAGACCCAGGTACAGAACCAGCAGGCCCCAGGCAGACCCAGGTTCAGAGCCAGCTGGGCCCCAGGCAGAGCCAGCAGGGCCCCAGGCAGAGCCAGATACAGAGCCAGCAGGGCCCCAGGCAGAGCCAGATACAGAGCCAGCAGGGCCCCAGGCAGAGCCAGCAGGGCCCCAGGCAGAGCCAGATACAGAGCCAGCTGGGTCCCAGGCAGAGCCAGCAGGGCCCCAGCAGAGCCAGATACAGAGCCAGCAGGGCCCCAGGCAGAGCCAGATACAGAGCCAGCAGGGCCCCAGGCAGAGCCAGCAGGGCCCCAGACAGACCCAGATACAGAGCCTGCTGGGCCCTAGTCAAAGCCAGATACAGAGCCAGCAGTGTCCCAGGCAGAGCCAGCAGGGCCCCAGACAGACCCAGGTACAGAGCCTGCAGGGCCCTAGTCAAAGCCAGATACAGAGCCAGCTGAGTCCCAGGCTGAGGCAGCAGGGCCCCAGCAGAGCCAGATACAGAGCCAGCTGGGTCCCAGGCAGAGCCAGCAGGGCCCCAGCAGAGCCAGCTGGGTCCCAAGCAAAGCCAGCAGGGCCCCAGGCAGTCCCAGATACAGAGCCAGCTGGGCCCCAGGCAGAGCCAGCAGGGCCCCAGGCAGTCCCAGATAGAGAGTCAGCTGGGCCCCAGGCAGAGCCAGCAGGGCCCCAGCAGAGCCAGATACAGAGCCAGCTGGGCCCCAGGCAGAACCAGCTGGGCCCCAGGCAGAACCAGCTGGGCCCCAGGCAGAACCAGCTGGGCCCCAGGCAGAACCAGCTGGGCCCCAGGCAGAACCAGCTGGGCCCCTGTCAGAACCAGCTGGGCCCCTGGCAGAACCAGCTGGGCCCCTGGCAGAACCAGCTGGGCCCCAGGCAGAGCCAGCTGGGCCCCAGGCGATCCAGCTGGGTCCCAGACAGACCCAGATACAGAGCCAGCTGGGTCCCAGGCAGAGCCAGCAGGGCCCCAGCAGAGCCGGATACAGAGTCAGCTGGGTCCCAGGCTGAGCCAGCAGGGCCCCAGGCAGTTCCAGATACAGAGCCAGCAGGGCCCCAGACAGACCCAGATACAAAGCCAGCTGGGCCCCAGGCAGAGCCAGCAGGGCCCCAGCAGAGCCAGATACAGAGACAGCTGGGTCCAATTCAGAGCCAGCAGGGCCACCGGCAGTCCCAGATACAGAGCCAGCAGGGCCCCAGACAGACCCAGATACAGAGCCTGCAGGACCCTAGTCAAAGCCAGATACAGAGCCAGCTGAGTCCCAGGCTGAGCCAGCAGGGCCCCAGCAGAGCCAGCTGGGCCCCAGGCAGAGCCAGCAGGGCCCCAGCAGAGCCAGATACAGAGACCGCTGGGTCCAATTCAGAGCCAGCAGGGCCGCCGGCAGTCCCAGATACAGAGCCAGCTGGGTCCCAGGCAGACCCAGATGCAGAGCCAGCAGAACCCCAGGCAGAGCCAACAGGACCCCAGCAGACCCAGATACAGAGCCAGCAGGGCCCCAGGCAGACCCAGATACAGAGCCAGCTGGGCCCCAGGCAGAGCCAGCAGGGCCCCAGCAGACCCAGATACAGAGCCAGCAGTGCCCCAGCAGAGCCAGATACAGAGCCAGCTGGGTCCCAAGCTGAGCCAGCAGGGCCCCAGGCAGACCCAGATGCAGAGCCAGCAGGGCCCCAGGCAGACCTAGATACAGAGCCAGCATGGTCCCAGGCAGAGCCAGCAGGGCCCCAGGCAGTCCCAAATACAGAGCCAGCAGGGACCCAGGCAGACCCAGATGCAGAGCCAGCAGGGCCCCAGGCAGACCCAGATACAGAGCCAGCATGGTCCCAGGCAGAGCCAGCAGGGCCCCAGGCAGTCCCAAATACAGAGCCAGCAGGGACCCAGGCAGACCCAGATACAGAGCCAGCTGGACCCCAGGCAGACCCAGATACAGAGCCAGCTGGGCCCCAGGCAGAGCCAGCAGGGCCCCAGCAGACCCAGATACAGAGCCAGCAGTGCCCCAGCAGAGCCAGATACAGAGCCAGCTGGGTCCCAAGCTGAGCCAGCAGGGCCCCAGGCAGTCCCAGATACAGAGCCAGCAGGGACCCAGGCAGACCCAGATGCAGAGCCAGCAGGGCCCCAGGCAGACCCAGATACAGAGCCAGCAGGGCCCCAGGCAGTCCCAGATACAGAGCCAGCATGGTCCCAGGCAGAGCCTGATACAGGGCCCCAGGCAGAGCCAGCAGGGCCCCAGGCAGACCCAGACACAGAGCCAGCATGGTCCCAGGCAGAGCCTGATACAGGGCCCCAGGCAGAGCCAGCAGGGCCCCAGGCAGAGCCAGCTGGGCCCCAGGCAGAGCCAGCAGGGCCCCAGGCAGAGCCAGATACAGAGCCAGCAGGGCCCCAGGCAGACCCAGATACAGAGCCAGCAGGGCCCCAGGCAGAGCCAGATACAGAGTCAGCTGGGCACCAGGCAGACCCAGATACAGAGCCAGCAGGGCCCTAGTCAAAGCCAGATACAGAGCCAGCTGAGTCCCAGGCAGAGCCAGCTGGGCCCCAGGCAGTCCCAGATACAGAGCCAGCTGGGCCCCAGGCAGAGCCAGCAGGGCCCCAGCAGAGCCAGATACCGAGCCAGCTGGGCCCCAGGCAGAGACAGCTGGGCCCCAGGCGATCCAGCTGGGCCCCAGGCAGAGCCAGCAGGGCCCCAGCAGAGCAAGCTGGGTCCCAGGCAGAGCCAGCAGGGCCCCAGACAGACCCAGATACAGAGCCAGCTGGGTCCCAGGCAGAGCCAGCAGGGTCCCAGCAGAGCCGGATACAGAGTCAGCTGGGTCCCAGGCTGAGCCAGCAGGGCCCTAGACAGACCCAGATACAGAGCCAGCAGGGCCCCAGACAGACCCAGATACAGAGCCTGCAGGGCCCTAGCCAAAGCCAGATACAGAGCCAGCTGGGCCCCAGGCAGAGCCAGCAGGGCCCCAGCAGAGCCAGATACAGAGCCAGCTGGGCCCCAGGCAGAGCCAGCTGGGCCCCAGGCAGAGCCAGCTGGGCCCCAGGCAGAGCCAGCTGGGCCCCAGGCAGAGCCAGCTGGGCCCCAGGCAGAGCCAGCTGGGCCCCAGGCAGAGCCAGCTGGGCCCCAGGCAGAGCCAGCAGGGCCCCAGGCAGAGCCAGCAGGGCCCCAGGCAGAGCCAGCAGGGCCCCAGGCAGAGCCAGCAGGGCCCCAGGCAGAGCCAGCAGGGTCCCAGGCAGACCCAGATACAGAGCCAGCAGGGCCGCAGGCAGACCCAGGTACAGAGCCAGCAGGGCCGCAGGCAGACCCAGGTACAGAGCCAGCAGGGCCCCAGGCAGAGCCAGATACAGAGCCAGCAGGGCCGCAGGCAGACCCAGGTACAGAGCCAGCAGGGCCCCAGGCAGAGCCAGCAGGGCCCCAGGCAGAGCCAGCAGGGCCCCAGGCAGAGCCAGCAGGGCCCCAGGCAGAGCCAGCAGGGCCCCAGGCAGAGCCAGCAGGGCCCCAGGCAGAGCCAGCAGGGCCCCAGGCAGAGCCAGCAGGGCCCCAGGCAGAGCCAGCAGGGCCCCAGGCAGAGCCAGCAGGGCCCCAGGCAGAGCCAGCAGGGCCCCAGGCAGAGCCAGCAGGGCCCCAGGCAGAGCCAGCAGGGCCCCAGGCAGAGCCAGCAGGGCCCCAGGCAGAGCCAGCAGGGCCCCAGGCAGAGCCAGCAGGGCCCCAGACAGACCCAGATACAAAGCCAGCTGGGCCCCAGGCAGAGCCAGCAGGGCCCCAGCAGAGCCAGATACAGAGACAGCTGGGTCCAATTCAGAGCCAGCAGGGCCACCGGCAGTCCCAGATACAGAGCCAGCAGGGCCCCAGACAGACCCAGATACAGAGCCTGCAGGACCCTAGTCAAAGCCAGATACAGAGCCAGCTGAGTCCCAGGCTGAGCCAGCAGGGCCCCAGCAGAGCCAGCTGGGCCCCAGGCAGAGCCAGCAGGGCCCCAGCAGAGCCAGATACAGAGACAGCTGGGTCCAATTCAGAGCCAGCAGGGCCGCCGGCAGTCCCAGATACAGAGCCAGCTGGGTCCCAGGCAGACCCAGATGCAGAGCCAGCAGAACCCCAGGCAGAGCCAACAGGACCCCAGCAGACCCAGATACAGAGCCAGCAGGGCCCCAGGCAGACCCAGATACAGAGCCAGCTGGGCCCCAGGCAGAGCCAGCAGGGCCCCAGCAGACCCAGATACAGAGCCAGCAGTGCCCCAGCAGAGCCAGATACAGAGCCAGCTGGGTCCCAAGCTGAGCCAGCAGGGCCCCAGGCAGACCCAGATGCAGAGCCAGCAGGGCCCCAGGCAGACCTAGATACAGAGCCAGCATGGTCCCAGGCAGAGCCAGCAGGGCCCCAGGCAGTCCCAAATACAGAGCCAGCAGGGACCCAGGCAGACCCAGATGCAGAGCCAGCAGGGCCCCAGGCAGACCCAGATACAGAGCCAGCATGGTCCCAGGCAGAGCCAGCAGGGCCCCAGGCAGTCCCAAATACAGAGCCAGCAGGGACCCAGGCAGACCCAGATACAGAGCCAGCTGGACCCCAGGCAGACCCAGATACAGAGCCAGCTGGGCCCCAGGCAGAGCCAGCAGGGCCCCAGCAGACCCAGATACAGAGCCAGCAGTGCCCCAGCAGAGCCAGATACAGAGCCAGCTGGGTCCCAAGCTGAGCCAGCAGGGCCCCAGGCAGTCCCAGATACAGAGCCAGCAGGGACCCAGGCAGACCCAGATGCAGAGCCAGCAGGGCCCCAGGCAGACCCAGATACAGAGCCAGCAGGGCCCCAGGCAGTCCCAGATACAGAGCCAGCATGGTCCCAGGCAGAGCCTGATACAGGGCCCCAGGCAGAGCCAGCAGGGCCCCAGGCAGACCCAGACACAGAGCCAGCATGGTCCCAGGCAGAGCCTGATACAGGGCCCCAGGCAGAGCCAGCAGGGCCCCAGGCAGAGCCAGCTGGGCCCCAGGCAGAGCCAGCAGGGCCCCAGGCAGAGCCAGATACAGAGCCAGCAGGGCCCCAGGCAGACCCAGATACAGAGCCAGCAGGGCCCCAGGCAGAGCCAGATACAGAGTCAGCTGGGCACCAGGCAGACCCAGATACAGAGCCAGCAGGGCCCTAGTCAAAGCCAGATACAGAGCCAGCTGAGTCCCAGGCAGAGCCAGCTGGGCCCCAGGCAGTCCCAGATACAGAGCCAGCTGGGCCCCAGGCAGAGCCAGCAGGGCCCCAGCAGAGCCAGATACCGAGCCAGCTGGGCCCCAGGCAGAGACAGCTGGGCCCCAGGCGATCCAGCTGGGCCCCAGGCAGAGCCAGCAGGGCCCCAGCAGAGCAAGCTGGGTCCCAGGCAGAGCCAGCAGGGCCCCAGACAGACCCAGATACAGAGCCAGCTGGGTCCCAGGCAGAGCCAGCAGGGTCCCAGCAGAGCCGGATACAGAGTCAGCTGGGTCCCAGGCTGAGCCAGCAGGGCCCTAGACAGACCCAGATACAGAGCCAGCAGGGCCCCAGACAGACCCAGATACAGAGCCTGCAGGGCCCTAGCCAAAGCCAGATACAGAGCCAGCTGGGCCCCAGGCAGAGCCAGCAGGGCCCCAGCAGAGCCAGATACAGAGCCAGCTGGGCCCCAGGCAGAGCCAGCTGGGCCCCAGGCAGAGCCAGCTGGGCCCCAGGCAGAGCCAGCTGGGCCCCAGGCAGAGCCAGCTGGGCCCCAGGCAGAGCCAGCTGGGCCCCAGGCAGAGCCAGCTGGGCCCCAGGCAGAGCCAGCTGGGCCCCAGGCAGAGCCAGCTGGGCCCCAGGCAGAGCCAGCAGGGCCCCAGGCAGAGCCAGCAGGGCCCCAGGCAGAGCCAGCAGGGCCCCAGGCAGAGCCAGCAGGGTCCCAGGCAGACCCAGATACAGAGCCAGCAGGGCCGCAGGCAGACCCAGGTACAGAGCCAGCAGGGCCGCAGGCAGACCCAGGTACAGAGCCAGCAGGGCCCCAGGCAGAGCCAGATACAGAGCCAGCAGGGCCGCAGGCAGACCCAGGTACAGAGCCAGCAGGGCCCCAGGCAGAGCCAGCAGGGCCCCAGGCAGAGCCAGCAGGGCCCCAGGCAGAGCCAGCAGGGCCCCAGGCAGAGCCAGCAGGGCCCCAGGCAGAGCCAGCAGGGCCCCAGGCAGAGCCAGCAGGGCCCCAGGCAGAGCCAGCAGGGCCCCAGGCAGAGCCAGCAGGGCCCCAGGCAGAGCCAGCAGGGCCCCAGGCAGAGCCAGCAGGGCCCCAGGCAGAGCCAGCAGGGCCCCAGGCAGAGCCAGCAGGGCCCCAGGCAGAGCCAGCAGGGCCCCAGGCAGAGCCAGCAGGGCCCCAGGCAGAGCCAGCAGGGCCCCAGGCAGAGCCAGCAGGGCCCCAGGCAGAGCCAGCAGGGCCCCAGGCAGAGCCAGATGCAGAGCCAGCTGGGCCCCAGGCAGAGCCAGCAGGGCCGCAGGCAGACCCAGGTACAGAACCAGCAGGCCCCAGGCAGACCCAGGTTCAGAGCCAGCTGGGCCCCAGGCAGAGCCAGCAGGGCCCCAGGCAGAGCCAGATACAGAGCCAGCAGGGCCCCAGGCAGAGCCAGATACAGAGCCAGCAGGGCCCCAGGCAGAGCCAGCAGGGCCCCAGGCAGAGCCAGATACAGAGCCAGCTGGGTCCCAGGCAGAGCCAGCAGGGCCCCAGCAGAGCCAGATACAGAGCCAGCAGGGCCCCAGGCAGAGCCAGATACAGAGCCAGCAGGGCCCCAGGCAGAGCCAGCAGGGCCCCAGACAGACCCAGATACAGAGCCTGCTGGGCCCTAGTCAAAGCCAGATACAGAGCCAGCAGGGTCCCAGGCAGAGCCAGCAGGGCCCCAGACAGACCCAGGTACAGAGCCTGCAGGGCCCTAGTCAAAGCCAGATACAGAGCCAGCTGAGTCCCAGGCTGAGGCAGCAGGGCCCCAGCAGAGCCAGATACAGAGCCAGCTGGGTCCCAGGCAGAGCCAGCAGGGCCCCAGCAGAGCCAGCTGGGTCCCAAGCAAAGCCAGCAGGGCCCCAGGCAGTCCCAGATACAGAGCCAGCTGGGCCCCAGGCAGAGCCAGCAGGGCCCCAGGCAGTCCCAGATAGAGAGTCAGCTGGGCCCCAGGCAGAGCCAGCAGGGCCCCAGCAGAGCCAGATACAGAGCCAGCTGGGCCCCAGGCAGAACCAGCTGGGCCCCAGGCAGAACCAGCTGGGCCCCAGGCAGAACCAGCTGGGCCCCAGGCAGAACCAGCTGGGCCCCTGTCAGAACCAGCTGGGCCCCTGGCAGAACCAGCTGGGCCCCTGGCAGAACCAGCTGGGCCCCAGGCAGAGCCAGCTGGGCCCCAGGCGATCCAGCTGGGTCCCAGACAGACCCAGATACAGAGCCAGCTGGGTCCCAGGCAGAGCCAGCAGGGCCCCAGCAGAGCCGGATACAGAGTCAGCTGGGTCCCAGGCTGAGCCAGCAGGGCCCCAGGCAGTTCCAGATACAGAGCCAGCAGGGCCCCAGACAGACCCAGATACAAAGCCAGCTGGGCCCCAGGCAGAGCCAGCAGGGCCCCAGCAGAGCCAGATACAGAGACAGCTGGGTCCAATTCAGAGCCAGCAGGGCCACCGGCAGTCCCAGATACAGAGCCAGCAGGGCCCCAGACAGACCCAGATACAGAGCCTGCAGGACCCTAGTCAAAGCCAGATACAGAGCCAGCTGAGTCCCAGGCTGAGCCAGCAGGGCCCCAGCAGAGCCAGCTGGGCCCCAGGCAGAGCCAGCAGGGCCCCAGCAGAGCCAGATACAGAGACAGCTGGGTCCAATTCAGAGCCAGCAGGGCCGCCGGCAGTCCCAGATACAGAGCCAGCTGGGTCCCAGGCAGACCCAGATGCAGAGCCAGCAGAACCCCAGGCAGAGCCAACAGGACCCCAGCAGACCCAGATACAGAGCCAGCAGGGCCCCAGGCAGACCCAGATACAGAGCCAGCTGGGCCCCAGGCAGAGCCAGCAGGGCCCCAGCAGACCCAGATACAGAGCCAGCAGTGCCCCAGCAGAGCCAGATACAGAGCCAGCTGGGTCCCAAGCTGAGCCAGCAGGGCCCCAGGCAGACCCAGATGCAGAGCCAGCAGGGCCCCAGGCAGACCTAGATACAGAGCCAGCATGGTCCCAGGCAGAGCCAGCAGGGCCCCAGGCAGTCCCAAATACAGAGCCAGCAGGGACCCAGGCAGACCCAGATGCAGAGCCAGCAGGGCCCCAGGCAGACCCAGATACAGAGCCAGCATGGTCCCAGGCAGAGCCAGCAGGGCCCCAGGCAGTCCCAAATACAGAGCCAGCAGGGACCCAGGCAGACCCAGATACAGAGCCAGCTGGACCCCAGGCAGACCCAGATACAGAGCCAGCTGGGCCCCAGGCAGAGCCAGCAGGGCCCCAGCAGACCCAGATACAGAGCCAGCAGTGCCCCAGCAGAGCCAGATACAGAGCCAGCTGGGTCCCAAGCTGAGCCAGCAGGGCCCCAGGCAGTCCCAGATACAGAGCCAGCAGGGACCCAGGCAGACCCAGATGCAGAGCCAGCAGGGCCCCAGGCAGACCCAGATACAGAGCCAGCAGGGCCCCAGGCAGTCCCAGATACAGAGCCAGCATGGTCCCAGGCAGAGCCTGATACAGGGCCCCAGGCAGAGCCAGCAGGGCCCCAGGCAGACCCAGACACAGAGCCAGCATGGTCCCAGGCAGAGCCTGATACAGGGCCCCAGGCAGAGCCAGCAGGGCCCCAGGCAGAGCCAGCTGGGCCCCAGGCAGAGCCAGCAGGGCCCCAGGCAGACCCAGATACAGAGCCAGCAGGGCCCCAGGCAGACCCAGATACAGAGCCAGCAGGGCCCCAGGCAGAGCCAGATACAGAGTCAGCTGGGCACCAGGCAGACCCAGATACAGAGCCAGCAGGGCCCTAGTCAAAGCCAGATACAGAGCCAGCTGAGTCCCAGGCAGAGCCAGCTGGGCCCCAGGCAGTCCCAGATACAGAGCCAGCTGGGCCCCAGGCAGAGCCAGCAGGGCCCCAGCAGAGCCAGATACCGAGCCAGCTGGGCCCCAGGCAGAGCCAGCAGGGCCCCAGGCAGAGCCAGCAGGGCCCCAGGCAGAGCCAGCAGGGTCCCAGGCAGACCCAGATACAGAGCCAGCAGGGCCGCAGGCAGACCCAGATACAGAGCCAGCAGGGCCGCAGGCAGACCCAGGTACAGAGCCAGCAGGGCCCCAGGCAGAGCCAGATACAGAGCCAGCAGGGCCGCAGGCAGACCCAGGTACAGAGCCAGCAGGGCCCCAGGCAGAGCCAGCAGGGCCCCAGGCAGAGCCAGCAGGGCCCCAGGCAGAGCCAGCAGGGCCCCAGGCAGAGCCAGCAGGGCCCCAGGCAGAGCCAGCAGGGCCCCAGGCAGAGCCAGCAGGGCCCCAGGCAGAGCCAGCAGGGCCCCAGGCAGAGCCAGCAGGGCCCCAGGCAGAGCCAGCAGGGCCCCAGGCAGAGCCAGCAGGGCCCCAGGCAGAGCCAGCAGGGCCCCAGGCAGAGCCAGCAGGGCCCCAGGCAGAGCCAGCAGGGCCCCAGGCAGAGCCAGCAGGGCCCCAGGCAGAGCCAGCAGGGCCCCAGGCAGAGCCAGCAGGGCCCCAGGCAGAGCCAGCAGGGCCCCAGGCAGAGCCAGCAGGGCCCCAGGCAGAGCCAGCAGGGCCCCAGGCAGAGCCAGCAGGGCCCCAGGCAGAGCCAGCAGGGCCCCAGGCAGAGCCAGCAGGGCCCCAGGCAGAGCCAGCAGGGCCGCAGGCAGACCCAGATGCAGAGCCAGCTGGGCCCCAGGCAGAGCCAGCAGGGCCGCAGGCAGACCCAGGTACAGAACCAGCAGGCCCCAGGCAGACCCAGGTTCAGAGCCAGCTGGGCCCCAGGCAGAGCCAGCAGGGCCCCAGGCAGAGCCAGATACAGAGCCAGCTGGGCCCCAGGCAGAGCCAGATACAGAGCCAGCAGGGCCCCAGGCAGAGCCAGCAGGGCCCCAGGCAGAGCCAGATACAGAGCCAGCTGGGTCCCAGGCAGAGCCAGCAGGGCCCCAGCAGAGCCAGATACAGAGCCAGCAGGGCCCCAGGCAGAGCCAGATACAGAGCCAGCAGGGCCCCAGGCAGAGCCAGCAGGGCCCCAGACAGACCCAGATACAGAGCCTGCAGGGCCCTAGTCAAAGCCAGATACAGAGCCAGCTGAGTCCCAGGCTGAGGCAGCAGGGCCCCAGCAGAGCCAGATACAGAGCCAGCTGGGTCCCAGGCAGAGCCAGCAGGGCCCCAGCAGAGCCAGCTGGGTCCCAAGCAAAGCCAGCAGGGCCCCAGGCAGTCCCAGATACAGAGCCAGCTGGGCCCCAGGCAGAGCCAGCAGGGCCCCAGGCAGTCCCAGATAGAGAGTCAGCTGGGCCCCAGGCAGAGCCAGCAGGGCCCCAGCAGAGCCAGATACAGAGCCAGCTGGGCCCCAGGCAGAACCAGCTGGGCCCCAGGCAGAACCAGCTGGGCCCCAGGCAGAACCAGCTGGGCCCCAGGCAGAACCAGCTGGGCCCCTGTCAGAACCAGCTGGGCCCCTGGCAGAACCAGCTGGGCCCCTGGCAGAACCAGCTGGGCCCCAGGCAGAGCCAGCTGGGCCCCAGGCGATCCAGCTGGGTCCCAGACAGACCCAGATACAGAGCCAGCTGGGTCCCAGGCAGAGCCAGCAGGGCCCCAGCAGAGCCGGATACAGAGTCAGCTGGGTCCCAGGCTGAGCCAGCAGGGCCCCAGGCAGTTCCAGATACAGAGCCAGCAGGGCCCCAGACAGACCCAGATACAAAGCCAGCTGGGCCCCAGGCAGAGCCAGCAGGGCCCCAGCAGAGCCAGATACAGAGACAGCTGGGTCCAATTCAGAGCCAGCAGGGCCACCGGCAGTCCCAGATACAGAGCCAGCAGGGCCCCAGACAGACCCAGATACAGAGCCTGCAGGACCCTAGTCAAAGCCAGATACAGAGCCAGCTGAGTCCCAGGCTGAGCCAGCAGGGCCCCAGCAGAGCCAGCTGGGCCCCAGGCAGAGCCAGCAGGGCCCCAGCAGAGCCAGATACAGAGACAGCTGTGTCCAATTCAGAGCCAGCAGGGCCGCCGGCAGTCCCAGATACAGAGCCAGCTGGGTCCCAGGCAGACCCAGATGCAGAGCCAGCAGAACCCCAGGCAGAGCCAACAGGACCCCAGCAGACCCAGATACAGAGCCAGCAGGGCCCCAGGCAGACCCAGATACAGAGCCAGCTGGGCCCCAGGCAGAGCCAGCAGGGCCCCAGCAGACCCAGATACAGAGCCAGCAGTGCCCCAGCAGAGCCAGATACAGAGCCAGCTGGGTCCCAAGCTGAGCCAGCAGGGCCCCAGGCAGACCCAGATGCAGAGCCAGCAGGGCCCCAGGCAGACCTAGATACAGAGCCAGCATGGTCCCAGGCAGAGCCAGCAGGGCCCCAGGCAGTCCCAAATACAGAGCCAGCAGGGACCCAGGCAGACCCAGATGCAGAGCCAGCAGGGCCCCAGGCAGACCCAGATACAGAGCCAGCATGGTCCCAGGCAGAGCCAGCAGGGCCCCAGGCAGTCCCAAATACAGAGCCAGCAGGGACCCAGGCAGACCCAGATACAGAGCCAGCTGGACCCCAGGCAGACCCAGATACAGAGCCAGCTGGGCCCCAGGCAGAGCCAGCAGGGCCCCAGCAGACCCAGATACAGAGCCAGCAGTGCCCCAGCAGAGCCAGATACAGAGCCAGCTGGGTCCCAAGCTGAGCCAGCAGGGCCCCAGGCAGTCCCAGATACAGAGCCAGCAGGGACCCAGGCAGACCCAGATGCAGAGCCAGCAGGGCCTCAGGCAGACCCAGATACAGAGCCAGCAGGGCCCCAGGCAGTCCCAGATACAGAGCCAGCATGGTCCCAGGCAGAGCCTGATACAGGGCCCCAGGCAGAGCCAGCAGGGCCCCAGGCAGACCCAGACACAGAGCCAGCATGGTCCCAGGCAGAGCCTGATACAGGGCCCCAGGCAGAGCCAGCAGGGCCCCAGGCAGAGCCAGCTGGGCCCCAGGCAGAGCCAGCAGGGCCCCAGGCAGAGCCAGATACAGAGCCAGCAGGGCCCCAGGCAGACCCAGATACAGAGCCAGCAGGGCCCCAGGCAGAGCCAGATTCAGAGTCAGCTGGGCACCAGGCAGACCCAGATACAGAGCCAGCAGGGCCCTAGTCAAAGCCAGATACAGAGCCAGCTGAGTCCCAGGCAGAGCCAGCTGGGCCCCAGGCAGTCCCAGATACAGAGCCAGCTGGGCCCCAGGCAGAGCCAGCAGGGCCCCAGCAGAGCCAGATACCGAGCCAGCTGGGCCCCAGGCAGAGACAGCTGGGCCCCAGGCGATCCAGCTGGGCCCCAGGCAGAGCCAGCAGGGCCCCAGCAGAGCAAGCTGGGTCCCAGGCAGAGCCAGCAGGGCCCCAGACAGACCCAGATACAGAGCCAGCTGGGTCCCAGGCAGAGCCAGCAGGGTCCCAGCAGAGCCGGATACAGAGTCAGCTGGGTCCCAGGCTGAGCCAGCAGGGCCCTAGACAGACCCAGATACAGAGCCAGCAGGGCCCCAGACAGACCCAGATACAGAGCCTGCAGGGCCCTAGCCAAAGCCAGATACAGAGCCAGCTGGGCCCCAGGCAGAGCCAGCAGGGCCCCAGCAGAGCCAGATACAGAGCCAGCTGGGCCCCAGGCAGAGCCAGCTGGGCCCCAGGCAGAGCCAGCTGGGCCCCAGGCAGAGCCAGCTGGGCCCCAGGCAGAGCCAGCTGGGCCCCAGGCAGAGCCAGCTGGGCCCCAGGCAGAGCCAGCTGGGCCCCAGGCAGAGCCAGCTGGGCCCCAGGCAGAGCCAGCTGGGCCCCAGGCAGAGCCAGCTGGGCCCCAGGCAGAGCCAGCAGGGCCCCAGGCAGAGCCAGCAGGGCCCCAGGCAGAGCCAGCAGGGCCCCAGGCAGAGCCAGCAGGGCCCCAGGCAGAGCCAGCAGGGCCCCAGGCAGAGCCAGCAGGGCCCCAGGCAGAGCCAGCAGGGCCCCAGGCAGAGCCAGCAGGGCCCCAGGCAGAGCCAGCAGGGCCCCAGGCAGAGCCAGCAGGGCCCCAGGCAGAGCCAGCAGGGCCCCAGGCAGAGCCAGCAGGGCCCCAGGCAGAGCCAGCAGGGCCCCAGGCAGAGCCAGCAGGGCCCCAGGCAGAGCCAGCAGGGCCCCAGGCAGAGCCAGCAGGGCCCCAGGCAGAGCCAGCAGGGCCCCAGGCAGAGCCAGCAGGGCCCCAGGCAGAGCCAGCAGGGCCCCAGGCAGAGCCAGCAGGGCCCCAGGCAGAGCCAGCAGGGCCCCAGGCAGAGCCAGCAGGGCCCCAGGCAGAGCCAGCAGGGCCCCAGGCAGAGCCAGCAGGGCCCCAGGCAGAGCCAGCAGGGCCCCAGGCAGAGCCAGCAGGGCCCCAGGCAGAGCCAGCAGGGCCCCAGGCAGAGCCAGCAGGGCCCCAGGCAGAGCCAGCAGGGCCCCAGGCAGAGCCAGCAGGGCCCCAGGCAGAGCCAGCAGGGCCCCAGGCAGAGCCAGCAGGGCCCCAGGCAGAGCCAGCAGGGCCCCAGGCAGAGCCAGCAGGGCCCCAGGCAGAGCCAGCAGGGCCCCAGGCAGAGCCAGCAGGGCCCCAGGCAGAGCCAGCAGGGCCCCAGGCAGAGCCAGCAGGGCCCCAGGCAGAGCCAGCAGGGCCCCAGGCAGAGCCAGCAGGGCCCCAGGCAGAGCCAGCAGGGCCCCAGGCAGAGCCAGCAGGGCCCCAGGCAGAGCCAGCAGGGCCCCAGGCAGAGCCAGCAGGGCCCCAGGCAGAGCCAGCAGGGCCCCAGGCAGAGCCTGCAGGGCCCCAGGCAGACCCAGATGCAGAGCCAGCTGGGCCCCAGGCAGACCCAGATACAGAGCCAGCAGGCCCCAGGCAGACCCAGGTTCAGAGCCAGCAGGCCCCAGGCAGACCCAGGTTCAGAGCCAGCTGGGCCCCAGGCAGAGCCAGCAGGGCCCCAGGCAGAGCCAGATACAGAGCCAGCAGGGCCCCAGGCAGAGCCAGATACAGAGCCAGCAGGGCCCCAGGCAGAGCCAGCAGGGCCCCAGGCAGAGCCAGATACAGAGCCAGCTGGGTCCCAGGCAGAGCCAGCAGGTCCCCAGCAGAGCCAGATACAGAGCCAGCAGGGCCCCAGGCAGTGCCAGATACAGAGCCAGCAGGGCCCCAGGCAGAGCCAGATACAGAGCCAGCAGGGCCCCAGGCAGAGCCAGATACAGAGCCAGCAGGGCCCCAGGCAGAGCCAGCAGGGGCCCAGACAGACCCAGATACAGAGCTGCTGCAGGGCCCGAGTCAAAGCCAGATACAGAGCCAGCTGAGTCCCAGGCTGAGCCAGCAGGGCCCCAGCAGAGCCAGATACAGAGCCAGCTGGGTCGCAGGCAGAGCCAGCAGGGCCCCAGCAGAGCCAGCTGGGTCCCAAGCAAAGCCAGCAGGGCCCCAGGCAGTCCCAGATACAGAGCCAGCTGGGCCCCAGGCAGAGCCAGCAGGGCCCCAGGCAGTCCCAGATAGAGAGCCAGCTGGGCCCCAGGCAGAGCCAGCAGGGCCCCTGGCAGAACCAGCTGGGCCCCTGGCAGAACCAGCTGGGCCCCTGGCAGAACCAGCTGGGCCCCAGGCAGAGCCAGCTGGGCCCCAGGCGATCCAGCTGGGTCCCAGACAGACCCAGATACAGAGCCAGCTGGGTCCCAGGCAGAGCCAGCAGGGCCCCAGCAGAGCCGGATACAGAGTCAGCTGGGTCCCAGGCTGAGCCAGCAGGGCCCCAGGCAGTTCCAGATACAGAGCCAGCAGGGCCCCAGACAGACCCAGATACAAAGCCAGCTGAGTCACAAGCTGAGCCAGCAGGGCCCCAGCAGAGCCAGATAGAGAGCGAGCTGGGCCCCAGGCAGAGCCAGCAGGGCCCCAGCAGAGCCAGATACAGAGACAGCTGGGTCCAATTCAGAGCCAGCAGGGCCTCCGGCAGTCCCAGATACAGAGCCAGCAGGGCCCCAGACAGACCCAGATACAGAGCCTGCAGGACCCTAGTCAAAGCCAGATACAGAGCCAGCTGAGTCCCAGGCTGAGCCAGCAGGGCCCCAGCAGAGCCAGCTTGGCCCCAGGCAGAGCCAGCAGGGCCCCAGCAGAGCCAGATACAGAGACAGCTGGGTCCAATTCAGAGCCAGCTGGGTCCCAGGCAGACCCAGATGCAGAGCCAGCAGAACCCCAGGCAGAGCCAACAGGACCCCAGCAGACCCAGATACAGAGCAAGCAGGGCCCCAGGCAGACTCAGATACAGAGCCAGCTGGGCCCCAGGCAGAGCCAGCAGGGCCCCAGCAGACCCAGATACAGAGCCAGCAGTGCCCCAGCAGAGCCAGATACGGAGCCAGCTGTGTCCCAAGCTGAGCCAGCAGGGCCCCAGGCAGTCCCAGATACAGAGCCAGCAGGGACCCAGGCAGACCCAGATGCAGAGCCAGCAGGGCACCAGGCAGACCTAGATACAGAGCCAGCAAGGCCCCAGGCAGACCCAGATACAGAGCCAGCATGGTCCCAGGCAGAGCCAGCAGTGCCCCAGGCAGACCCAGATACAGAGCCAGCTGGGCCCCAGGCAGACCCAGATACAGAGCCAGCTGGGCCCCAGGCAGAGCCAGCAGGGCCCCAGCAGACCCAGATTCAGAGCCAGCAGTGCCCCAGCAGAGCCAGATACAGAGCCAGCTGGGTCCCAAGCTGAGCCAGCAGGGCCCCAGGCAGTCCCAGATACAGAGCCAGCAGGGACCCAGGCAGACCCAGATGCAGAGCCAGCAGGGCCCCAGGCAGACCCAGACACAGAGCCAGCATGGTCCCAGGCAGAGCCTGATACAGGGCCCCAGGCAGAGCCAGCTGGGCCCCAGGCAGAGCCAGCTGGGCCCCAGGCAGAGCCAGCTGGGCCCCAGGCAGAGCCAGCAGGGCCCCAGGCAGAGCCAGATACAGAGCCAGCAGGGCCCCAGGCAGACCCAGATACAGAGCCAGCAGGGCCCCAGGCAGAGCCAGATACAGAGTCAGCTGGGCACCAGGCAGACCCAGATACAGAGCCAGCAGGGCCCTAGTCAAAGCCAGATATAGAGCCAGCTGAGTCCCAGGCAGAGCCAGCTGGGCCCCAGGCAGTCCCAGATACAGAGCCAGCTGGGCCCCAGGCAGAGCCAGCAGGGCCCCAGCAGAGCCAGATACCGAGCCAGCTGGGCCCCAGGCAGAGCCAGCTGGGCCCCAGGCGATCCAGCTGGGCCCCAGGCAGAGCCAGCAGGGCCCCAGCAGAGCAAGCTGGGTCCCAGGCAGAGCCAGCAGGGCCCCAGACAGACCCAGATACAGAGCCAGCTGGGTCCCAGGCAGAGCCAGCAGGGTCCCAGCAGAGCCGGATACAGAGTCAGCTGGGTCACAGGCTGAGCCAGCAGGGCCCTAGACAGACCCAGATACAGAGCCAGCAGGGCCCCAGACAGACCCAGATACAGAGCCTGCAGGGCCCTAGCCAAAGCCAGATACAGAGCCAGCTGGGCCCCAGGCAGAGCCAGCAGAGCCAGATACAGAGCCAGCTGGGCCCCAGGCAGAGCCAGCTGGGCCCCAGGCAGAGCCAGCTGGGCCCCAGGCAGAGCCAGCTGGGCCCCAGGCAGAGCCAGCTGGGCCCCAGGCAGAGCCAGCAGGGCCCCAGGCAGAGCCAGCAGGGCCCCAGGCAGAGCCAGCAGGGCCCCAGGCAGAGCCAGCAGGGCCCCAGGCAGAGCCAGCAGGGCCCCAGGCAGAGCCAGCAGGGCCCCAGGCAGAGCCAGCAGGGCCCCAGGCAGAGCCAGCAGGGCCCCAGGCAGAGCCAGCAGGGCCCCAGGCAGAGCCAGCAGGGCCCCAGGCAGAGCCAGCAGGGCCCCAGGCAGAGCCAGCAGGGCCCCAGGCAGAGCCAGCAGGGCCGCAGGCAGAGCCAGCAGGGCCGCAGGCAGAGCCAGCAGGGCCGCAGGCAGAGCCAGCAGGGCCGCAGGCAGAGCCAGCAGGGCCGCAGGCAGAGCCAGCAGGGCCGCAGGCAGAGCCAGCAGGGCCGCAGGCAGAGCCAGCAGGGCCGCAGGCAGAGCCAGCAGGGCCGCAGGCAGAGCCAGCAGGGCCGCAGGCAGAGCCAGCAGGGCCGCAGGCAGAGCCAGCAGGGCCGCAGGCAGAGCCAGCAGGGCCGCAGGCAGAGCCAGCAGGGCCGCAGGCAGAGCCAGCAGGGCCGCAGGCAGAGCCAGCAGGGCCCCAGGCAGAGCCAGCAGGGCCCCAGGCAGAGCCAGCAGGGCCCCAGGCAGTCCCAGATACAGAGCCAGCAGGGACCCAGACATACCCAGATACAGAGCCAGCTGGGCCCCAGGCAGACCCAGATACAGAGCCAGCAGGGCCCCAGGCAGAGCCTGATACAGAGCCAGCAGGGCCCCAGGCAGAACCAGCTGGGCCCCAGGCAGACCCAGATACAGAGCCAGCAGGGCCCCAGGCAGACCCAGATACAGAGCCAGCAGGGCCCCAGGCAGAGCCTGATACAGAGCCAGCAGGGCCCCAGGCAGTTCCAGATACAGAGCCACCACGGCCCCAGGCAGAGCCAGATACAGAGCCAGCAGGGCCCCAGGCAGAGCCTGATACAGAGCCAGCAGGGCCCCAGGCAGAGCCAGCAGGGCCCCAGGCAGAGCCAGCAGGGCCCCAGGCAGAGCCAGCAGGGCCCCAGGCAGAGCCAGCAGGGCCCCAGACAGACCCAGATACAGAGAAAGCAGGGCCCTAGTCAAAGCCAGATACAGAGCCAGCAGGGCCGCAGGCAGAGCCAGCAGGGCCCCAGCAGAGCCAGATGCCGAGCCAGCTGGGTCCCAGGCAGAGCAAGCAGGGCCCCAGGCAGAGCCAGATACAGAGCCAGCTGGGTCCCAGGCAGAGCCAGCAGGGCCCCAGCAGAGCCAGATACAGAGCCAGCTGGGTCCCAGGCAGAGCCAGATACAGAGCCAGCTGGGCCCCAGGCAGAGCCAGCTGGGCCCCAGGCAGAGCCAGCTGGGCCCCAGGCAGAGCCAGCTGGGCCCCAGGCAGAGCCAGCTGGGCCCCAGGCAGAGCCAGCAGGGCCCCAGGCAGAGCCAGCAGGGCCCCAGCAGAGCCAGATACAGAGCCAGCTGGGCCCCAGACAGAGCCAGCAGGGCCCCAGCAGAGCCAGATACAGAGCCAGCTGGGCCCCAGGCAGAGCCAGCAGGGCCCCAGCAGAGCCAGATACAGAGCCAGCTGGGTCCCAGGCAGAGCCAGCAGGGTCCCAGCAGAGCCGGATACAGAGCCAGCTGGGCCCCAGGCAGAGCCAGCAGGGACCCAGGCAGAGCCAGCAGGGACCCAGGCAGAGCCAGCAGGGTCCCAGGCAGAGCCAGCAGTGCCCCAGCAGAGCCTGATACAGAGCCAGCAGGGCCCCAGGCAGAGCCAGCAGTGCCCCAGCAGAGCCAGATACAGAGCCAGCTGGGTCCCAAGCAGAGCCAGCAGGGCCCCAGGCAGACCCAGTTACAGAGCCAGCTGGGTCCTAGTCAAAGCCAGATACAGAGCCAGCAGGGCCCCAGGCAGAGCCAGCAGGGCCCCAGCAGAGCCAGATACCGAGCCAGCTGGGTCCCAGGCTGTCCCAGATACAGAGCCAGCTGGGACCCAGACAGACCCAGATACAGAGCCAGCAGGGACCCAGACAGACCCAGATACAGAGCCAGCATGGTCCCAGGCAGAGCCTGATACAGAGCCAGCAGGGCCCCAGGCAGAACCAGCTGGGCCCCAGGCAGACCCAGATACAGAGCCAGCAGGGCCCCAGGCAGACCCAGATACAGAGCCAGCAGGGCCCCAGGCAGAGCCTGATACAGAGCCAGCAGGGCCCCAGGCAGTTCCAGATACAGAGCCACCACGGCCCCAGGCAGAGCCAGATACAGAGCCAGCAGGGCCCCAGGCAGAGCCTGATACAGAGCCAGCAGGGCCCCAGGCAGAGCCAGCAGGGCCCCAGGCAGAGCCAGCAGGGCCCCAGGCAGAGCCAGCAGGGCCCCAGGCAGAGCCAGCAGGGCCCCAGGCAGAGCCAGCAGGGCCCCAGACAGACCCAGATACAGAGAAAGCAGGGCCCTAGTCAAAGCCAGATACAGAGCCAGCAGGGCCGCAGGCAGAGCCAGCAGGGCCCCAGCAGAGCCAGATGCCGAGCCAGCTGGGTCCCAGGCAGAGCAAGCAGGGCCCCAGGCAGAGCCAGATACAGAGCCAGCTGGGTCCCAGGCAGAGCCAGCAGGGCCCCAGCAGAGCCAGATACAGAGCCAGCTGGGTCCCAGGCAGAGCCAGATACAGAGCCAGCTGGGCCCCAGGCAGAGCCAGCTGGGCCCCAGGCAGAGCCAGCTGGGCCCCAGGCAGAGCCAGCAGGGCCCCAGGCAGAGCCAGCAGGGCCCCAGCAGAGCCAGATACAGAGCCAGCTGGGCCCCAGACAGAGCCAGCAGGGCCCCAGCAGAGCCAGATACAGAGCCAGCTGGGCCCCAGGCAGAGCCAGCAGGGCCCCAGCAGAGCCAGATACAGAGCCAGCTGGGCCCCAGGCAGAGCCAGCAGGGACCCAGGCAGAGCCAGCAGGGACCCAGGCAGAGCCAGCAGGGTCCCAGGCAGAGCCAGCAGGGCCCCAGCAGAGCCTGATACAGAGCCAGCAGGGCCCCAGGCAGAGCCAGCAGTGCCCCAGCAGAGCCAGATACAGAGCCAGCTGGGTCCCCAGCAGGGCCCCAGGCAGACCCAGTTACAGAGCCAGCTGGGTCCTAGTCAAAGCCAGATACAGAGCCAGCAGGGCCCCAGGCAGAGCCAGCAGGGCCCCAGCAGAGCCAGATACCGAGCCAGCTGGGTCCCAGGCAGACCCAGGTACAGAGCCTGCAGGGCCCTAGTCAAAGCCAGATACAGAGCCAGCTGAGTCCCAGGCTGAGCCAGCAGGGCCCCAGCAGAGCCTGATACAGAGCCAGCAGGGCCCCAGGCAGAGCCAGCAGGGCCCCAGCAGAGCCAGATACAGAGCCAGCAGGGCCCCAGGCAGAGCCAGCAGGGCCCCAGCAGAGCCAGATACAGAGCCAGCAGGGCCCCAGGCAGAGCCAGCAGGGCCCCAGCAGAGCCAGATACAGAGCCAGCAGGGCCCCAGGCAGAGCCAGCAGGGCCCCAGGCAGAGCCAGCAGGGCCCCAGGCAGAGCCAGCAGGGCCCCAGGCAGAGCCAGCAGGGCCCCAGCAGAGCCAGATACAGAGCCAGCAGGGCCCCAGGCAGAGCCAGCAGGTCCCCAGCAGAGCCAGATACAGAGCCAGCAGGGCCCCAGGCAGAGCCAGCAGGGCCCCAGGCAGAGCCAGCAGGGCCCCAGGCAGAGCCAGCAGGGCCCCAGGCAGAGCCAGCAGGGCCCCAGGCAGAGCCAGCAGGGCCCCAGGCAGAGCCAGCAGGGCCCCAGGCAGAGCCAGCAGGGCCCCAGGCAGAGCCAGCAGGGCCCCAGGCAGAGCCAGCAGGGCCCCAGGCAGTCCCAGATACAGAGCCAGCAGGGACCCAGACATACCCAGATACAGAGCCAGCTGGGCCCCAGGCAGTCCCAGATACAGAGCCAGCTGGGACCCAGACAGACCCAGATACAGAGCCAGCAGGGACCCAGACAGACCCAGATACAGAGCCAGCATGGTCCCAGGCAGAGCCTGATACAGAGCCAGCAGGGCCCCAGGCAGAACCAGCTGGGCCCCAGGCAGACCCAGATACAGAGCCAGCAGGGCCCCAGGCAGACCCAGATACAGAGCCAGCAGGGCCCCAGGCAGAGCCTGATACAGAGCCAGCAGGGCCCCAGGCAGTTCCAGATACAGAGCCACCACGGCCCCAGGCAGAGCCAGATACAGAGCCAGCAGGGCCCCAGGCAGAGCCTGATACAGAGCCAGCAGGGCCCCAGGCAGAGCCAGCAGGGCCCCAGGCAGAGCCAGCAGGGCCCCAGGCAGAGCCAGCAGGGCCCCAGGCAGAGCCAGCAGGGCCCCAGACAGACCCAGATACAGAGAAAGCAGGGCCCTAGTCAAAGCCAGATACAGAGCCAGCAGGGCCGCAGGCAGAGCCAGCAGG
Source organism: Scyliorhinus torazame (assembly GCF_047496885.1). Taxonomy (NCBI): domain Eukaryota; kingdom Metazoa; phylum Chordata; class Chondrichthyes; order Carcharhiniformes; family Scyliorhinidae; genus Scyliorhinus; species Scyliorhinus torazame. The sequence goes on along the minus strand of NC_092712.1, from coordinate 19,457,627 downwards.
GCCCCAGCAGAGCCAGATGCCGAGCCAGCTGGGTCCCAGGCAGAGCAAGCAGGGCCCCAGGCAGAGCCAGATACAGAGCCAGCTGGGTCCCAGGCAGAGCCAGCAGGGTCCCAGCAGAGCCAGATACAGAGCCAGCTGGGTCCCAGGCAGAGCCAGATACAGAGCCAGCTGGGCCCCAGGCAGAGCCAGCTGGGCCCCAGGCAGAGCCAGCTGGGCCCCAGGCAGAGCCAGCAGGGCCCCAGGCAGAGCCAGCAGGGCCCCAGCAGAGCCAGATACAGAGCCAGCTGGGCCCCAGACAGAGCCAGCAGGGCCCCAGCAGAGCCAGATACAGAGCCAGCTGGGCCCCAGGCAGAGCCAGCAGGGCCCCAGCAGAGCCAGATACAGAGCCAGCTGGGTCCCAGGCAGAGCCAGCAGGGTCCCAGCAGAGCCGGATACAGAGCCAGCTGGGCCCCAGGCAGAGCCAGCTGGGCCCCAGGCAGAGCCAGCAGGGACCCAGGCAAAGCCAGCAGGGACCCAGGCAGAGCCAGCAGGGTCCCAGGCAGAGCCAGCAGTGCCCCAGCAGAGCCTGATACAGAGCCAGCAGGGCCCCAGGCAGAGCCAGCAGTGCCCCAGCAGAGCCAGATACAGAGCCAGCTGGGTCCCCAGCAGGGCCCCAGGCAGACCCAGTTACAGAGCCAGCTGGGTCCTAGTCAAAGCCAGATACAGAGCCAGCAGGGCCCCAGGCAGAGCCAGCAGGGCCCCAGCAGAGCCAGATACCGAGCCAGCTGGGTCCCAGGCAGACCCAGGTACAGAGCCTGCAGGGCCCTAGTCAAAGCCAGATACAGAGCCAGCTGAGTCCCAGGCTGAGCCAGCAGGGCCCCAGCAGAGCCTGATACAGAGCCAGCAGGGCCCCAGGCAGAGCCAGCAGGGCCCCAGCAGAGCCAGATACAGAGCCAGCAGGGCCCCAGGCAGAGCCAGCAGGGCCCCAGCAGAGCCAGATACAGAGCCAGCAGGGCCCCAGGCAGAGCCAGCAGGGCCCCAGCAGAGCCAGATACAGAGCCAGCAGGGCCCCAGGCAGAGCCAGCAGGGCCCCAGGCAGAGCCAGCAGGGCCCCAGGCAGAGCCAGCTGGGCCCCAGGCAGAGCCAGCAGGGCCCCAGCAGAGCCAGATACAGAGCCAGCAGGGCCCCAGGCAGAGCCAGCAGGGCCCCAGGCAGAGCCAGCAGGGCCCCAGGCAGAGCCAGCAGGGACCCAGGCAGAGCCAGCAGGGACCCAGGCAGAGCCAGCAGGGACCCAGGCAGAGCCAGCAGGGTCCCAGGCAGAGCAGGCAGGGCCCCAGCAGAGCCTGATACAGAGCCAGCAGGGCCCCAGGCAGAGCCAGCAGTGCCCCAGCAGAGCCAGATACAGAGCCAGCTGGGTCCCCAGCAGGGCCCCAGGCAGACCCAGTTACAGAGCCAGCTGGGTCCTAGTCAAAGCCAGATACAGAGCCAGCAGGGCCCCAGGCAGAGCCAGCAGGGCCCCAGCAGAGCCAGATACCGAGCCAGCTGGGTCCCAGGCAGACCCAGGTACAGAGCCTGCAGGGCCCTAGTCAAAGCCAGATACAGAGCCAGCTGAGTCCCAGGCTGAGCCAGCAGGGCCCCAGCAGAGCCTGATACAGAGCCAGCAGGGCCCCAGGCAGAGCCAGCAGGGCCCCAGCAGAGCCAGATACAGAGCCAGCTGGGTCCCAGGCAGAGCCAGATACAGAGCCAGCTGGGCCCCAGGCAGAGCCAGCTGGGCCCCAGGCAGAGCCAGCTGGGCCCCAGGCAGAGCCAGCTGGGCCCCAGGCAGAGCCAGCTGGGCCCCAGGCAGAGCCAGCTGGGCCCCAGGCAGAGCCAGCAGGGCCCCAGGCAGAGCCAGCAGGGCCCCAGCAGAGCCAGATACAGAGCCAGCTGGGCCCCAGACAGAGCCAGCAGGGCCCCAGCAGAGCCAGATACAGAGCCAGCTGGGCCCCAGGCAGAGCCAGCAGGGCCCCAGCAGAGCCAGATACAGAGCCAGCTGGGTCCCAGGCAGAGCCAGCAGGGTCCCAGCAGAGCCGGATACAGAGCCAGCTGGGCCCCAGGCAGAGCCAGCTGGGCCCCAGGCAGAGCCAGCAGGGACCCAGGCAGAGCCAGCAGGGTCCCAGGCAGAGCCAGCAGTGCCCCAGCAGAGCCTGATACAGAGCCAGCAGGGCCCCAGGCAGAGCCAGCAGTGCCCCAGCAGAGCCAGATACAGAGCCAGCTGGGTCCCAAGCAGAGCCAGCAGGGCCCCAGGCAGACCCAGTTACAGAGCCAGCTGGGTCCTAGTCAAAGCCAGATACAGAGCCAGCAGGGCCCCAGGCAGAGCCAGCAGGGCCCCAGCAGAGCCAGATACCGAGCCAGCTGGGTCCCAGGCTGTCCCAGATACAGAGCCAGCTGGGACCCAGACAGACCCAGATACAGAGCCAGCAGGGACCCAGACAGACCCAGATACAGAGCCAGCATGGTCCCAGGCAGAGCCTGATACAGAGCCAGCAGGGCCCCAGGCAGAACCAGCTGGGCCCCAGGCAGACCCAGATACAGAGCCAGCAGGGCCCCAGGCAGACCCAGATACAGAGCCAGCAGGGCCCCAGGCAGAGCCTGATACAGAGCCAGCAGGGCCCCAGGCAGTTCCAGATACAGAGCCACCACGGCCCCAGGCAGAGCCAGATACAGAGCCAGCAGGGCCCCAGGCAGAGCCTGATACAGAGCCAGCAGGGCCCCAGGCAGAGCCAGCAGGGCCCCAGGCAGAGCCAGCAGGGCCCCAGGCAGAGCCAGCAGGGCCCCAGGCAGAGCCAGCAGGGCCCCAGGCAGAGCCAGCAGGGCCCCAGACAGACCAAGATACAGAGAAAGCAGGGCCCTAGTCAAAGCCAGATACAGAGCCAGCAGGGCCGCAGGCAGAGCCAGCAGGGCCCCAGCAGAGCCAGATGCCGAGCCAGCTGGGTCCCAGGCAGAGCAAGCAGGGCCCCAGGCAGAGCCAGATACAGAGCCAGCTGGGTCCCAGGCAGAGCCAGCAGGGCCCCAGCAGAGCCAGATACAGAGCCAGCTGGGTCCCAGGCAGAGCCAGATACAGAGCCAGCTGGGCCCCAGGCAGAGCCAGCTGGGCCCCAGGCAGAGCCAGCTGGGCCCCAGGCAGAGCCAGCAGGGCCCCAGGCAGAGCCAGCAGGGCCCCAGCAGAGCCAGATACAGAGCCAGCTGGGCCCCAGACAGAGCCAGCAGGGCCCCAGCAGAGCCAGATACAGAGCCAGCTGGGCCCCAGGCAGAGCCAGCAGGGCCCCAGCAGAGCCAGATACAGAGCCAGCTGGGTCCCAGGCAGAGCCAGCAGGGTCCCAGCAGAGCCGGATACAGAGCCAGCTGGGCCCCAGGCAGAGCCAGCAGGGACCCAGGCAGAGCCAGCAGGGACCCAGGCAGAGCCAGCAGGGTCCCAGGCAGAGCCAGCAGGGCCCCAGCAGAGCCTGATACAGAGCCAGCAGGGCCCCAGGCAGAGCCAGCAGTGCCCCAGCAGAGCCAGATACAGAGCCAGCTGGGTCCCCAGCAGGGCCCCAGGCAGACCCAGTTACAGAGCCAGCTGGGTCCTAGTCAAAGCCAGATACAGAGCCAGCAGGGCCCCAGGCAGAGCCAGCAGGGCCCCAGCAGAGCCAGATACCGAGCCAGCTGGGTCCCAGGCAGACCCAGGTACAGAGCCTGCAGGGCCCTAGTCAAAGCCAGATACAGAGCCAGCTGAGTCCCAGGCTGAGCCAGCAGGGCCCCAGCAGAGCCTGATACAGAGCCAGCAGGGCCCCAGGCAGAGCCAGCAGGGCCCCAGCAGAGCCAGATACAGAGCCAGCAGGGCCCCAGGCAGAGCCAGCAGGGCCCCAGCAGAGCCAGATACAGAGCCAGCAGGGCCCCAGGCAGAGCCAGCAGGGCCCCAGCAGAGCCAGATACAGAGCCAGCAGGGCCCCAGGCAGAGCCAGCAGGGCCCCAGGCAGAGCCAGCAGGGCCCCAGGCAGAGCCAGCAGGGCCCCAGGCAGAGCCAGCAGGGCCCCAGCAGAGCCAGATACAGAGCCAGCAGGGCCCCAGGCAGAGCCAGCAGGGCCCCAGGCAGAGCCAGCAGGGCCCCAGGCAGAGCCAGCAGGGCCCCAGGCAGAGCCAGCAGGGCCCCAGGCAGAGCCAGCAGGGCCCCAGGCAGAGCCAGCAGGGCCCCAGGCAGAGCCAGCAGGGCCCCAGGCAGAGCCAGCAGGGCCCCAGGCAGAGCCAGCAGGGCCCCAGGCAGAGCCAGCAGGGCCCCAGGCAGTCCCAGATACAGAGCCAGCAGGGACCCAGACATACCCAGATACAGAGCCAGCTGGGCCCCAGGCAGTCCCAGATACAGAGCCAGCTGGGACCCAGACAGACCCAGATACAGAGCCAGCAGGGACCCAGACAGACCCAGATACAGAGCCAGCATGGTCCCAGGCAGAGCCTGATACAGAGCCAGCAGGGCCCCAGGCAGAACCAGCTGGGCCCCAGGCAGACCCAGATACAGAGCCAGCAGGGCCCCAGGCAGACCCAGATACAGAGCCAGCAGGGCCCCAGGCAGAGCCTGATACAGAGCCAGCAGGGCCCCAGGCAGTTCCAGATACAGAGCCACCACGGCCCCAGGCAGAGCCAGATACAGAGCCAGCAGGGCCCCAGGCAGAGCCTGATACAGAGCCAGCAGGGCCCCAGGCAGAGCCAGCAGGGCCCCAGGCAGAGCCAGCAGGGCCCCAGGCAGAGCCAGCAGGGCCCCAGACAGACCCAGATACAGAGAAAGCAGGGCCCTAGTCAAAGCCAGATACAGAGCCAGCAGGGCCGCAGGCAGAGCCAGCAGGGCCCCAGCAGAGCCAGATGCCGAGCCAGCTGGGTCCCAGGCAGAGCAAGCAGGGCCCCAGGCAGAGCCAGATACAGAGCCAGCTGGGTCCCAGGCAGAGCCAGCAGGGCCCCAGCAGAGCCAGATACAGAGCCAGCTGGGTCCCAGGCAGAGCCAGATACAGAGCCAGCTGGGCCCCAGGCAGAGCCAGCTGGGCCCCAGGCAGAGCCAGCTGGGCCCCAGGCAGAGCCAGCAGGGCCCCAGGCAGAGCCAGCAGGGCCCCAGCAGAGCCAGATACAGAGCCAGCTGGGCCCCAGACAGAGCCAGCAGGGCCCCAGCAGAGCCAGATACAGAGCCAGCTGGGCCCCAGGCAGAGCCAGCAGGGCCCCAGCAGAGCCAGATACAGAGCCAGCTGGGTCCCAGGCAGAGCCAGCAGGGTCCCAGCAGAGCCGGATACAGAGCCAGCTGGGCCCCAGGCAGAGCCAGCAGGGACCCAGGCAAAGCCAGCAGGGACCCAGGCAGAGCCAGCAGGGTCCCAGGCAGAGCCAGCAGTGCCCCAGCAGAGCCTGATACAGAGCCAGCAGGGCCCCAGGCAGAGCCAGCAGTGCCCCAGCAGAGCCAGATACAGAGCCAGCTGGGTCCCAAGCAGAGCCAGCAGGGCCCCAGGCAGACCCAGTTACAGAGCCAGCTGGGTCCTAGTCAAAGCCAGATACAGAGCCAGCAGGGCCCCAGGCAGAGCCAGCAGGGCCCCAGCAGAGCCAGATACCGAGCCAGCTGGGTCCCAGGCAGACCCAGGTACAGAGCCTGCAGGGCCCTAGTCAAAGCCAGATACAGAGCCAGCTGAGTCCCAGGCTGAGCCAGCAGGGCCCCAGCAGAGCCTGATACAGAGCCAGCAGGGCCCCAGGCAGAGCCAGCAGGGCCCCAGCAGAGCCAGATACAGAGCCAGCAGGGCCCCAGGCAGAGCCAGCAGGGCCCCAGCAGAGCCAGATACAGAGCCAGCAGGGCCCCAGGCAGAGCCAGCAGGGCCCCAGCAGAGCCAGATACAGAGCCAGCAGGGCCCCAGGCAGAGCCAGCAGGGCCCCAGGCAGAGCCAGCAGGGCCCCAGGCAGAGCCAGCTGGGCCCCAGGCAGAGCCAGCAGGGCCCCAGCAGAGCCAGATACAGAGCCAGCAGGGCCCCAGGCAGAGCCAGCAGGGCCCCAGGCAGAGCCAGCAGGGCCCCAGGCAGAGCCAGCAGGGCCCCAGGCAGAGCCAGCAGGGCCCCAGGCAGAGCCAGCAGGGACCCAGGCAGAGCCAGCAGGGTCCCAGGCAGAGCCAGCAGGGCCCCAGCAGAGCCTGATACAGAGCCAGCAGGGCCCCAGGCAGAGCCAGCAGTGCCCCAGCAGAGCCAGATACAGAGCCAGCTGGGTCCCCAGCAGGGCCCCAGGCAGACCCAGTTACAGAGCCAGCTGGGTCCTAGTCAAAGCCAGATACAGAGCCAGCAGGGCCCCAGGCAGAGCCAGCAGGGCCCCAGCAGAGCCAGATACCGAGCCAGCTGGGTCCCAGGCAGACCCAGGTACAGAGCCTGCAGGGCCCTAGTCAAAGCCAGATACAGAGCCAGCTGAGTCCCAGGCTGAGCCAGCAGGGCCCCAGCAGAGCCTGATACAGAGCCAGCAGGGCCCCAGGCAGAGCCAGCAGGGCCCCAGCAGAGCCAGATACAGAGCCAGCAGGGCCCCAGGCAGAGCCAGCAGGGCCCCAGCAGAGCCAGATACAGAGCCAGCAGGGCCCCAGGCAGAGCCAGCAGGGCCCCAGCAGAGCCAGATACAGAGCCAGCAGGGCCCCAGGCAGAGCCAGCAGGGCCCCAGGCAGAGCCAGCAGGGCCCCAGGCAGAGCCAGCAGGGCCCCAGGCAGCGCCAGCAGGGCCCCAGCAGAGCCAGATACAGAGCCAGCAGGGCCCCAGGCAGAGCCAGCAGGGCCCCAGGCAGAGCCAGCAGGGCCCCAGGCAGAGCCAGCAGGGCCCCAGGCAGAGCCAGCAGGGCCCCAGGCAGAGCCAGCAGGGCCCCAGGCAGAGCCAGCAGGGCCCCAGGCAGAGCCAGCAGGGCCCCAGGCAGAGCCAGCAGGGCCCCAGGCAGAGCCAGCAGGGCCCCAGGCAGAGCCAGCAGGGCCCCAGGCAGAGCCAGCAGGGCCCCAGGCAGAGCCAGCAGGGCCCCAGGCAGAGCCAGCAGGGCCCCAGGCAGTCCCAGATACAGAGCCAGCAGGGACCCAGACATACCCAGATACAGAGCCAGCTGGGCCCCAGGCAGTCCCAGATACAGAGCCAGCTGGGACCCAGACAGACCCAGATACAGAGCCAGCAGGGACCCAGACAGACCCAGATACAGAGCCAGCATGGTCCCAGGCAGAGCCTGATACAGAGCCAGCAGGGCCCCAGGCAGAACCAGCTGGGCCCCAGGCAGACCCAGATACAGAGCCAGCAGGGCCCCAGGCAGACCCAGATACAGAGCCAGCAGGGCCCCAGGCAGAGCCTGATACAGAGCCAGCAGGGCCCCAGGCAGTTCCAGATACAGAGCCACCACGGCCCCAGGCAGAGCCAGATACAGAGCCAGCAGGGCCCCAGGCAGAGCCTGATACAGAGCCAGCAGGGCCCCAGGCAGAGCCAGCAGGGCCCCAGGCAGAGCCAGCAGGGCCCCAGGCAGAGCCAGCAGGGCCCCAGGCAGAGCCAGCAGGGCCCCAGGCAGAGCCAGCAGGGCCCCAGGCAGAGCCAGCAGGGCCCCAGACAGACCCAGATACAGAGAAAGCAGGGCCCTAGTCAAAGCCAGATACAGAGCCAGCAGGGCCGCAGGCAGAGCCAGCAGGGCCCCAGCAGAGCCAGATGCCGAGCCAGCTGGGTCCCAGGCAGAGCAAGCAGGGCCCCAGGCAGAGCCAGATACAGAGCCAGCTGGGCCCCAGACAGAGCCAGCAGGGCCCCAGCAGAGCCAGATACAGAGCCAGCTGGGCCCCAGGCAGAGCCAGCAGGGCCCCAGCAGAGCCAGATACAGAGCCAGCTGGGTCCCAGGCAGAGCCAGCAGGGTCCCAGCAGAGCCGGATACAGAGCCAGCTGGGCCCCAGGCAGAGCCAGCAGGGACCCAGGCAAAGCCAGCAGGGACCCAGGCAGAGCCAGCAGGGTCCCAGGCAGAGCCAGCAGTGCCCCAGCAGAGCCTGATACAGAGCCAGCAGGGCCCCAGGCAGAGCCAGCAGTGCCCCAGCAGAGCCAGATACAGAGCCAGCTGGGTCCCAAGCAGAGCCAGCAGGGCCCCAGGCAGACCCAGTTACAGAGCCAGCTGGGTCCTAGTCAAAGCCAGATACAGAGCCAGCAGGGCCCCAGGCAGAGCCAGCAGGGCCCCAGCAGAGCCAGATACCGAGCCAGCTGGGTCCCAGGCAGACCCAGGTACAGAGCCTGCAGGGCCCTTGTCAAAGCCAGATACAGAGCCAGCTGAGTCCCAGGCTGAGCCAGCAGGGCCCCAGCAGAGCCTGATACAGAGCCAGCAGGGCCCCAGGCAGAGCCAGCAGGGCCCCAGCAGAGCCAGATACAGAGCCAGCAGGGCCCCAGGCAGAGCCAGCAGGGCCCCAGCAGAGCCAGATACAGAGCCAGCAGGGCCCCAGGCAGAGCCAGCAGGGCCCCAGCAGAGCCAGATACAGAGCCAGCAGGGCCCCAGGCAGAGCCAGCAGGGCCCCAGGCAGAGCCAGCAGGGCCCCAGGCAGAGCCAGCAGGGCCCCAGGCAGAGCCAGCAGGGCCCCAGCAGAGCCAGATACAGAGCCAGCAGGGCCCCAGGCAGAGCCAGCAGGGCCCCAGGCAGAGCCAGCAGGGCCCCAGGCAGAGCCAGCAGGGCCCCAGGCAGAGCCAGCAGGGCCCCAGGCAGAGCCCGCAGGGCCCCAGGCAGAGCCAGCAGGACCCCAGGCAGAGCCAGCAGGGTCCCAGGCAGAGCCAGCAGGGCCCCAGCAGAGCCAGATACAGAGCCAGCTGGGCCCCAGGCAGAGCCAGCAGGGCCCCAGGCAGACCCAGATACAGAGCCAGCAGGGTCCCAGGCAGAGCCAGCAGGGTCCCAGGCAGAGCCAGCAGGGTCCCAGGCAGAGCCAGCAGGGCCCCAGGCAGAGCCAGCAGGGCCCCAGGCAGAGCCAGCAGGGCCCCAGCTGGGCCCCAGGCAGAGCCAGCAGGGCCCCAGGCAGTCCCAGATACAGAGCCAGCAGGGCCTCAGGCAGAGCCAGCAGCGTCCTAGGCAGAGCCAGCTGAGTCCCAGGCAGAGCCAGCAGGGCCCCAGCAGAGCCAGATACAGAGCCAGCTGGGCCCCAGGCAGAGCCAGCAGGGCCCCAGCAGAGCCAGATACAGAGCCAGCTGGGCCCCAGGCAGAGCCAGCAGAGCCCCAGGCAGAGTCGGATACAGAGCCTGCAGGGCCCCAGGCAGAGGCAGCTGGGCCCCAGGCAGAGCCTGATACAGGGCCCCAGGCAGAGCCAGATACAGAGCCAGCAGGGCCCCAGGCAGAGCCAGATACAGGGCCCCAGGCAGAGCCAGATACAGAGCCAGCAGGGCCCCAGGCAGAGCCAGATACAGAGCCAGCAGGGCCCCAGGCAGAGCCAGATACAGAGCCAGCAGGGCCCCAGGCAGAGCCAGATACAGAGCCAGCTGGGCCCCAGGCAGAGCCAGCAGAGCCCCAGGCAGACCCAGGTACAGAGCCAGCAGGGCCCCAGGCAGAGCCAGCAGGGCCCCAGGCAGACCCAGATACAGAGCCAGCAGGGCCCCAGGCAGACCCAGATACAGAGCCAGCAGGGCCCCAGGCAGAGCCAGCAGGGCCCCAGGCAGAGCCAGCTGGGCCCCAGGCAGACCCAGATACAGAGCCAGCTGGGCCCCAGGCAGACCCAGATACAGAGCCAGCAGGGCCCCATGCAGACCCAGGTACAGAGCCAGCAGGGCCCCAGGCAGACCCAGGTACAGAGCCAGCAGGGCCCCAGGCAGAGCCAGCAGGGCCCCAGGCAGACCCAGATACAGAGCCAGCAGGGCCCCAGGCAGACCCAGATACAGAGCCAGCAGGGCCCCAGGCAGAACCAGCTGGGCCCCAGGCAGACCCAGATACAGAGCCAGCAGGGCCCCAGGCAGACCCAGATACAGAGCCAGCAGGGCCCCAGGCAGAGCCAGCTGGGCCCCAGGCAGAGCCAGATACAGAGCCACCAGGGCCCCAGGCCGACCCAGATACAGAGCCAGCTGAGCCCCAGGCAGAGCCAGCAGGGCCCCAGGCAGAACCAGATACAGAGCCAGCAGGGCCCCAGACAGACCCAGATACAGAGCCAGCAGGGCCCCAGGCAGAGCCAGCAGGGCCCCAGGCAGACCCAGATACAGAGCCAGCAGGGCCCCAGGCAGACCCAGATACAGAGCCAGCAGGGCCCCAGGCAGAGCCAGCAGGACCCCAGGCAGACCCAGATACAGAGCCAGCAGGGCCCCAGGCAGGGCCCCAGGCAGAGCCAGCAGGGCCCCAGGCAGACCCAGATACAGAGCCAGCTGGGCCCCAGGCAGACCCAGATACAGAGCCAGCTGGGCCCCAGGCAGACCCAGATACAGAGCCAGCAGGGCCCCAGGCAGACCCAGATACAGAGCCAGCAGGGCCCCAGGCAGACCCAGATACAGAGCCAGCAGGGCCCCAGGCAGAGCCAGCAGGGCCCCAGGCAGAGCCAGATACAGAGCCACCAGGGCCCCAGGCAGACCCAGATAGAGAGCCAGCAGGGCCCCAGGCCGACCCAGATACAGAGCCAGCTGGGCCCTAGGCAGAGCCAGCAGGGCCCCAGGCAGAACCAGATACAGAGCCAGCAGGGCCCCAGACAGACCCAGATACAGAGCCTGCAGGGCCCCAGGCAGACCCAGATACAGAGCCAGCAGGGCCCCAGGCAGAGCCAGCAGGGCCCCAGGCAGACCCAGATACAGAGCCAACAGGACCCCAGGCAGAGCCAGCAGGGCCCCAGACAGACCCAGATACAGAGCCTGCAGGGCCCCAGGCAGAGCCAGATACAGAGCCAGCTGGGCCCCAGGCAGAGCCAGATACAGAGCCAGCAGGGCCCCAGGCAGAGCCTGCAGGGCCCCAGGCAGACCCAGGTACAGAGCCTGCAGGGCCCTAGTCAAAGCCAGATACAGAGCCAGCTGAGTCCCAGGCTGAGCTAGCAGGGCCCCAGCAGAGCCAGATACAGAGCCAGCTGGGTCCCAGCAGACCCTGATGCAGAGCCAGCAGGGCCCCAGGCAGAGCCAGCAGGGCCCCAGGCAGAGCCAGCAGGGCCCCAGGCAGAGCCAGCAGGGCCCCAGGCAGAGCCAGCAGGGCCCCAGACAGAGCCAGCAGGGCCCCAGGCAGTCCCAGATACAGAGCCAGCTGGGTCCCAAGCAGAGCCAGCAGGGCCCCAGGTATTCCCAGATACAGAGCCAGCAGAGCCTCAGGCAGACCAGCAGGGTCCCAGGCAGAGCCAGCAGGGTCCCAGGCAGAGCCAGATACAGAGCCAGCAGGGTCCCAGACAGACCCAGATACAGAGCCAGCAGGGCCCCAGGCAGACCCAGATACAGAGCCAGCTGAGTCCCAGGCTGAGCCAGCAGGGCCCCAGGCAGACCCAGATGCAGAGCCAGCAGGACCCTAGGCAGAGCCAGCAGGTCCCCAGCAGAGCCAGATACAGAGCCTGCAGGGCCCCAGGCAGAGCCAGCAGGGTCCCAGGCAGTTCCAGATACAGAGCCAGCTGAGTCCCAGGCAGAGCCAGCAGGGCCCCAGCAGAGCCAGATACCGAGCCAGCTGGGTCCAATTCAGAGCCAGCAGGGCCCCAGGCAGACCCAGATACAGAGCCAGCTGGGTCCCAAGCAGAGCCAGCTGGGTCCCAAGCAGAGCCAGCTGGGCCCCAGCAGAGCCAGCTGGGTCCCAGGCAGAGCCAGCTGGGTCCCAGGCAGAGCCAGCTGGGTCCCAGGCAGAGCCAGCTGGGTCCCAGGCAGAGCCAGCTGTGTCCCAGGCAGAGCCAGCTGGGTCCCAGGCAGAGCCAGCTGGGTCCCAGGCAGAGCCAGCTGGGTCCCAGGCAGAGCCAGCAGGGTCCCAGGCAGAGCCAGCAGGGTCCCAGGCAGAGCCAGCAGGGTCCCAGGCAGAGCCAGCAGGGTCCCAGGCAGAGCCAGCAGGGTCCCAGGCAGAGCCAGCAGGGTCCCAGGCAGAGCCAGCAGGGTCCCAGGCAGAGCCAGCAGGGTCCCAGGCAGAGCCAGCAGGGTCCCAGGCAGAGCCAGCAGGGTCCCAGGCAGAGCCAGCAGGGCCCCAGCAGAGCCAGATACCGAGCCAGCTGGGTCCAATTCAGAGCCAGCAGGGCCCCAGGCAGACCCAGATACAGAGCCAGCTGGGTCCCAAGCAGAGCCAGCTGGGTCCCAAGCAGAGCCAGCAGGGCCCCAGCAGAGCCAGCAGGGTCCCAGGCAGAGCCAGCAGGGTCCCAGGCAGAGCCAGCAGGGTCCCAGGCAGAGCCAGCAGGGTCCCAGGCAGAGCCAGCAGGGTCCCAGGCAGAGCCAGCTGGGTCCCAGGCAGAGCCAGCTGGGTCCCAGGCTGAGCCAGCAGGGCCCCAGGCAGAGCCAGATACAGAGCCAGCAGGGCCCCAGGCAGAGCCAGCAGGGCCCCAGGCAGAGCCAGATACAGAGCCAGCTGAGTCCCAGGCAGAGCCAGCAGGGCCCCAGGCAGAGCCAGCAGGGCCCCAGGCAGAGCCAGATACAGAGCCAGCTGAGTCCCAAGCAGAGCCAGCAGGGTCCCAGGCAGAGCCAGCAGGGTCCCAGGCAGAGCCAGCAGGGTCCCAGGCAGAGCCAGCAGGGTCCCAGGCAGAGCCAGCAGGGTCCCAGGCAGAGCCAGCAGGGTCCCAGGCAGAGCCAGCAGGGTCCCAGGCAGAGCCAGCAGGGTCCCAGGCAGAGCCAGCAGGGTCCCAGGCAGAGCCAGCAGGGTCCCAGGCAGAGCCAGCAGGGTCCCAGGCAGAGCCAGCAGGGTCCCAGGCAGAGCCAGCAGGGTCCCAGGCAGAGCCAGCAGGACCCCAGGCAGAGCCAGCAGGACCCCAGGCAGAGCCAGCAGGGTCCCAGGCAGAGCCAGCAGGGTCCCAGGCAGAGCCAGCAGGGTCCCAGGCAGAGCCAGACACAGAGCCAGCAGGGCCCTAGTCAAAGCCAGATACAGAGCCAGCTGAGTCCCAGGCTGAGCCAGCAGGGCCCCAGCAGAGCCAGATACAGAGCCAGCTGTGTCCCAGACAGACCCCGATACAGAGCCCCAGGGATACCCAGATGCAGACAAGTTTGGACCAGATCCATGAAGACATTTAATGTGGCCTCGGGTCTACAGAGGATGCAGCTCACACATGGCGATGTGCAAGAGTCAATGCCATGTGGTTGTATGTATTGGGGGTCATGTGGGACTGGAAGCCCTAATGTCATTGGCTGACAGATCCCGGGTCCTGGTTGGCCGTTGACCTCATACCCCGCCCTGAAGGCAGAGTATAAGAAGCCGGAGTCCTCCCCCGCAGGCCATTCTACTATCGAGCTGCGGGGGAACAGACACGCTTAATAAAGCCTCATCGACTTCACTCTATTTGTCTCACGGAGTCTTTGTGCACCACAATTTATTAAGCGTGCCTAAAAAGGACTATGGAGCTCAGGATCATTCCAGAATGCCTGAGGATCAGCCCCCACGCAGTTAACGCGGCAGCAGCCTTCAAACACTGGCAGATTTGCTTTGAGGCCTACATCACATCGACCACCGGCCGGGTCTCAGACGAACAAAAACTGCAGGTCCTGCACTCGAGGGTGAGCACGGAGATTTTCACCCTCATTGAAGACACCCGCGATTTCCAGACGACCTTCACAGCACTCAGAAGTCTCTACGTTCGCCCAGTTAACCAAATCTACGCTCGCTACCAGCTCGCGACAAGACGGCAAGCTCCCGGAGAATCGATGGACGAGTTCTACGCCGCGCTGCTGATTTTGGGACGAGCCTGCAGCTGCCCGTCGGTGAACGCAAACGAACACACGAACATGTTAATGCGCGATGCTTTTGTGGCAGGTATGCAATCCTCCCAAATCCGCCAAAGACTTCTAGAAAAAGAGTCACTAGGACTCTCAGAGGCACGGGCCCTGGCAGCCTCGCTGGACGTAGCCGCGCGTAATACCCGCGCCTACGGCCCCGACCTCGCGGCAGGCCATTGGGCCCCGTACGTACCCGCCGCGGCAAACCCCCTACCCCCCCCCCCCCCCCCCCCCCCCGGACACCCCACAGGCTTGCGCAGTCCAAACGCCGAGTCGCACCGGGGGCGCCCGCTGTTATTTCTGCGGCCAGGCGAAGCACCCCTGACAACGCTGTCCGGCCCGCGCAGCCATCTGCAAAAGCTGCGGGAAAAAGGGCCACTATGCGGTTGTGTGCCGATCCCGCGTGGTCGCCGCCGTCCCGGGAGAACAGGGAGCCCTACAGGCAGTCTATGCCTCCCAACCCCCCCAGCACGCCATGTGCGACCCGCAGGCGCCGCCATTTTGGGTCCCGACCACCGCGGCCCCGGGAGAACTGGGAGCCCTGCACGCCGCCTACGCTCCCCAACCCCCCTCCCCGCAGTCCATGTACGCCGCCGGCGCTCCCGATTTGGGTGCCGGCCAACACTCTCCACGGAGAGGAGGGGTTTTTTCGCATCCCGAACGCCACCCTCACCCCCGTCCCGCGCCCCACGCCTGACCCGCCGGCGCCACCTACCTTGACCCCGACCACCGCTGTCCCCGGCGAGGGAGCTCCGCGCGGTGCCAGCGCTCGCGGCCCCACTACTGACCCGCCGGAGCCGCCGACCTGGGCCCTCACCCCCGTCCCGCGCCCCACGCCTGACCCGCCGGCCTGGGCCCCGACCACCGCTGTCCCCGGCGAGGGAGCTCCGCGCGGTGCCAGCGCTCGCGGCCCCACGACTGACCCGCCAGCGCCGCCGACCTGGGCCCTCACCCCCGTCCCGCGCCCCACGCCTGACCCGCCAGCGCCGCTGACCTGGGCCCTCACCCCCGCCCCACGCCTGACCCGCCAGCGCCGCCGACCTGGGCCCTCACCCCCGTCCCGCGCCCCACGCCTGACCCGCCGGCAATACAACTTACCTGGACCCCGATCTCCATCCCCGGCGAGGGACCTCCTCACGGTCCCAGCGCTCGCAGTACTGACCCGCCGGCCTTGGCCCCGACCACCGCTGTCCCCGGCGAGGGAGCTCCGCGCGGTCCTAGCGCCCGCGGCCCTGGCGCTCGCAGCCAAGGAACTCCGCGCGGTCCTAGCGCCCGCGGCCCGGGCGCTCGCTATGCAGGAACTCCGCGCGTTCCTAGCGTCCCCCAGCACTCAATGTGCGACCCGCAGACGCCGCCATTTTGGGTCCCGACCACCACGAGGGGAGGAGGGGCCCCGCCATCTTGGACCGCCCCCGACCTGTACGACGCATGGGGGCGGCCATTTTGTCCACCCCCGACGCCATCTTGTGACCCCTCAGCTACGGGCGAGGTATGGGGGTGGCCATTTTGTCCATCCCCGACGCCATCTTGGACGGCAACAACGGACCCCACCCCACTACTACAACCACGGCTCGCTTCGGTTACACTCGATCAGGCTCGGCCCCGGACTCTCCAGACGACGACGACAACGGTCCTAATTAACGGCCACGAGACGCCATGCCTAGTCGACTCCGGGAGCACGGAAAGTTTTATACATCCCGACACGGTAAGACGCTGTTCCTTAACTACCTTCCCCAGCGCACAAAAGATTTGCCTAGCTGCAGGATCCCACTCCGTACAGATCCAGGGATTCTGCATAGTCACCCTAACGGTACAGGGGAGGGAATTCAAAAACTACAAACTTAACGTCCTTCCCCAACTCTGTGCCCCCACCTTGCTGGGCTTAGATTTTCAATGTAACCTACAGAGCCTTGCGTTTAAATTCGGCGGCCCCATACCCCCACTCACTATCTGCGGCCTCGCCACCCTCAAGGTGCAACCCCCGTCCTTGTTTGCGAACCTCACCCCGGATTGCAAACCCGTCGCCACTAGGAGCAGACGGTACAGCGCCCAGGACCGGACCTTCATTCGCTCCGAAGTCCAGCGGCTACTAAAGGAGGGCATAATCCAGGCCAGGAATAGTCCCTGGAGAGCGCAGGTGGTAGTAGTGAAGACAGGGGAGGAACAAAGGATGGTCATTGACTATAGCCAGACCATCAACAGGTACACACAACTAGACGCGTACCCTCTCCCCCGCATATCCGACATGGTCAATCGGATTGCCCAGTATAAAGTCTTCTCCACCGTGGACCTCAAGTCCGCCTACCATCAGCTCCCCATCCGCCCAAGTGACCGCAAGTACACAGCCTTCGAGGCAGACGGGCGATTATATCACTTCCTAAGGGTCCCTTTTGGCGTCACAAACGGCGTCTCGGTCTTCCAACGGGAAATGGACCGAATGGTTGATCAACATGGGTTATGGGCCACGTTCCCGTACCTCGACAATGTAACCATCTGCGGCCACGATCAGCAGGACCACGACGCCAACCTCCAAAAATTCCTCCAGACTGCCAAAGCCTTGAACCTCATGTAGAACGAGGACAAGTGCGTTTTTAGCACCGATCGGCTAGCCATTCTGGGCTACATAGTGCGCAATGGGATAATAGGCCCCGACCCCGAACGTATGCGCGCACTCATGGAATTTCCCCTCCCGCACTGCCCAAAAGCCCTGAAACGCTGCCTGGGGTTCTTTTCATATTCCGCCCAGTGGGTCCCCCAGTACGCAGACAAGGCCCGCCCCCTAATACAGACCACGACTTTCCCGCTGTCGACAGAGGCTTGCCAGGCTTTCAGCCTCATCAAAGCGGACATCGCAAAGGCCACGATGCGCGCCATCGACGAGTCCCTCCCCTTCCAGGTCGAGAGCGACGCCTCTGACGTAGCTCTAGCGGCTACCCTTAACCAAGCGGGCAGACCTGTGGCCTTCTTCTCCCGAACCCTCCACGCCTCAGAAATCCGCCACTCCTCAGTGGAAAAGGAAGCCCAAGCCATAGTGGAAGCTGTGCGACATTGGAGGCATTACCTGGCCGGCAGGAGATTCACTCTCCTCACTGACCAACGGTCGGTAGCCTTCATGTTCGATAATGCACAGCGGGGCAAGATCAAGAACGACAAGATCTTGCGGTGGAGGATCGAACTCTCCACCTTCAACTATGAGATCTTGTACCGGCCCGGAAAGCTGAACGAGCCGTCTGATGCCCTATCCCGCGGGACATGTGCCAACGCACAAATTGACCGCCTCCAAGCCCTCCACGAGGACCTCTGCCACCCGGGGGTCACTCGGTTTTACCACTTCATCAAGTCCCGCAATCTCCCATACTCCTTAGAGGAGGTCCGTACAGTCACAAGAGACTGCCACATCTGCGCAGAATGCAAACCGCATTTTTTCAGGCCAGATGGAGCGCAGCTGATTAAGGCTTCCCGTCCCTTTGAACGCCTCAGTCTCGATTTCAAAGGGCCCCTCCCCTCCACCGACCGCAACGCGTATTTCCTTAATGTAGTGGACGAATACTCCCGCTTCCCTTTTGCCATTCCCTGCTCCGACATGACCGCGGCCACAGTCATTAAAGCCCTGAACCGCATCTTCACACTGTTCGGTTACCCCGCATATGTCCACAGCGACAGGGGGTCCTCTTTCATGAGTGACGAGCTGCGCCAGTTCCTGCTCAGCAAGGGTATAGCTTCAAGCAGGACGACCAGCTACAACCCCCGGGGGAACGGGCAAGTAGAAAGGGAGAACGGCACGGTCTGGAAGGCCGTCCTACTGGCTCTACGGTCCAGGGACCTCCCAGTTTCACGGTGGCAGGAGGTCCTCCCGGACGCTCTCCATTCCATCCGGTCGTTATTATGTACGAGCACTAATCAAACGCCTCACGAGCGTCTCCTTGTCTTCCCTAGGAGGTCCTCCTCTGGAACGTCGCTGCCGACCTGGCTGGCGGCCCCAGGACCCATCCTGCTCCGAAAGCATGTGCAGGCACATAAGGCGGACCCGTTGGTCAAAAGGGTTCACCTCCTCCACGCAAACCCCCAGTACGCCTACATGGAGTACCCCGACGGCCGACAGGACACGGTCTCCCTGCGGGATCTGGCGCCCGCCGGCACCACGCACACCCCCCCCCCCGGCACCATCAACCCAACTGCCCCCCTTCCTGCCACCGCCGCACCCCGCGACCGCCCCCTTCCCAGGAGGATCAGTCCCCCTCCCCTTTGCACCGACAGCTGAAACCGTGCGGCTCCCGGAGGCGACAATGCTGGTACAAGCACCACCACCACCGCCTGGGCCGAGGCGATCGACACGGACGACCAGACCGCCCGACCGACTCGTGGCGTCGATGTAAAACAAAGATGGACTGTCCAATGAACATTTTGTTTTTCCTATACCCTCTGTAAATAGTTGTAACAGGACGATACTGTCCAATACGGTACTACCATGTAACTGTTCTATCCTCCCAGGACCAGTACTGTAAACCCTTACCACCATACGAAGCATCACCCCGCCGGGTTCATTTTGACAAGGGGTGAATGTGGTAGTATGTATTGGGGGTCATGTGAGACTGGAAGCCCTAATGTCATTGGCTGACAGATCCCGGGTCCTGGTTGGCCGTTGACCTCAAGCTCCGCCCTGAAGGCGAAGTATAAGAAGCCGGTGCCTTCCCCCGCATGCCAGTTTACTATCGGGCTGCTGGGGAACAGACACGCTTAATAAAGCCTCATCGACTTCACTCTATTTGTCTCACGGAGTCTTTGTGCGCCACATGCCACAGATGCCTTCACTTGTCTCGGGATGTGGTAACTCCTATTTGCAATGTTCTCTGTGGGGAAGACATGTCACACAGAATTGGAGGTCACCAACGCCCAGGTGCGATGAAGGTTATCGCCGTACTGAACGTTTTTACCTGCGTTCCTTCCAAGGCTCCACCGGGGACCTGAGCAAAATCTCATTATCAGTGACACAAATTTGTGCTGACCTTTTGAATAAAGCTCACCATTGTGGGCAGGTCCACGGGGGCGAAGCAGACAGCTGCCAAAGGTGTGGAATTCACTGCAATCTCGGGCCTGCGATTTCCAGCTTACTGTCAGCACAGTACGCCATTGGCTGCACGCGTGGCCTTGAGATCTCCCTGGCAACAGCCTGCAAGATTCATTAATAGAAAAGGATTTTGTTCTCTGAACCTCCAGCTCATTTGTGGTCACAGAAAACAGATTCTGGATATTTGAGCACAGTACCCAGACAGCGCTCTTGACCCGTACATTTTGAATCACCCCCAGGTGCCAGAGGTATTTGCGGAACCTCAGCACTTGAGAGTTGGTTCCTTGGACATAACGGGTATCCCCTGAAGACATGGATAATAACACCCGTTTGTCATCCAGAGAGATACCATCCTGCACATTAATTAAGCAGACTGTTAGCTTCTTAAAGATGTTTCAGATGTTTGGGCTGGGCTGTCCAATATTTACCACAGAGAATGTCCACATCGTCATTGTTTGCTGCGCCCTGCATAATCTGGCACTGGATTGCTCTTGTGCTGGCATAGCCCAGCAGGCCTTCCATTGACAACCTCACAGCTACCGGGTTCCAGGAGGAGTCAGGAGACGAGAGGTTATCAGTGCATTTCTCTTCATGCTTCGATGCCGCTGACACAACTGCACCACCTTCATGGTCATCTCCAACCTATCACAAATTTATCAATCTGATGATCGTGAGAGGAGCACAAGTCACCTTCAGCCATAATGATACGGCCATCCTTGAAGGCAGAGTAGCCTAAGGGGCGTGTGGCCACTCGCACTCCACTCGCACTCATCCTTCAGTTGCTACACATCGTAGAGTCCTTTCAACCATGGCAGTGACAAGCCAGTGCCCATTGCATCCGTCAAGAGGCTGAATTGCTGTTGCACACATAGAATCACTTACACGAACATGACAGCTTAACATGACGGCTTTAAGACAGAAAACATTCATCAATGGTTAGCGTGTGATCATCTCGAGGAAGGTACATTCAGATAGCACCATCTCTCCACACACCAGCTCTCACGTATGATTAATACAGAGGCTGCATTTTGATATTGAGCCTCAAGACACCACCAGGCATCAGGACGTAGTGATCTGTTGCACAACATCATACATCCAAACCTTTGAGTTATGTTAGCACTGTCCTCACAGAGTTCTGGACCGTGTTTATGGACAAACACCCATTACCCTGCATTCAGCAGATATCTGCTAAGTGTATATTCTGCATTTCTTGGCATTTGAGGGAGAAAGCTCTGACAAAGCAATCGATGATAACAGGGTAGCACAGTGGTTGGCACCGCTGCCTCACAGGGCCAGAGACCGGGGTTTGATTCTGACCTGTGTGGAGTTTGCACGTTCTTCCTGTGTCTGTCTCGGTTTCCTCCGGGTGCTCCGGCTTCCTCCCACAGTCCCAGAGTCCAAAGATACGCAGGTTAGGTGGATTGGCCATGCTAAATTGCCACTAGGTGGGTTACGGGGATAGGGTGGGAGATTGGGCCTAAGTAGGGTGCTCTTTCAGAGGGTTGGTGCAGACTTGATGGGACAAATGGCCTCCTGTACTGCAGTGATTCTATTATTCTATGAAAATATTCCTTTCATACAGCTCTCAGAAGATGTACCTGTGAATCTCTTCAATACCATTACAGTCCTTGACATTGTCCATCTCATAAAGGCCAATTTTTTCCATGAATCCTCAATCAATGAATGAAGAGTCTTGCAAATAATTCCATTTCGATTTGATTGATTTATTTATTGCTACGTGTACCGAGGTACAATGAAAAACATTGTTCTGCGCATAGTCCCGACAGATCGCTCAATACATGAAAAACCTCGGACATATGATAATAATTAATAATTCTCGAACACACGCTAAATCACGGTTATAAAAGATGTAGGAAGAGGGTCTGTAGGGGAGAGCTCCGACGCCATCTTGGAGTCCCTTCTCGTCGTCCTCCTTGGCTCGGGGCTGGCGTCTCTTCACTCCTGCCCAACCATTATTTCAAGGAAACCATTTAGCTAACGTGGAGGATGCAGAGGGTGCTCTCCAACTCCGCGGATTGAATGAAGCAGGGGTAGGCAGCTGTTCAAGAGCAAACTACGATCCTCACAGATGCGTACAAGGATTCAGCAGGACGAACACACACCTCTGATATCGCACGCGCTCGTTCCTGCCAAGCAGAACTTTCAGATGTCACTGAGTGCCACCAGCAGGTCAGGCCCAGCAGAGGTGGCGGCAGACTGGTACACAATCAAGAGGGACGTGCCCTGGATTTTAAGGAGCTGCTGGCGTAGGGTGCCCGAGGTGACCCCAAAAACTATCTGATCCCGAATCATGGAGTCGGAGGTGGCCCCATAGCCGCAGGACTGCGCGAGGATACGGAGGTGTGTCAAGATTGAAAAGGCTCATCCTTACCCTTCAGGCGCTGCAGGAAGAGGTACCTCTCGAAGCTCTCATTAACTTCCACGCTGAAGTGTTCCTCAAACTTTAGAAGGACCGTCTTATATTTTGTCTTGTCCTCGCCTTCCGCGAATGCCGAGGAGTTATAGATGTGGATGGCGTGTTGCCCCGCCGTGGAGAGGAGGAGGACGATCTTCCTGGTGTCCGATGCGTTCTCCCTGTCTGGCTTCTAGGAAGAGCTGAAAGCGCTGTTTAAACAGCTTCCAGTTTACGCCGAGATTTCCAGCGATTCGGAGCGGCTGCGACGGGCTGATGTTTTCCATGGAGCAAGGTGGGGGATTTCTGGAGAGGTGCAGGTAGGTCTCACAGTCGCTGCCGAGTTTCCAGCCCTGGTATCATGTGTTGGGTGTTCCGATACACAAATGAACCAACACGGTTGCAGATGGTACAACTTTGTTTTGTTGTCTTGTACAGTTATAACTAATAACTGCTGGCTGAGGTTCGTGCTTCACCAGCTAGCCTGTGGACCCAGCCCTAGCACTATCTTTGTGAGGCACTCAGCACATGGTGTATGTCTGAGTGGCGCGCTGTGAGCTCTGTGCTCTGAGCTATCTCCTGGTAGAGTCAGCGGGGACTGTGGTGTTCCCTGTTTTATAGTGCGTGTGCTCTCACTGGTGATTGGCTGCGATGTTATGTGTGTGCTGGTTGGTCCAACTGCCTGTCCATCAGTGTGCATGTGATTGCACCATGATATGCTGATCTGGATATCATGACAATGTGGAGGATGCAGAGGGTGCTCTCCAACTCCGCGGATTGAATGAAGCAGGGATAGGCAGCTGTTCAAGAGCAAACTACGATCCTCACAGATGCGTACAAGGATTCAGCAGGACGAACACACACCTCTGATATCGCACGCGCTCGTTCCTGCCAAGCAGAACTTTCAGCTGTCACTGAGTGCCACCAGCAGGTCAGGCCCAGCAGAGGTGGCGGCAGACTGGTACACAATCAAGAGGGACGTGCCCTGGATGTCCTCAACCTCGGCTTCAAACCCCAGGACGCCTCATGACTTCAGGTCAAACATGGGAAGGAAACCTCCTGCTGATTAACGTGTAAAATCCACCATCAACTGCACTCCTCCCATGTTAAACACCACTTGGAGGAAGCACTGAGGGTGATGTGGGCGCAGAATGTACTCTGGTGGGGGACTTCAATGACCATCACTAAGAGTGGCTCGGTAGAAGCACCACAGATTGAGCTGGCCAGACCCTAAAGGACATAGCTACTGGACTGGGACTGCAACAGGTGGTGAGGGAACCAACGAGAGGGAAAAACTATACCTGACGACATCCTCACCAACCTGCCTGCTGCAGATGGACCTCTCCATGACCGTGTCAGTTGCAGTAACTGCCGGAGGCCTGTCCGCATCTATTTCTCACTGCTCTCCAAACCACACCAGATCAAGCTGCAAATTGCTCCCAGTCATGGGTTTGTAGGGAAGTCCGTTAACTAATCTCAAGAATGGTTCATTCTTTCCTCTTCCACATGGCAATGAGAAACACATTCTGCGGGATTCTCCGTCAGCGGAATCCTCCCCTTCGCTGGCACCACGCCCGCGTTCTCGGGTTTCCCGACGGTGTGGGGTGGCCATAGTGGGAAACCCTGTTGGCTGGCTGGGGGAATGGAGAATCCTACTGCCAGAGCCGGAAAACAGGGTTAGTGGGACGGAGAATCTCGCCCATTAACTTTGAAGTAGGAAAAGCTAATCAGTTATCTTTGATATTAGGAGAAATGGATAGTTTCCAACACAACTGCTTGCATCTTGAGACCCATATCTATCTGGCACTTGGGAGACTTGAGCTATATTGATGGTATGTCCAAAGACTGTGATTATTGTTCCCAAGTGTAAATATCTTGTAATTTCTTCTCAGTAAAACAACCTGAGCCTTCCTTTTTTCTTTAACAATTAAACCACTTTCAGGCAGGAAAAGATCCTTCATTTACCAAAATTTTAAGCTACTGGGGGCGATTCTCCCAACTGGAGCCCAGGTGTTCGTGACCTATTCTGTCCCCCCCAGGGGGCCAGCACGGCGCTGGAGCGGTTCACGCCGATTCCAGCAGCCGGCACCACGCCAAACGCGTCGGCGCAAATGGCGGCGATTCTCTGCAGCTCGGAGAATTGCGCGCCGGCGTCGGGGTGTCATGGCGCGGTTGCGTTGATTGTCCGGCCTGGAGCGGGGCACGGAGAATCGCCCCCACAGTCCCAAGGTATAATCATCTTGCAAACCAAAAGATACAGTCCTTAAACATAATCTTGTAAACCTCACAATTGTAACACATCTTTCAAACCCATGACCTCTACCGCCTAAAAGAACAAAGGCAATAAATACACGAGAACCCCACCTACAAACTCCCCCACCATTCACCATCCCGACTTGACATTTCATCGCCAGAGTTTCAGTGGCAGAACTCCCTTCCTAACAGCACCTTCTCTACCTGCACCACATGGACTGCAGTGTTTCAAGAAAGTGAGTCATGAGGAAGGGCAATCATAGAATTCCTCCAAAGGCCATTCGGCCCATCGAGTCTGCACCAAAAGAGCTCTCCATCCAGGCCCACTCGGCCTGCCCTATCCCCAAAACTCCACCTAACCCCACGTTTATGGATTGTGGGCGGAAACCGGAGCACCTGGAGGAAACCCACATAGACATGGGGAGAAAGTGTAAGCTCCACACAGTCAGTCACCCGAGGCCGGAATCGAACCCGGGTCCCTGGGGCTGTGAGGCAGCAGTGCTAACCACTGAGTCACCGTGCTGCCCCAGTGCTGGCTTTGCAGGCAACATTCATTCAAAGAGTCCAAATAAAATTTAAAAACAAATTAAAATGGCCCACATGGCCTTTCTCATTTCCTCGCTTTTCTGAAACTTGCTCCATCCACAGCTCTCAGTCACTTTGGCCACAGCACATTTAATCTCCTGAGGAAAATTTCTTTCAAAGCTCAAATGATCCCCAAAATATACCTGAAACTGGAGGTGGCCATTCAGCCCCTTAAACCTGTTTGACCATCCAGTTAGATTACAACTAGTCTATAACTTTTTTTGAATCGCTTATTGTCACAAGTAGGCTTCAATGAAGTTACTGTGAAAAGCCCCTAGTCGCCACATTCCGGCGCCTGTTCGGGGAGGCTGGTACGGGAATTGAACCTGCACTGCTAGTCTGGTTCTGCATTACAAGCCAGCTGTTTAGCCCACTGTGCTGAACCAGCCCGGGATCTCAACCCCAACTTGCCTTTGTTTCATCTCACTTTATGCCTTGTGTCTAATAGTCACTGTTGTTCAGCAGTGTAACTGTATAGAGTCATTGTTTATTAAGGGTTAATCCCTGTGTAACCTCTGTCATTTAATTCAGGGCAAGGGTGACTCACCAACTATACTATTACTGTTCTTACCACCCCCAACTATACTGTTACTGTTAGGTTACTGTTTATTCATCAGGATAAAGATGACTGCCTACGGTAACTATACAGTCACTTAGTCTGTCAATGTGTGTTCCTCTGTCTCTGGCTCTCTGTCTATCTGTCTTTCTTGCTGTGTCTTTTTCTCTCAATCTGTTTCTCTCTCCAGTTTTGCGTCTCACTTATTCTCACTCTCAACCTGTGCATGTTTCATTCTTTTTCACATTTTTTTCTCATCTCCTCATTCTCCTGTACCTTCCTTCTCAAACTTGCCGTCATTACCTGAAGGATAGAATTCCGGCAGACCTCGGACCAGCCCTTGCAGTTTGTACATTCTAGCAACAAACTTCCAAAAATAACCCAGCTAAAGTCTTATCAGAATGCAACACTGGCAGTGTGCATGGATTGCTGACTCTAGACTCCGCGCTGTTGAACTCAGCTTGCTAGAACATGTCTGTGACCTTCCCTCCAATCATTTCCTTTCTTAGGTACGTGATGTTCTCTGGTTTGTCTCTCTCTTCACACTCCGGCTAGAATCCCGCATTGACATAGCACCTTTAACAGTAAAACGGCAGTGCTACGTCACAATTCGACATTGAGTCAAAGAGCGACATGAAAATGAAACAATGAAAATCGCTTATTGTCACAAGTAGACTTCAAATGAAGTTACTGTGAAAAGCCCCTAGTCGCCACATTCCGGCGCCTGTTCGGGGAGGCTGGTACGGGAATTGAACCGTGCTTTGGTCTGCTTTAAAAGCCAGCGATTTAGCCCTGTGTGCTAAAGCAGTCCCTTGAGGATGAGTGATCCAAGGCTTGGTTAAAAAGATGAGATTTCAGAAAGAGAGAGAAGGCGGCAGGGATTCCAGAGCTTGGAGTTACTGCTTGTGACAAGAAATAAAGATTATTATTATTTTTTATTATTCACCGGTGACTGCGCCATTGGCAACTCCTCAGATTATGAAGCAGCCCATGTCCAAAAGCAACAAAACCTGGACAATATCCAGGCTGGACGAGCAAGTGGCAAATCTCCAAGAAGAATCAATGTAACCACCACCCCATGTCATCACTGAAACCCTCACTATCAACATCCTGGGATTTATCATTGAGAAGAAACTTAACTGGGCTATAGCCACATAATTCAAAACATATATGTATTTTTATTGGCCTTTTCCAACTTTGATGTGGAGATGCCGGGGTTGGACTGGGGTGAGCACAGTAAGAGGTCTTACAACACCAGGTTAAAGTCCAACAGGTTTGTTTCGATGTCACTAGCTTTCGGAGCACTGCTCCTTCCTCAGGTGAATGAAGAGGTGCACGCCCAGGCCAGATGGTGGGGGGGTGAATGTAATGCGACATGAATCCAGGGCCCCGGTTGAGGCCGTACTCGTGTGCGGAACTTGGCCATCAGTTTCTGCTCGGCGATTCTGCGTTGTCGTGGTGGCCAAGGTGGCCTGCAGGACGCACGACAACTGGCCGGGGCTTGTGAAATCCGACCAACTGTCCTGGCTTGAGACAATTCACACCTCTTTAACCTGGGGTTACCCCTATCTCCAGTTGCTCTGTCTGGACCTGTAAAGACTTAATTACCTGCAAATATTTTGAGTATAAGAATTGGCAAGTCATGTTGCAGCTGTATAGAACCTTAGTTAGGCCACACTTGGAGTATAGTGTTCAATTCTGGTCGCCACACTACCAGAAGGATGTGGAGGCTTTAAAGAGGGTGCAGAAGAGATTTACCAGAATGTTGCCTGGTATGGAGGGCATTAGCTATGAGGAGCGATTGAATAAACTCGGTTTGTTCTCACTGGAACGAAGGAGGTTGAGGGGCGACCTGATAGAGGTATACAAAATTATGAGGGGCATAGACAGAGTGGATAGTCAGAGGCTTTTCCCCAGGGTAGAGGGGTCAATTACTAGGGGGCATAGGTTTAAGGTGAGAGGGGCAAGGTTTAGAGTAGATGTACGAGGCAAGTTTTTTACGCAGAGGGTAGTGGGTACCTGGAACTCGCTACCGGAGGAGGTAATGGAAGCAGGGACGATAGGGACATTTAAGGGGCATCTTGACAAATATATGAATAGGATGGGAATAGAAGGATACGGACCCAGGAAGTGTAGAAGATTGTAGTTTAGTCGGGCAGTATGGTCGGCACGGGCTTGGAGGGCCGAAGGGCCTGTTCCTGTGCTGTACATTTCTTTGTTCTTTGTTCTTTAAATACTCGCATTCTAAGCATTGCCTTGCATCTTTGACTTTGTCTGTATATATGTTTCTGGAACCCACCTCTTCATTCACCTGAGGAAGGAGCAGTGCTCCGAAAGCTAGTGATTTGAATCAAACCTGTTGGACATTAACCTGGTATTGTAAGACTTCTTACTGTTTTCCAACTTTAGCGGTATTATAGTTTAACATGTAAAGCACATTATATTTACAAAGTAGCAGCTCAAGTGTGTC
Source organism: Scyliorhinus torazame (assembly GCF_047496885.1). Taxonomy (NCBI): domain Eukaryota; kingdom Metazoa; phylum Chordata; class Chondrichthyes; order Carcharhiniformes; family Scyliorhinidae; genus Scyliorhinus; species Scyliorhinus torazame. The sequence continues at coordinate 19,430,465 of NC_092712.1, read as the reverse complement.
TGATATTTACAAACCAGTTTGTGTCATATGTACAGTGGTTTTTTCAAGCGGTCCCTCCCACGTTGATGGCATGTTCTGATTTTTTTCCCCCCGCTGGGGTTTTTATTTTTTATTGTTTGGTGTTGGCGGGGGAGCCTGAGTGGCCCTTCCCCTCCTTCCCTCCCCCCCCCCCCCCCCCCCGTGCTTCATTTTGTGCCTTCTTTGGGATCTCCTCCCCGCCCCAGCCCTGTCTCCTGTGCATGTCCTCCCTTGTCTTTCTCTCTCTCTTTCCCCCCCCCCCCCTCCCATCCTCGTCGCTGTTGGCCTCCAACAGGTCTTTGAACAGGCTGACGAATGGCCCCCACGTTTTGTGGAAGCCCTCGCCCGATCCTCGGATTGTGAACTTGATCTTCTCCAGGTGGGGAAATCCCGCCAGGTCTGCCCCCAGCCAGTCTGCAGCTGTGGGTGGTGCTGCCGATCGCCAGCCGGGCAGGATTCTCCGGCGGGCGATTAAGGAAGCAAAAGCCAGGGCATCGTCCGTTTTCCTCATATGAAGAGTTGGCTGATCCGGTACCCCGAAAACTGCCACTCTCGGGCACGGCTCCACCCTCATCCCCACAACCTTGGCCATCGCCTCGAAGAAGACTGTCCAGATCTCGACAAGTCTGGGGCAGGCCCAGACCATGTGGGTGTGGCTGGCCGGGCCTCCTTGGCACCCCTCACATTTGTCCTCCACCTCTGGGGAAGAACCTGCTCATTCGGGTTCTGGTCTGCTGCACTCTGTGCACCACTTGGAGCTGCGTGAGGCTGAGCCTTGTGCAGGAGGAGGTGGAGTTGGCCCTGCTCAGTGCTTCGCTCCAGAGTCCCCAGCCCACCTCCGTCCCCAATTCACCAAGCTCGCTAGACTGTCCCCCTTGTAAAGGTCCCTAACTGCTCGAGTCCCCCCCCCCTTCCTGTCTCCTTTTATAAAGGTGGCGTTGAGCATGGCTGGTGGGAATATTGTGGTTGATGCAGATGGGGCCATGGGAGACGTCTCTGTTCAACCGAAATGCTGCCTCATTTGGTTCCACGTCTTCAAAGTGGCCACCACCACTGGGCTGGATGTGTGCCTTGATGGAGGGGATGGGAGCGTTGCCGTGGCGAGGGCTCAGAAAGTCGTCCTCGTGCAGGAGGACTCCTCCAGCCTCCCCCATTCCACGTTTGGTTCTTGTATCAATCCCCTCACCCTCTCGGCTGCGGCCACCCAATGGTAGTACTGTAGATTTGGCAAGGCTAGACTGCCCATGTTTTTCCTCCTTCGACTTAGGGATCCTCTGGTTCTTACCACCCCCACACAAATGCTATAATAATTTTGTATACTTTGAGGAAATAGGCCTTGGGGATGAAGATTGGTACCGATCTCAATGGGAAGAGGAACCTCGGCAGTACGTACATTTTGATAGTCTGCACCCTTCCTGCCAGGGAAAGCGGGAGTGCGTCCCATCTCTGTTGGTCCTTTTTTACTTCCTCCGCCAGGCTCGTCAGATTCCAGTTGTGGATCTGTGTCCAGTCCCGGGCTACCTGAATCCCCAGGTAGCGGAATTTGCTTTGGGCTAGTTTGAATGGTAGTCCCTCCAGCTCTGTCCCTCCCCCGTTAGGGTTCACCAGGAATGCCTCGCTCTTTCCCAGGTTGAGTTTGTAGCCCGAGAATGCTCCAAACTCTTCCAGCAATTGCATGATTGGTTTCAGGCTGTTCTGTGGGTCCGAAATGTAGAGGAGCAGGTCATCCGCATAGAGGGATACTCTGTGCCCACTGCCCCCTCTTTATGTACCATTCCACCTATTCGCATCTAGCAGAGCGATCACTGGGGGTTCAATTACTGGGGCGAGCAGGAGCGGGGACAGTGGGCATTACTGCTTGGTGCCCCTGTGCAGCAGGAACTATTCGGGGCTGGTGGTGCTGGTTCGAACGCTCGCCTTGGGGGCATTGTACAGGAGTTTCACCCAGGAGGTGAATCCAGTCCCAAGCCCAAACCGCTCCAGTACCTCGATGAGGTACTTTCAGTCGACTCTGTCGAAGGTCTTTTCTGCGTCCAGGGAGACGATCACCTCTGGTGTTCTCTCCCCGGATGGGGTCATTATTACATTCAGCAGCCGCCTGATGTTCGCAGTTAGCTGCCTCCCCTTGACAAAGTCTGTCTGGTCCTCTGCGACCACCTCCGGTACACAGTTCTCCAGTCTCTTGGCCAGGACCTTTGAAGTATCTTCGCATCTACATTAAGCAGCGAAATGGGTCTTCATGATCCACATTCCGTTGGGTCTTTGGGTATCAGCGATATTGTGGCCTAGGAGACAGGAAGCCTCTCGCTAGCGAGTCTGCGAACATGTCCCGTAGGCGTGGGGTCAGGGCCAATGCAAATTTCTTCTCGAAGACCGGCGGGAACCCGCCGGATCCCGGCGCCTTCCCCGCCTGCATGGAGCTGATTCCATGATCTCTCCCAGTCCTATTGGTGTTTCCAGCTCCCCCCACCTATCATCCCCCACGACTGGCATGTCCAGTCCATCGAGGAACCAAACCGTTTCATCGCCGCGTCCTTTCAGGGGATTCCAAGGTATACAGTCCTGGGTAGAAGGTCTCAAACGTTCCGTTGACCTCGTTTTGCTTGATTACCAGTCTGCCTCGGCAATCCTAGACCTGCTCTATTTTCCTCGTGCCTGCCTGCTTTCTCTGCTGGTGACCCAGTGTTCCCCGTTCTCGTAAAAGGTCCCCCCCCCCCCCGTGTCTGGCTGAGTTGCAACAATGCATTCCTGGTGGATAATAGGTTGTGGTCCATTTGTAGCTTTTTCCTCTCCATCAGAAGTTCCACGGTCAGGGCCTCGGAGTACTTTCTGTTGACCTCCAGGATGGAGTCGATCAGTTGTTGCCTGGCCGCCCTCTCTTCCCTATCTCTACCAGCCTTGCCGGCTATAATCTCTCCTCTAATCACCCCTTTCATTACCTCCCAGAACATGGAAGGTGAGACTTCCCCGTTCCGGTTATTTGTAACGTACTCGCGTATGGCTGGTGATGTTTTCTGGCAGAAGGCCTTATCGGCCAAGAGGTCCGTGTCCAACCTCCATGCGGGGCAGTGGGCACTGCCCGGCTCCAACCTCATGTCTATGTAATGTGGAGTGTGGTCGGAGATAACTATCGTGGAATATTCCGCCCTTAACATTCCTGGAAGGGCTGGATTCTCCACTGCAAAGAGATTTATTCTCAAGTATGCTTTGTGGACCGCCGAAAAGAACGGGAATTCCTTCTCACCGGGATGTAGGAACCGCCGGGGGTCCACTGACCCCACCTGCTCCGTGAATGTTGCCAGCTCCCTGGCCGTGCCCGTCCTTTTCCTCGCTCTGGGGTTTGATCAGTCTGTCAGTGGGTTCTGTACGCAGTTAAAGTCGCTCCCCATGATCAGTCGGTGCATGTCAATGTCCGTGATTTCCACCGCGGTCTTTTTTATGAAGCTTGTGTCACCCTAGTTGGGTGCGTACACATTTACCAGAACTACCGGTGCCCCATCTGGGACACCGCTGACCACGCCGTACCGTTCCCCTGGGTCCATAACTACCCTTGTCACCGCGAACCCCGTCTTCTAATTAATCAATATGGCCACTCGCTAGCCCTCGTCCCGTAGCATGAATGGTACGTCTGTCCCACCCTTTCTTACCTGCAGTTGGTCGTGCTCCCTCAGGTGTGTTTCCTGCAGGAAGACTATGTTGACTTTCAGGCTTCTCAGAGGAAGACCCTGGATCTTTTCACTGGGCCGTTGAGTCCCCTGACATTCCAGGTGATAATCCTGCGGGGCTTTTTTGTCCCTTCGCTCCTGAGGGATCAACCGTTCTTAGCTGGTGGTTGTGCCCCTGCACTCCGAGGTCTACCTTTGTTGGGGGGCACCCAACATGGCCGCCAACTGTGTGTGGGCCACAAGGGCGTGCCCCTGCACTCCAGGGTTTCCCTTTGTTACGGGCCGTCCAAAATGGCCACGGTCACCGTTCTCACCATGAGGCCGAGCCCCTCCACTCCGGGGTTTCCCTTTGCCCAGGGGCACCCAACATGGCCGCCATGTCACGTGGGTGCACCCCTGCACTCCGGGGCCTCCTTTTGTTGAGGGACCCTTCAAAGTGGCTGCTTGCGGTGCCATCTTGCTTCTTCAGCCCGTTCCTCCCCTGCCGAGGCCGCTACCAAATCCAGCTCATTTTTCCTACTCTAATCCTTTTGTGTCCCTTTCCCTCCCATCCCACCATCTCTCCCCCTTCCTGTGTCGCCCTTTCACTGTCTCCCCCTGTGTTCCCCTTCCCTGTCCCTGTGCCGTCCCCCACCCCTCCTACCAGGTGCACCCTCCCAGCTGGGAGGTGCGCCGAGGCCCCCCTTGCTTTCTGTCTTCCCGTGCTAGCTATTTCTACTAGTGTGGTGGCCCCCTCCCTGGGATGGTCTAGGCCCTTCCTTATGTTTGCTGACTGCCCGTTCTCCCGGTTTAGACCCTCAGCTGCCTTCCCCAGTCCCCGCTTCTTGCTAAGGCCCAGTCTTCCCTTTATAATCGGAAGGAGGCAGCACAGTCCTGCGCAAACATGCTCACTGTCCAATGAGTCTTTTGCTCTATCAGAGTCTTTCCCTGTACAACTCTCATCGCTGCCATGCCTGTCTCTTGTCCAGGCCATTGGTTCTGACGAACTCATTCGCTTCCTCCGGGGCATTTAAGTAATGCTCCTTTTTTTGGTATGTGACCCAGAGCCTAGCTGGGAACAGCATACCGAAACGTACCCCTTTCGTGCAGAGGACCGATTTCGCCTGGTTAAACTCGGCCCTGCGTTTTGCTAGCTCTGCCCCAAAGTCCTGGTAGATTCTGATTTTATGTCCTTTCCCAGGTGCTCGCTTCCGTCTGTCTAGCCCACCGCAGGATCCTCTCACGGTCCTGGTATCGGTGAAGTTTTGCGATAATCGCCCTCGGCTGCTCCCTGGCCTTGGGTATCGGTCTGAGCGATCTGTGTGCTCTATCGAGCTCAGGTTTGGAGAGACGATAGTTGAATACAACTGAGGCTTTATTACTCTAAGATGTGTGGCCTCGTACAGCAGCTGGCAAAATGGCTGCTGTATGGGGAGCACACATATTTATACTCCGCCTACTGGGCGGAGCCAGCAGGCAGGGACTACCCCCGTACCTGTAGTACAGGGTCTTACCACACATCTCCTAATATATACAACAGTGGTGATTACGACAATGTGTCTCCCAACTAAGTTGCCCAGCATTTGGGTGACATAGTCCATCGGGTCTTTGCCCTCAATGCCTTCTGGCTGACCCATGATCCTGATGTTTTGTCGTCAGGACCTGTTCCTCTGGTCCTCGACGTTTCCCCTTAAGTTCCCCTGGGCCGCCAACAACCCATTTACTCTGTCTCCAGGGCGACGATTCTGTCGCTCTGGTCCGTCGAGGTCTTTTCCAGGCCGAGGATCGTCCTCTCCTCCGGCCCATCGATTGCCTTTTGCATGGTGGCCATCGCCTCTGCCACCGCCACCTGGATCTCTATGCTGACCGCCCCCTTCGTGGCGGTCAGCTCCTTCATCAGGAAGCTCTTCCATCCGTCTCCAGGTGGTGGGGGGGAGGCTGATGCTGGGGTCGTTGGCCACCCTCTCGCCTGGGGCCCTTTCACCTCGTGGGTCCGCCGTCTCGTCCGCCTGCTGGCCGCGGCTCTTTCCGCCGCTTCTCCCGTCTCTTCGGCCCCTCGAGCTCCCGTTTGCTGCCATCCTTTCTTGGTCACCCTCCTTTTGCTGTTGAGGGATTTTTCCGTTTGCAATTTGGACAAAACTCAACTGAATGTAACTTTTTTTTGTCCTGGTTCGGAAAACTCACCGAGGCTCCTTAGGCATCACCTTCCAAACTCACGACCACTACGCTCTAGAAGGACGAGAGCAGCCGATACCTGGGAACCCCCACCACCTGGAGGTTCCCCTCCAAACCATTCAAACATCCTGACATGGAAATGTATCGTGTTTGTTCACTGTCGCTGGGTCAAAATTCTGGAATTCCCTCCCTAACAGCACGGCGGGTGTGCCTACACCACGTGGACTGCAGCGGTTCAAGAAGACAGCTCACCCCCACCTTCTGAAGGGCAACTAGGGATGGGCAATGAATGCTGGCCTAGCCAGCGATGCCCACACCCCGTAAATGAATGATACAGGGTTGGAAATTCAACTCAAAATGAAATAGCACCTGAAGGTTGCAGACAATCTGGCTTAACCTGAGACATTGGCCCAGGAAGGGCTGAAATTGGTGGCAAAGGTACAGAGGTTCCGCTTTGGTCTTCCCAATGTTTAATCGCAGGAAATTCACGCTCCTGTCAGACTGGATGTCGGGGAAGCAGTAACAACACAATAGGCGCCTGTCAGACGAAATGGTTGGTAATCCCCAGGGCTTTGCTGTTGACTGTTGGACTGACTGACATGCCTGTCTAATCTTATCCTTGATTCTTTACATGGACCATGAAACATGGACGTTCGCAAAGCCTAAAGGGAAATATGGCCAATGTAAGATTCAGGCAGGCACAGAGTCTCAATGTATATTCGGGAGCCGAGAATCCAGACAGCATCGAAACCCCCAACCGATTAGCATTTTAATGATCCATCTCCGTAAGACAAAGGACTGATACTCGGGTATCCGAGACGATTCCAGACATTTCGGCGCCACTCCCCTTAGTAAGGAAGCATGAACAGTAAGGTCAATGACCGCTTAGGACACGCCCAGCCATCAAGTCACCCGCCCCTTTATTGGCTCAGATCGAAGGCAGTGATCGAGAACTGCCCAATTAATTGGGTCCAAATCTAAGGACCGCCCAAAAGAGTGCGAAACCCCCCCCAGGATAAAGAGAGACACTGCCATGTGTTCGATCTCTTTTGGACCTGGTGCTCCAGCAACGTCCATCTCCAACTGCAGCACCACGACCAGAAGCAGGTCCAGGTTCAACGCTCGCTACCAGGCGGATGAGCCCAGCTGAACCGCAGTTACTTCTCCAGACCCAGCCGATCCAGATTCGAACAAAGGCCACTGTTCCTCTGACCTAAGCCGGGTGCCCTGAAGTTAAGTACAGGTTGTCATAGTGTTAGGTGTAGTTTAACTTGTAGTGTTTTGTGTTGCATGTCGAAGTAATCCTTGTGTGTAAATAAACCATCTTTGAACTTGAACTGACTGACTGGTTGTGTGGTCCTTTGATCGATATCCGGTAAAGCCTTGTGGTGGTAACATTTGATACCTGCCGACTCTGAAAAGCAATATTATCATTAATAACTGCCATATCTAGTTAATTTGGCAACAGGTTTCAGCTGAATGGTGCCAACTTTGCCTGGTCCTCCCTTTCAGGCGTTGCTGGAGAACAATCAGGACCCAGAAACTCAGCTGATTTTCCCTCTCCATAATGTGAGGCCGTCCCCTCGTGTCAGCTACAATTAGCTAACTGAAGGGGGTAAGGAATGAGATTAACCAACAACTGGATGGTGAAACAGGGCATACTGGATCGAAACCCAGGAACTCTCCACCTTACAGCACCTCATGGACTGCAGAGGACAGAGAGTCGGAATAAATGGGTCTTTCCCTGGATGGCAAGATGTAACTAGTGGGGAGACAAAGGATTCGGTCTTGGGCCCCAACTATTTACAATCTATATTTTAATGACTTGGATACAGGGATAGACGTTTCTATAGCCAAATTTGCAAATGACACTAAAATAGGTGGGACAGTAAGTTGCAATGAGGAAATAAGAACCTTACAAATGGAAATAGGAGAGTTGGGAGAGTGGGCCAAAATGTGGCAGATGGAGTTTAACGTGGATAAGTGTGAGGTCATGCATTTTGGTCAGAAAAATGGGAAGCAATTCATTATCTAAATGGGGAGAGACTTTGGGGAGCTCCGGTGCAGAGGGATCTGGGTGTACTTGTGCATGAGTCACTGAAAACTAGCGTTGCAGGTACAGCGGGTAATAAAGAAAGTGAATGGAATGTTGGCATTTGTAGCTAAAGGAATAGAGCGTAAAGGTAAGGAAGTGTTGCTGCAGCTGTACAAGGCATTGGTGAGGCCGCACCTGCAGTATTGTGCACAGTTTTGGTCCCTTATTTGAGGAAAGATGTAGTGGCATTGGAGGCAGTTCACAGGAGGTTCACTAGGTTGATTCCAGAGATGAGGGGTTTGTCGTATGAAGAGAGATTTAGCAGTTTAGGCCGATACTCTCTAGAGTTTTGAAGAATGAGGGGAGATCAAATTGAGGTACACAAGATGCTAAAAGGTGTGGATAAGTAGACGTGGAGCAGATGCTTCCTCGCGTGGGGCATTCCAGAACGAGAGGTCATAGTCTCAGGATGAGAGGCAGCAAGTTTAAAACAGAGATGAGAGAAACTACTTTCCCCAGAGTGCAGTGCATGCTGGGACAGTGAGTACATTTAAGGAGGAGTTAGACAGATTTTTATTTGGTTATGGGTTGAAGAGTTATGGAGAACGGGCAGGACGGTGGAGTTAAGGCCAGGATGGGATCAGCCATGATCACATTGAACCGTGGAGAGGCTAAATTGCCGACTGCTGCTCCTAATTCTTATGTTCTAACAAAGAACTATTCTGTCTAATTCCACCATTTCAGCTTTGGTCTGTAGCCCTGTAGCTAACAGAACCTTAAACACAAATCTGGGGCGAAATTCTCCTACCCGCCCCGCCACATTTCTGCCCCGACCGGCCGGCGGGAGTCTCCGTAACACTAGCCGGTCAATGGGGTTTCCCATTGTGGGGCAGCCCCACGCCGTCGGGAAACCCCCGGGCGCCGGCAAAACGGAACCCTTGCACAGATCCCCTTCAGGCAAATTTCACCTTCTCCAATTTAATAAACCCCGCCATGTCGTTAATCAAGGATTCCACGCTTGGGGGCCTCATATCCTTCCACTGAAGAAGAATCCTTCGCCGGGCTACCAGGGACGCAAAGGCCAGAATACCGGCCTCTTTCGCCTCCTGCACTCCCGGCTCGTCCGACACCCCAAATATTGCGAGCCTTCAGTTAGGCCTAACTCTGGAATTCACTACCCTTGACACCGTCCTCGCTATGCCCCTCCAGAACTCCTCCAACGCTGGGCATGCCCAGAACATGTGGGTGTGGTTTGCTGGGCTCCCCGAACACCTCACACATCTGTCCTCACTCCCAAAAAACCGCTTAGCCTTGCCCCGGACATGTGCACAGCACCTTAAATTGTATCAGGCTAAGCCTTGCGCAAGAGGAGGAAGAGTTTACCCTTCCCAAGGCATCCACCCACATACCCTCGTCGATCTCCTCCCCCAGCTCCTCCTCCCACTTACCTTTTAACTCCTCCGCCGAGGCCGCCTCCTCCTCCTGCATCACCTGATAAGTTGCCAAGATCCTACCCTCTCCAACCCACCCCCCCGAAAGCACCCTGTCCTGGACCCTGCACGCCGGCAGCAGCGGAAACTCCACCACCTGTCGCCAAACGAACGTCCTTACCTGCATATATCTGAAAGCATTTCCAGGGGGGAGCCCGAATTCCTCCTCCAGCTCCCTGAGGCTCGCAAACTTCCCGTCTATGAACAGGTCCCCCATCCTCCTAATACCTGCCCTGTGCCAACTCAGGAACCCCCATCCATTTTCCCCGGGACAAACCGATGGTTCTCCCATATCGGGGACCACACCGAAGCCCCCACCCTGTGGCATCTCCATTGCCCCCAGATTTTGAGAGTCGCCGCTATCACTGGGCTCGTGGTGTACCTCTTCGGAGGAAGCGGCAGCGGTGCCGTCACCAGCGCCCCCAGGCTCGTGCCCACACAGGACGCCATCTCCAGCCTCTTCCACGCCGCCCCCTCCCCCTCCATTACCCACTTACGTATCATCGCCACGTTGGCAGCCCAGTAGTACCCACATAAGTTTGGCAACGCTAACCCCCCCCCCTGTCCCTGCTCCGCTCCAAGAACACCCTTCTCACCATCGGGGTCTTCTTCGCCCATACAAACCCCATAATACTCCTGTTAACCCGCTTAAAGAAGGCCTTAGGGATCAGGATGGGGAGGCACTGAAACAAAAACAAAAACCTCGGGAGCACCGTCATTTTAACTGACTGCACCCTACCCGCCAGGGAGAGCGGCAGCATATCCCACCTTTTGAACTCCTCCTCCATTTGCTCCACCAGCCTCGTTAAGTTGAGCTTATGCAGGGCCCCCCAGCTCCTAGCCACCTGAACCCCCGGGTATCTAAAACTTCTTTCTGCCCTTTTTAGCAGAAGCTCACCAATCCCCCTTTCCTGGTCTCCCGGGTGCACCACGAACAGCTCGCTCTTCTCCATGTTGAGCTCATACCCGGGGAAATCCCCAAACTCCCTAATGATCCGCATCACCTCCGGCATTCCCCCCCACCGGGTCCATTTCATAGCTTTCATAGAATTTACAGTGCAGAAGGAGGCCATTCGGCCCATCGAGTCTGCACCGGCTCTTGGAAAGAGCACCCTACCCAAGGTCCACACCCCCACCCTATCCCCATAACCCAGTAACCCCACCTTACACTAAGGGCAATTTTGGACACTATGGGCAATTTAGCATGGCCAATCCACCTAACCCGCACATCTTTGGACTGTGGGAGGAAACCGGAGCACCCGGAGGAAACCCACGCACACACGGGGAGGATGTGCAGACTCCGCACAGACAGTGACCCAAGCCGGAATCGAACCTGGGACCCTGGAGCTGTGAAGCAATTGTGCTATCCACAAGGCTACTGTGCTGCCTCAGGCTACCGTGCTGGATCAGACACACACCCTCCTCAATTGGGGCTCAATTGCCAGCGCAAAGAGCAGGGGGGGATAGAGGACACCCCTGCCTCGTCCCTCGGTATAGCCGGAAATATTCCGACCTCCTCCTGTTCGTGGCCACACTCGCCACCGGGGCCTCGTACAGCAACCTCACCCAGCTGACGAACCCCTCCCCGAACCCAAACCTCCTCAACACCTCCCACAAGTACCCCCACTCCACCCTATCAAAGGCCTTCTCCGCGTCCATAGCCGCCACTATCTCCGCCTCCCCCTCCACCGCCGGCATCATAATTACATTCAGGAGCCTCCGTACGTTGGTATTCAACTGCCTCCCTTTCACAAAACCCGTCTGATCCCCGTGTATGACCCCCGGAACACAGTCCTCAATCCTCATGGCCAATACCTTTGCTAGCAGTTTTGCATCCACATTAAGGAGTGAGATCGGCCTATACGATCCGCACTGTACAGGGTCCTTGTCCCGCTTCAGAATTAGAGAAATCAGCACCCTAGACATCGTCAGGGGCAGGAAACCCCCTCCCTAGCCTCGTTGAAAGTCCTTACCAGCAGCGGGCCCAACAGGTCCACGTACTTCCGATAGAATTCCACCAGGAACCCATCTGGCCCCGGCGCCTTCCCCGCCTGCATACGCCCCAGTCCCTTGACCAGTTCCTCCAACCCAACCGGCGCCCCCAACCCCGCCACCTGCTCCTCCTCTACCCTCGGGAACCTCAGCCGGTCCAGAAAGCGACCCATCCCCCCTCCTCCGATGGGGGCTCAGACTGATACAGCCCCTCGTAAAAGTCTCTGAAGACCCCATTAATACTCACCGCACTTCGCACCGTGGTCCCCCCTCCACCCCTAACTCCCCCGATCTCCCTTGCTGCATCCCGTTTCCGAAGCTGGTGTACCAGCATCCGGCTAGCCTTCTCTCCGTACTCGTACACCGCCCCTTGCGCCTTCCTCCACTGCACCTCCGCCTTCCTGGTGGTCAACAGGTCGGACTCGGCCTGGAGGCTTTGTCGCTCCTTGAGTAGTCCCTCCTCGGGGGCCTCTGAGTACCTCCTAGCCACCCTTACCATCTCCCCCAATAGCCTCTCCCTCTCTCTCCTCTCCTTCCCCTCTCTGTGTGCCCTAATGGAGATCAGCTCTCCCCTGATCACCGTCTTCAGCGCCTCCCAGACCACCCCTACCTGCACCTCCCCATTATCATTGGCCTCCAGGTACCTTTCGATACACCCCCGGACCCGCCCGCTCACCTCCTCGTCCGCCAACAACCCCACCTCCAAGCGCCACAGCGGGCGCTGGTCACTCTCCTCCCCCAGCTCGAGGTCCACCCAATGCGGGGCATGGTCAGAGATGGCTATCGCCGAATACTCCGTGTCCTCCACCCTCGGAATCAGCGCCCTGCTCATTCCAAAAATGTCAATCCGAGAGTAGGCCTTATGAACATGGGAGAAGAATGAGAATTCCCTAGCCCCCGGCCTCGTCAACCTCTACGGATCCACCCCTCCCATCTGGTCCATAAACCCCCTCAGCACCTTGGCCGCCGCCGGCCTCCTGCCCATCCTAGACCTAGAGCGATCCAATGCTGGATCCAGCGCCGTGTTGAAGCCCCCTGTCTCCAAGTTCGGGATCCAGCCTAACATGCGCCGCATGAACCCCGCATCGTCCCAATTCGGGGCGTATACATTTACCAAGACCACCCGCACCCCCTGCAGCTTACCACTCACCATCACATACCTACCGCCATTATCTGCCGCGATGCTCAACGCCTCAAACGACACCCGCTTCCCCACCAAAATCGCTCCCCGATTTTTTGCATCCAACCCCGAATGAAACACCTGCCCTACCCACCCCTTTCTCAACCTTACCTGATCCGCCACCCTCAGGTGCGTCTCCTGAAGCATGACCACATCCTCCTTCAGCCCCTTCAGGTGCGCGAACACCCAGGCCCGTTTGACCGGCCCGTTCAGGCCCCTTACGTTCCAGGTTATCAGCCGGATCAGGGGGCTGCGCCCCCCCCCCCCTCCCCCGCCGATTAGCCATAACCCTTCCTAGGCCAGCCACATGCCCGCGCCCCCCCGCGCTTCCCGTTCCCCCCCAGCGGCAGACCCCCGCCCCGACCTCCTCTACAGACTCCAGCTCCCCCTTGGCCATTCCAGCAGCAACCTGGCCCCCCCCCCACCCCCCAGCTAGGTCCCCCCTAGCTGCATTGCTCCCCCCATTGCACTCCCGTGAGTCAGCCGACTCCTGCTGACCCCGGCCACTCCCGCCGCTCCATCGACCCCCCCCCCAGTGTGGGAGTCTCCCCTCCCCCTCCTGTCCGTCAACAGGCTCTCCCCTCACCCCCTACCCCACCCCCTTCCCTCCTCAGCGTGGGAAAAAGCCCGCGCTTTCCAGCACCGGCCACATCCCTTTCCACCCTTAGCACGGGAAAAAGCCCGCGCTTTCCACCCACCCGACCCCGCCTCCTCTGGCGCAGCTCCCTTTCCAGGCCCAGTCCCACTTCCCCCGGCTCGGGCCTCCCCCCCCCTCCCCCAACCCCCGCGCGGGGCCCCATCTCCATTTCCAGCCACCGACGCCCACAGGCTTTTACCTGTCCCCCCCTGTACGAACCCACCCGACAGACAGAGAAGAAGCATTGCCCAACCAACCGCACATTCCCCCCAAAACACGACACAACAGTCCCAACCATCCCCCCTCAGCATCCCCTCGTCCCCAGCCCTCAATCCGAGTCCAGCTTGTCGGCCTGAATAAAGGTCCACGCCTCCTCCGGCGTCCCAAAGTAATGGTGACGGTCCCTGTAGGTGACCCACAGTCGCTCCGGTTGCAACATGTCGAACTTCACCCCTCTCCGATGCAGCACCGCCTTAGCCCGATTGTACCCGGCCCTCTTCTTAGCCACCTCTGCGCTCCAGTCCTGATAAATCCGGACCTCTGCGTTCTCCCATCTGCTGCTCCGCTCTTTCTTGGCCCACCTTAAGACACACTCTCTGTCCACGAAATGGTGGAACCGCACCAGCACCGCCCGCGGCGGCTCGCTGGGCTTGGGCCTCCTCGCCAGTACTCGATGGGCCCCCTCCAGTTCCAGGGGTCCCTGGAAGGCCCCCGCGCCCATCAGCGTGTTCAACATGGTGACCACGTAGGTTCCGACACCCGATCCTCCCAGCCCCTCCGGGAGACCCAGAATCCGCAGATTCTTTCTTCTCGACCGGTTCTCCATGGCCTCGAACTTCGCCTGCCATTTCTTATGGTGCGCCTCCACCTTCACCGCCAGGCCCAGGATCTCGTCCTCATTCTCCGAGACCTTTTGCCTGATCTCCCGGATCGCCGCCCCTTGGGCCGTCTGGGTCTCAAGCAGCTTGTCAATTGCCGCCTTCATCGGCTCCAGCAGCTCTGCCTCCAGCTCCGTGAAGCAGCGCTGGAGAAACTCCTGCTGCTCCTGCGACCACTGCGCCCACGCTGCCTGCTCTCCACCCGCCGCCATCTTGGTCTTCCTCCCTCGCACCTTTCTCTGCTCCAATTCCACTTTTTTCACCGCTCCAATCCTGGTCCAATCCATACAGTGCCGGGGGAATATTGCTGTCCCCTTCCCACACTGGGAATCGTCGCAAAAATACCGTTGGGGGCCCTAAAAAGAGCCCAAAAGTCCGTTTCTAGCAGGAGCTGTCGAACGTCCGACTTAGCTCCGCAGAGCCGCAACCAGAAGTCGTGATCTTGATTAATAAGCAGATTTCTTGATTAATCAGGGGATCAAGGGTTAGGGGGAGAAGGCAGGAGAATAGGGATGAGAAAATATCAGCCATGATTGAATGGCGGAGCAGACTCGATGGGCCGAGTGGCCTAATTCTGCTCCTTTGTCTTCTGATCTTCAGATCTGTCAAGGATGGGTGATAAATGCTGACTTTGTAAATGATGACCACATCCTGAGAATTAACAATAAAGATAGACCAAATTTGCACATATTTGTCTTCTGAGAACTTTGACCTTAGCCCCTCCCATGTGCTCCACTGAAGCGATTGACATCCATTAGCGTTTTGCTGAGTTAAAAAAAAAAAAATTTAAAGTACCCAATTCATTTTTTTTTCAATTAAGGGGCAATTTAGCGCGGCCAATCCACCTACCCTGCACATCTTTTGGGTTGTGGGGGCGAAACCCACGCAAACACGGGGAGAATGTGCAAACTCCACACGGACAGTGACCCGGGACCGGGATCGAACCTGGGACCTCGGCGCCGTGAGGCAACAATGCTAACCACTGCGCCACCGTGCTGCCCCGCGTTTTGCTGAGTTTAATAAGTTTATAATGTTTCAACAGAACCACCACAAACCCTAACTCGGTGAAGACTGGGGCGAAACAAGGCTGTGTCATTTGCATCAATCCAGTAAATTATCCACCCAGGTTTGGAGATTACCTACAGAACTGACGGGAAACTGTCCAGCCTTCAATCTATAACCAAAACCATTCCAAACCTCAGTCATTAAGCTTCAAGATGCAGGTGACACGTGTGTGTGTGTGTGTGTGTATGTGTGTGTGTATGTGTGTGTGTGTGTGTGTGTGTGTGTGTGTGTATGTGTGTGTGTATGTGTGTGTGTATGTGTGTGTGTATGTGTGTGTATGTACTCACCCTGAAACTGACCTCCATGTCATTGTCAAATCCTTCTCTGAAACAGACGATAGAAATGGTTCTTCACTCAATACCTGGAAAACCACAGTCCTCTTCCAATCAGCATCTGCTGCAAAACTCTTTCCCCCAATGGGGAGATCCTGGAAAATGTGGACAATATTCCATATTGTGGGGGTCTCCTCCTGACAGTGACGGACAAAGACGGCAAAATTCATCATCACCTCCATTGTGCAACAACACTCGGCTTCTTCAAGGATAGTTAAGAAGTCAGGGAGGGATGGGGACTTTGAGGTTTAAAAAAAAGGAGGCAGAGTGGGTGGAGGGTAACGGCAGGCAGAGTGGGGCGTGGGGGTGTTGGTTATTTATTTGTTATGAGATTTCCTGTTCTCTTTTTGATTTGGTTACGTTTGACATATATATATAAATGCCTGAATAAAAACATTTTATTAAAAATAGGATGCCGATAGGTTCCATGACTTCCCACATATGACAGGTCACACATTCCACACGGCTGACCTCCTTGCCGTGGTTTACTGAGTTCTACGCGCTTAACTTGGCAAATTAATCTGAAAGATACTCCCTTTGTACAGTTGTCCATCAATGTATATAGTTATCAATGTGACCTCCAACCAGCTGGTGGCGATAGAGATCTACCATGTGACTCGGGATATCCGGCAGTTGGAAATACGTCGTACATGAGAATAGCTGCACTAGAAGTAGCTCCAGGAGATTTCACTGAATTAATTTATTCGTCACTGTCTGTATCCCAATCTTAGTTATCATTCCACTTTCTAAACTTGTTAATAAACCATCTTACTAGTCAAAGAACTAGATGTTCTGTGTGCATCTGTACTAGGGCCATAACACAGTCCATAACACATCAGGTAAAGGCAGTAACTTTTCTTTGTCTCAGACGGCAGCACGGTAGCACAGTGGTTAGCACAGTTGCTTCACAGCTCCAGGGTCCCAGGTTCGATACCCGGCTTGGATCACTGTCTGTGTGGAGTCTGCACGTTCTCCCCGTGTCTGCGTAGGTTTCCTCCGGGTGCTCCGCTTTCCTCCCACAGTCCAAGGATGTGCGGGTTAGGTGAATTGGCCCTGATAAATTGCCCTTAGTGTCCAAAAAGGTTAAGTGGGGTTACTGGGTTTCGGGGATAGGGTGGAGGTGTGGGCTTGAGTAGTGTGCTCTTTCCAAGGGCCGATGCAGACTCGATGGGCTGAATGGCCTCCTTCAGCACTGTAAATGCTATGATTCTATGCTTATCCAAACCTATCAGAATTTTGTCTGCCTCTATCAGATTTCCCTCAACCCCTCCAAGTAGAACAGCCCCAGCTTAACTTCTCAAACCTAATCTTGTAGCTGAGATTCCTCATCCTTGGAATCATTCTGATAAATCGTCCCCTGCACCTTCTTAAGGACTTTCACACCTTTCCTAAAATATGTTGGCCAGAACTGGATCTAACCAAAGCTTTCGAATGCTTCAAAATGACTACCTTGCTTTTGTACACGATACCTCTATTTATGAAGCCCAAGATCTCGTCTGCTTTGCTAACCACCCTCTCAATATGTTCTGTCACCGTTGAGGATCTATGCTCAGGAACCCCCTCTGTCACCTTCAAGGATCTATGCTCAGGAACCCCCTCTGTCACCTTCAAGAATCTATGCTCGTGAACCCCCTCTGTCACCTTCAAGGATCTATGCTCGTGAACCCCCTCTGTCACCTTCAAGGATCTATGCTCAGGAACCCCCTCTGTCACCTTCAAGGATCTATGCTCAGGAACCCCCTCTGTCACCTTCAAGGATCTATGCTCGTGAACCCCCTCTGTCACCTTCAAGGATCTATGCTCAGGAACCCCCTCTGTCACCTTCAAGGATCTATGCTCAGGAACCCCCTCTGTCACCTTCAAGGATCTATGCTCAGGAACCCCCTCTGTCACCTTCAAGGATCTATGCTCGTGAACCCCCTCTGTCACCTTCAAGGATCTATGCTCAGGAACCCCCTCTGTCACCTTCAAGGATCTATGCTCTTGAACCCCCTCTGTCACCTTCAAGGATCTATGCTCGTGAACCCCCTCTGTCACCTTCAAGGATCTATGCTCAGGAACCCCCTCTGTCACCTTCAAGGATCTATGCTCAGGAACCCCCTCTGTCACCTTCAAGGATCTATGCTCTTGAACCCCCTCTGTCACCTTCAAGGATCTATGCTCGTGAACCCCCTCTGTCGCCTTCAAGGATCTATGCTCAGGAACCCCTCTGTCACCTTCAAGGATCTATGCTCGTGAACCCCCTCTGTCACCTTCAAGGATCTATGCTCAGGAACCGCCTCTGTCACCTTCAAGGATCTATGCTCTTGAACCCCCTCTGTCACCTTCAAGGATCTATGCTCGTGAACCCCCTCTGTCACCTTCAAGGATCTATGCTCAGGAACCCCCTCTGTCACCTTCAAGGATCTATGCTCAGGAACCCCCTCTGTCACCTTCAAGGATCTATGCTCTTGAACCCCCTCTGTCACCTTCAAGGATCTATGCTCGTGAACCCCCTCTGTCACCTTCAAGGATCTATGCTCAGGAACCCCCTCTGTCACCTTCAAGGATCTATGCTCAGGAACCCCCTCTGTCACCTTCAAGGATCTACGCTCGTGAACCCCCTCTGTCACGTTCAAGGATCTATGCTCAGGAACCCCCTCTGTCACCTTCAAGGATCTATGCTCGTGAACCCCCTCTGTCACCTTCAAGGATCTATGCTCAGGAACCCCCTCTGTCACCTTCAAGGATCTATGCTCTTGAACCCCCTCTGTCACCTTCAAGGATCTATGCTCGTGAACCCCCTCTGTCACCTTCAAGGATCTATGCTCAGGAACCCCCTCTGTCACCTTCAAGGATCTATGCTCAGGAACCCCCTCTGTCACCTTCAAGGATCTACGCTCAGGAACCCCCTCTGTCACCTTCAAGGATCTATGCTCGTGAACCCCCTCTGTCACCTTCAAGGATCTATGCTCAGGAACCCCCTCTGTCACCTTCAAGGATCTATGCTCAGGAACCCCCTCTGTCACCTTCAAGGATCTATGCTCCAAAACCCCCTCTGTCACCTTCAAGGATCTATGCTCAGGAACCCCCTCTGACACCTTCAAGGATCTATGCTCAGGAACCCCCTCTGTCACCTTCAAGGACCTATGCTCAGGAACCCCCTCTGTCACCTTCAAGGATCTATGCTCAGGAACCCCCTCTGTCACCTTCAAGGATCTATGCTCAGGAACCCCCTCTGTCACCTTCAAGGATCTATGCTCAGGAACCCCCTCTGTCACCTTCAAGGATCTATGCTCAGGAACCCCTCTGTCACCTTCAAGGATCTATGCTCAGAAACCCACTCTGTCCCTGAACATTCTTCACAATGGTGCCGTTGAGAATATATTGCTACTTCCTGACCCTTCTGCCCTCATGCATTGCCTCTATTCATTTCCATCTGCCACTGTCTGGTCATTGGAGGCATCCATGACGAGCTGGAATCCTCACTGTTTACCATTCATTGGTATCATTGGTAAATTATGAAATTTCTCTCTATATTGCAATATCCAAATCAATTATATATATCAATGGACCTAGGATTGACCCTTGGGAAACACCATTGACTTCGCCTGAGAAGCAACTATTTTCCACAGTTCACTATATTCCATCCCAAGGCCAGTTTTTAAAAAATCCATAGTGACATTGGCCTTTGTATTCTACAAGTCTCAATTTTGTTAACCAGCCTTTCTGCAGTACTTTGTCAAGTGCTTTCGATAAAAAAACTTTATAGACAGTATCCAATGCTCTCACTTCATCAATCATCCCTGTCGCTTTATCAAAAATTCAGTTGATCAATCTCTCCTTAATTAACTCCAACCTCTCTGAGTTCCTTTGTTATCCTGGAGTTTATTCCTGGTAAGTTTAGCTCCTTTTCCTCGCTGTTTGTTGGGACGCCCTGAAGGCATTGATCATAATCCGGGCAGGATGTTACCGGTCCTGTCTGTTAAAATGTGTGGAATGTTGTTGGTTCTGTACCGGCCTTGAGACTGGGGTGCAGTTGCGTTGTGTGGTGTATGTGTAACTCCCCTTTGGAACTGGGGTTTTTCGAGTTTTTCCTTTGTTTTCTTTTCTTTTGTAAGGGTGGGTATAAAGAATTGGTTCCCTCCCGGGTAGAGACGGGGCTGGTGTCCACGGAGAGGAGGCTGTGGTGTGTCAGTGGTGCCTTTGGTGCTGGTAGAGTTTTTAAAAATATTTTCTAATTATGGGGCAATTTAGCGTGGCCAGTCCCCCTATCTGGCATATCTTTGGGTTGTGGGGGTGCGACCCATGCGGACACGGGAAGATACTGCAAACTCCACAGGGACAGTGACCCCGGAGGCTGGGATTGAATCCGGGTCCCCGACGGCGTGAGGCAGCAGTGCTAACCACTGCTCCACCGTGCTGACCCTGATGGTGCTCGAGTTGTGGCAGATATATATTGGTGCGCGTCCCAATGTGGCGTTGAAAATGTATCCATGTCTCTCGTAGTAATTGCGAGCAGGAGTGGCGTGGGATGCTGTGCACCATTTTATCATCCTGTGTCTCCCTTCATCTCTGGTGGCGTTTCTAGGGAAATCAAGTTATGTCTAATGATTGTATTGAGCCAGTTATAATGTCCCCATCGGCGGTGGCACGGTAGCACAGTGGTTAGCACAGATGCTTCACAGTTCCAGGGTCTCAAGTTCAATTCCCGGCTTGGGTCATGTCTGTACGGAGTCTGGACGTTCTCCTCGTGTCTGCGTGGGTTTCCTCCGGGTGCTCCGGTTTCCTCCCACCGCCCATTCACGAAAGAGACAGATATATTTTTAGATTTTAATGGGATCGGGGGTAAGGGGATGGAGTGGGATTATGGCATTGAGATCGAGGATCAGTCCTTGATCATGGTGACTGGCAAAGCCAGCTCGAAGGGCCGATTGGCCTATTCCTGCTCCTAGTTTCTATGCTTCTATGATCAGCCTGTTGTTCCTAGGAATGTCCTTTCCTCGGGATTCTCCGTCCGTTCACGGTGGCGGCTTTCTCCATCCCGTGGTGCGGCACACCACCGGGATTCTCCATTTCGCCGGCTGGTCAATGGGGCAGCCCCACTCCATCGGGAAACCCCCGGGTGCCCGGCAAAACAGAGCATCCCCAGGCTGGCGGCAAAACAGAGCATCCCCGGGCTGCCGGCAAAACAGAGCATCCCCGGGCTGCCGGCAAAACAGAGCATCCCCGGGCTGCCGGCAAAACAGAGCATCCCCGGGCTGCCGGCAAAACAGAGCATCCCCGGGCTGCCGGCAAAACAGAGCATCCCCGGGCTGCCGGCAAAACAGAGCATCCCCGGGCTGCCGGCAAAACAGAGCAACCCCGGGCTGCCCGGCAAAACAGAGCATCCCCGGGCTGCCGGCAAAACAGAGCATCCCCGGGTTGGCAGCAAAACAGAGCATCCCCGGGCTGCCGGCAAAACAGAGCAACCCCGGGCTGCCCGGCAAAACAGAGCAACCCCGGGCTGCCGGCAAAACAGAGCAACCCCGGGCTGCCCGGCAAAACAGAGCATCCCCGGGCTGCCGGCAAAACAGAGCATCCCCGGGCTGCCGGCAAAACAGAGCAACCCCGGGCTGCCCGGCAAAACAGAGCATCCCCGGGCTGCCGGCAAAACAGAGCAACTCCGGGCTGCCCGGCAAAACAGAGCATCCCCGGGCTGCCCGGCAAAACAGAGCAACCCCGGGCTGCCGGCAAAACAGAGCATCCCCGGGCTGCCCGGCAAAACAGAGCATCCCCGGGCTGCCGGCAAAACAGAGCATCCCCGGGCTGCCGGCAAAACAGAGCATCCCCGGGCTGCCGGCAAAACAGAGCATCCCCGGGCTGCCGGCAAAACAGAGCATCCCCGGGCTGCCCGGCAAAACAGAGCATCCCCGGGCTGCCCGGCAAAACAGAGCATCCCCGGGCTGCCGGCAAAACAGAGCATCCCCGGGCTGCCGGCAAAACAGAGCATCCCGCCGGCGGGGAATCCAGCCCCCTGTCTCATTTGCTGAAAACGGTGTCGAGTTTGCCGCTCTCCAATCCTCTGGCACCTCCTCCATGTCTGGGGATGTTAAGAAGGTTCGAGAAGCCATTCTACTACCCCCCCCCCCCCAACTTACTTTTACAATCTGGGATACTGTTAATTTTCACCCCACCAGTCCCTCTACCATCTCAGGCAGCTGAGGAATCTTGCTGTGCATATGTTTCAACAAGTAACCTGACAAGGCAGCACGGTGGCACAGTGGTTAGCACGGCTGCCTCACCGCACCCGGGATCCAAGTTCAATTCCTACCTTGGGTGACTGTCTGTGTGGGGTTTGCACCTTCTCCCCGTGCCTGCGAGGGTTGTTTGTTCTTTAGAACAGCTCCTCTTCCCTCAATCAACTAATTCACAAAGATTAGTCTCTGTACAACTGTTCTCTGAGATAGAGTTGGAGTCAGTGCAGAACAGGGTGGTGAAAGAACATTGAGACAGTTACATTATCTCCCGAGATAGTGGGCCTGACACAACAGTACATTTAGCTCCTGCCGGTGGGTCCTTTGCCAATTATGTTCAATCTGTGCCCTCTGGTTACCAATCCGCCTGCTGCTGGAGAAAAGAGGCTCAGAATATCTGAGGTAGGAAAGTATGCCATAACTTTACAAATCATTGGTTAGCCCTCAGGATTTTAAATATCTCCGTCAGACCTCCTCTCAGCTGCCTCTCCTCCAAGGAAAACAAGGTGGAACCGTGGTTAGCACTGCTGCCTCACAGCGCCAGCGACCCAGGTTCAATTCCAGCCTTGGGTGACTGTCTATGTGGAGTTCAGTGGGGTCACAGGGATAGGACAGAGGAGTGGCCTCGGTCGGGTGCTCTTTCAGAGGGTGGGTGCAGACTCGATGGGCTGAATGGCCTCCTTCTGCACTGTATAATTCCATGAACTACTTCAATCTATCGACATGACTGAAGTTCCTCATCCCCGGAACCATTCTCATGAGTCTTTACTCCTCTCTCTCTCACCCTCTCTCTCTCTCTCTAATTGCCTTCACGTCCTTCCTAAGCGGCACGCTAGCACCGTGGTTGGCACTGTTGCTTCACAGCTCCAGGATCCCAGGTTCGATTCCGGCTTGGGTCACTGTCTGTGCGGAGTCTGCACATCCTCCCCGTGTGTGCGTGGGTTTCCTCCGGGTGCTCCGGTTTCCTCCCACAGTCCAAAGACGTGCAGGTTAGGTGGATTGGCCGTGCTAAATTGCCCTTAGTGTCCTGTGGTGAACCACTGTAATAGGAGATGTAAGGTAGGACCTGCGCTACAGGTTCGCCGGTAGCTCCTGGGTGGGGTGCTCTTTCCAAGGGCTGGTGCAGGCCCGATGGGCCGAATGGCCTCCTTCTGCACTGTAATTTCTATGAAAGTCTATGAAAATTCATGTGTGCTGAGCCAGTTTTTCCTTGCTCGCTGCTCTGTATTTATTTCGCAATTTTGTTGCATTGTTTGCAAAAATATAAAATCCTAATAAATGTGCTTTTTTGTTAAACCTCTCCAGTGCCTTAGATTTTCCTTCATTATTGGTTCTAAAACTTTAAAAACCATTGATGTTGAACTGATCTCATCCACTGGCTGCAGAAAATTAGCTGGCTGGTTGAGCACAGGGCTAAATAGCTGGCTTTCAAAGCAGACCAAATCAGGCCAGCAGCGTGGGTTCAATGCCCGTACCAGCCTCCCCGAACAGGCGCCGGAATGTGGCGACTAGGGGCTTTTCACAGTAACTTCATTTGAAGCCTACTTGTGACAATAAGTGATTTTCATTTTCATTTCATATGTTAGGTAGGGTTATGGGGATAGGTTGGGGGAGTAGGAATGGAGGGCGGTGCTCTTTCAGATTGTATGATTCATCTTCCACTTGTCTATCCATTCCACCAACTTGTCTATTTGAATGTCTACACTTTCCTCCTCACAGTTCTCAATGCTTCCAGGTTTTGTGTCAATGGCAAACTTTGAAGTTGCGCCCTGAGCACCCAGATCTCGGTCGTGTATGGCAAGGGTCTGTGATGGAATGAATGGCTCCCTCTGTCTCTCTGACATCAAAGCAGCATTCATTTCTTCCTTCTAATTGTATAGTCTGCTGATATGTTCATTCCACCTCCCTGCCCTGATTGGGATTATGAAATATCAGTGACTCGACTCGCATGTGACCTGTAATCCGCCCCAGTGCAAAAAGACTTCAACAGGATTTTGCAAAGTAGTTTCATTGTACGTTCGGGGAACTTGCTCGATTAATTGGTGCTAATTCATTTCCTGATGGTGAAACTGGGACTTCAGGAATGACTGCTTTCCCCACCCCATTGCGGGAAATCTTAACTGCTGACTCTTGATGTGGGAGCCAAGTTCTCCAGGATTGCCCCTGGAGCCTCCAGCAAGTTAAGGTGAATTTCCTGGGTGTTGCCAGAATTGGTGCCTTTTCATCGAATGTTTTACTTTCTTAACTCTAATTATAAAACGGAGACGTCTGGGTGGGGAGGATTGCCAGTGGCTGATTGAGACTGGGAGGCACTAGGACAAAGCCGGTTAAAACTCTATTTTTGTAATTAGTTCTTGGGATGTGGGCCTCGCTAGGCCACCATTTGTTGCCCGTTCGAATTGCCCTTGAACTGAGTGGCTTGCTTGGCCACTTCAGAGTGGGGCAGTTAAGATGCAACCTCATTGCTGGGGGTCTGGAGTCACATGTAGGCCAGACCAAGTAAGGACGGCAGATTTCCTTCCCTAAAGGACATTAGCGAACCAGGTGTGGGTTTTTACGACAATCAGCAATGGTTTCATCGTCATCATTAGACTTTTAATTCCAGATTTAAAAAAAAAATTTTTATTAGGGTATTTGTAAGTTTTTATAATAATAACAATACCAGCAACATAAACATGGTACAATAAGCATTTCCACCCCAGTCCCAATCTTCACACCCCCCAATAATAAAAGAACAATTCGGCCCCCCCCCACTTTTGGATTGCTGCTTCTGCTGATTTTAATTTTCCCCGAGAAAGTCGATGAACGGCTGCCACCTCCGGGTGAACCCCACCATTGACCCTCTTAAGGCGAACTTTATATTCTTGAGACTGAGAAACCCAGCCATGTCACTAACCCAGGTCTCTACACTCGGGGCTTCGAGTCCCTCCCCAATAACAAGACCCATCTCCGGGCTACCAGGGAGGCA
Organism: Scyliorhinus torazame; assembly: GCF_047496885.1. Taxonomy (NCBI): domain Eukaryota; kingdom Metazoa; phylum Chordata; class Chondrichthyes; order Carcharhiniformes; family Scyliorhinidae; genus Scyliorhinus; species Scyliorhinus torazame. Next base: position 19,405,836 of record NC_092712.1, on the reverse strand, counting down.
AAGGCCTCTTTCGCCCCCTGAACCCCCGGCTCTTCCGACACTCCAAAGATCGCCACCTCCGGACTCGGCACCACCCGTGTTTTTAGTACCGTGGACGTTGCCTTGGCGAAACCCTGCCCAAACCCTCTAAGCTTCAGGTAAGCCCAAAACATGTGGACATGGTTTGCTGGGCTTCCCGCACACCTCGCACACCTATCCTCAACCCCAAAAACTTGCTCATCCTACCCGCCGTCATGTGTGCCCGGTGGACTACCTTAAATTGTATCAGGCTAAGCCTGGCACATGATGAGGAGGTATTAACCCTGCTTAGGGCATCCACCCATAGCCCTGCCTCTATCTCTCCTCCTAGCTCGTCCTCCCACTTGCCCTTGAGCTCCTCCACCGGAGTTTCCTCCGCCTCCGACAGCTCCTGGTAAATATCCGACACCTTCCCCTCTCCCACCCAGGTACCGGAAACTACTCTATCCTGTATCCCCCGTGGCGGCAGCAGCGGAAAGGCCGGAACCTGCCTTCTGAAGAAGTCTCGCACCTGCAAATACCTAAACCCATTCCCTGCTGGCAATTCAAATTTATCCTCCAAGGCTTTCAAGCTGGGGAAGCTCCCGTCTATAAATAGATCCCCCATCCTCCTAATTCCTGCCCTTTGCCATCTCCGGAACCCACCATCCTGCCTACCCGGTACAAACTGGTGATTATTATAAATCGGGGTCCAAACCGATGCTCCCTCCCCTCTCTTATATCTCCTCCACTGCCCCCAGATTCTCAGAGCCGGCACCACCACCGGACATGAGGAGTATCGGGCCGGCGAGAACGGAAGAGGTGCCATTATCAGTGCTCCCAAACTGGTGTCTACATGGCGCCGCCTCCATCCGCTCCCACACCGACCCCTCCCCCACTACCCACTTCCTGATCATGGCTATATTAGCCGCCCAGTAGTAATTGCAAAGGTTCGGCAGCGCCAACCCGCCCTCCCCCCGACTGCGCCCCAGCAACACTTTCTTCACTCGCGGGGTTTTACCCGCCCACACAAAGCCCAAAATAACCTTATTCACCCGCTTGAAAAAGGCCCTCGGGATGAAGATGGGGAGGCACTGAAAGACAAACAGAAATCTGTGGAGGACCGTCATTTTCACGGTCTGTACCCTCCCCGCCAGTGATAGCGGGAGCATGTCCCATCGCTTAAAGCCCCCTTCCATTTATTCTAGGAGCCGGGATAGGTTTACCTTGTGCAGTGCCTCCCATTCCCGGGCCACCTGGATTCCCAGATATCGAAAGCTCCTTCCTACCATTCTAAGTGGCAGCTCTCCCAGTCTCTTCTCCTGCCCTCTTGCCTGGATCACAAACATCTCGCTTTTCCCCATGTTCAATTCATACCCCGAAAAATTCCCAAATTCCCGAGCATCCGCATAATTTCCCCCATCCCATCCAACGGATCTGAAATATACACGAGCAGGTCACCTGCGTAGAGCGAGACCCGGTGCTCCACCCCCACCCCCACCCCCCCTCCCCGAAGCAGCCCTTTCCAGCTCCTCGAAGCTCTTAGCACCATGGCCAATGGCTCTATAGCCAGAGCAAACAATTACGGGGAGAGGGGGCACCCTTGCCTCGTCCCTCGATGTAGTTTAAAATACCCCGACCTCAGCTGGTTTGTACGCACACTCGCCACTGGTGCCCGATAAAGCAACCACACCCAGTTAATAAAGCCCTCCCCAAACCCAAACCTTCCCAGCACCTCCCACAGGTAATCCCACTCCACCCGATCAAAAGCCTTCTCCGCATCCATCGCTGCCACCACCTCCACCTCCTCTCCTTCTGAGGGCATCATAATAACATTTAAAAGTCTTCGAACATTGGCCTTGAGCTGCCTGCCCTTAACAAATCCCGTCTGGTCTTCCTCTATCACCCCCGGGACACAGTCCTCTATCCTTGTGGCCAGTGCCTTAGCCAGTAGTTTGGCATCCACATTCAGTGAAGAAATCGGCCTGTATGACCCGCATTGCTCCGAATCCTTCTCCCGTTTCAGGATCAATGAAATCGAGGCCTGCGACATTTTTGGGGGGAGGACTCCCTTCTCTCTTGCTTCGTTAAATGTCCTCACCAGCAGTGGGCTCAATGTCTCTGAAAATTTCTTATAGAATTCCACTGGGTAGCCGTCCGGCCCCGGAGCCTTGCCCGACTGCATGCCCTCTAGCCCTCAATTATTGCCTCAATTTCAATTGGGGCTCCCAGCCCTTCCACCAGATCCTCATCCACCCTCAACTGACTCAAAAACCGCCTCATCCCCTCCACCCCAGCCGGGGGTCCCGACTCATATAATTTGCTGTAAAAGTCCTTAAACACCTCATTCACCCCCACTGGGTCCAGGATCGTATACCCACCTCTACTCTTTACTCTCCCTATCTCCCTGGCCGTCTCCCTTTTTCTGAGCTGGTGCGCTAACATTCTGCTTGCCTTTTCCCCGTACTCATTGATGCGCAATCAATTACTCTCGAGACAAGGTGAGTCATAACTAATCGGCTTTAATCAGCTAGAACTGTACCCAGCAGCTTCGATACAGAAAGTGAAGGCTGCTGGGACGGCATCGGTTCTTATACTCCACCTCTCAGGGCGGAGCTATGTACATCGGCCAATGGTAGACTCCTGGGTCTAGCCAATGGTCATCCACCTCTCAGGTACCGCAATACCTGGTATTACCACATTCACCCCCTGTTAAAAAAGAGCCCGGCGGGTGATGGCCAGCGTTAATGTCGCCTTTCGCATGGTAGGACCAGGTATGGAGGTGCCGTGATGTCGAGGGTAATAGCAAAGTGTTCATGGTGCAGTCGATCGGGTGGCCTGGTTGTCCTTCTGGAGTGTCTGGGCTTCGGCGGTGATCCTGATGGGGGTCCCGGCGGTTGCGACTCCGGGAACGTGGTGTTGTCCTCCCAGGCAGCTTCGTCACCACTAAGTGGCGCTATTGGGGCGAAATGTGGGCGGGGGGGTGGCGCCTGTAGGGGGCGTCGGTGCTTGTTCGGGCCTAAGCAGGGGTGGCGGGAGTACTGACCCTCCGGTCAGGTGCTGCGGGGAGTGTGGGGGTGGGGGCAATGGTTCGGGTGCGCGTGGGGTTCCGGCGGGCGCCAGGTCCCGAAGGGAGACCGTGTCTTGGGTGGCCGTCAGGTAACGCTACATAGGCGTACTGGGGGTTGGCGTGCAGCAGGTGGACCCTCTCGACCAACGGGTCCGACTTGTGCGCCCTCACATGTCTCCGAAGCAAGATGGGTCAAGGTGTCGCCAGCCAGGTTGGGAGCGAGGTCCCGGAGGAGGACTTCCTGGGGAAAACAAGGAGACGTTCATGAGGTGTCTGGTAGTACAGAGCAGCGACCGGATGGAGTGAAGGGGCACCGGGAGGACTTCCTGCCAACGAGAGACTGGGAGATTCTTGGACCGTAGGGCCAGTAGAACGGTCTTCCAGACCGTGCCATTCTCCCTCTCTACCTGCCCGTTTCCCTGGGGGTTGTAACTGGTCGTCCTGCTCGAGGCGATGCCTTTGCTGAGCAGGAATTGACGCAGTTCGTCACTCATAAAGGAGGACCCCCTATCACTGTGTATGTATGCGGGGAAACCGAACAGTGTAAAGATAGAACATAGAACATAGAACAATACAGTGCAGTACAGGCCCTTCGGCCCACGATGTTGCACCGAAACAAAAGCCATCTAACCTACACTGTGCCATTATCATCCATATGTTTATCCAATAAACTTTTAAATGCCCTCAATGTTGGCGAGTTCACTACTGTAGCAGGTAGGGCATTCCACGGCCTCACTACTCTTTGCGTAAAGAACCTACCTCTGACCTCTGTCCTATATCTATTACCCCTCAGTTTAAAGTTATGTCCCCTCATGCCAGCCATTTCCATCCGTGGGAGAATGCTCTCACTGTCCACCCTATCTAACCCCCTGATCATTTTGTATGCCTCTATTAAGTCTCCTCTTAACCTTCTTCTCTCCAACGAAAACAACCTCAAGTCCATCAGCCTTTCCTCATAAGATTTTCCCTCCATACCAGGCAACATCCTGGTATATCTCCTCTGCACCCGCTCCAAAGCCTCCACGTCCTTCCTATAATGCGGTGACCAGAACTGTACGCAATACTCCAAATGCGGCCGTACCAGAGTTCTGTACAGCTGCAACATGACCTCCTGACTCCGGAACTCAATCCCTCTACCAATAAAGGCCAACACTCCATAGGCCTTCTTCACAACCCTATCAACCTGGGTGGCAACTTTCAGGGATCTATGTACACGGACACCTAGATCCCTCTGCTCATCCACACTTTCAAGAACTGTACCATTAGCCAAATATTCTGCATTCCTGTTATTCCTTCCAAAGTGAATCACCTCACACTTCTCTACATTAAACTCCATTTGCCACCTCTCAGCCCAGCTCTGCAGCTTATCTATATCCCTCTGTAACGTGCTACATCCTTCCACACTATCGACAACACCACCGACTTTAGTATCGTCGGCAAATTTACTCACCCACCCTTCTGCGCCTTCCTCTAGGTCATTGATAAAAATGACAAACAGCAACGGCCCCAGAACAGATCCTTGTGGTACTCCACTTGTGACTGTACTCCATTCTGAACATTTCCCATCAACCACCACCCTCTGTCTTCTTTCAGCTAGCCAATTTCTGACCCACATCTCTAAATCACCCTCAATCCCCAGCCTCTGTATTTTTTGCAATAGCCTACCGTGGGAAACCTTATCAAACGCTTTGCTGAAATCCATATACACCACATCAACTGCTCTACCCTCGTCTACCTGTTCAGTCACCTTCTCAAAGAACTCAATAAGGTTTGTGAGGCATGACCTACCCTTCACAAAGCCATGCTGACTATCCCTGATCATATTATTCCTATCTAGATGATTATAAATCTTGTCTCTTATAATCCCCTCCAAGACTTTACCCACTACAGACGTGAGGCTCACCGGTCTATAGTTGCCGAGGTTGTCTCTGCTCCCCTTTTTGAACAAAGGGACCACATTTGCTATCCTCCAGTCCTCTGGCACTATTCCTGTAGCCAATGATGACATAAAAATCAAAGCCAAAGGTCCAGCAATCTCTTCCCTGGCCTCCCAGAGAATCCTAGGATAAATCCCATCAGGTCCCGGGGACTTATCTATTTTCAGCCTGTCCAGAATTGCCAACACCTCTTCCCTACGTACCTCAATGCCATCTATTCTATTAGCCTGGGGCTCAGCATTCTCCTCCACAACATTATCTTTTTCCTGAGTGAATACTGACGAAAAATATTCATTTAGTATCTCGCCTATCTCTTCAGACTCCACACACAATTTCCCATCCCTGTCCTTGACTGGTCCTACTCTTTCCCTAGTCATTCGCTTATTCCTGACATACCTATAGAAAGCTTTTGGGTTTTCCTTGATCCTTCCTGCCAAATACTTCTCATGTCCCCTCCTTGCTCGTCTTAGCTCTCTCTTTAGATCCTTCCTCGCTACCTTGTAACTATCAAGCGCCCCAACTGAAACTTCACTCCTCATCTTCACATAGGCCTCCTTCTTCCTCTTAACAAGAGATTCCACTTCCTTGGTAAACCACGGTTCCCTCGCTCGACGCCTTCCTCCCTGCCTGACCGGTACATACTTATCAAGAACACGCAGTAGCTGATCCTTGAACAAGCCCCACTTATCCAGTGTGCCCAACACTTGCAGCCTACTTCTCCACCTTATCCCCCCCAAGTCACGTCTAATGGCATCATAATTGCCCTTCCCCCAGCTATAACTCTTGCCCTGCGGTGTATACTTATCCCTTTCCATCATTAACGTAAACGTCACCGAATTGTGGTCACTGTCCCCAAAGTGCTCTCCTACCTCCAAATCCAACACCTGGCCTGGTTCATTACCCAAAACCAAATCCAACGTGGCCTCGCCTCTTGTTGGCCTGTCAATATATTGTTTCAGGAAACCCTCCTGCACACACTGTACAAAAAACGACCCATCTATTGTACTCGAACTATATCTTTTCCAGTCAATATTTGGAAAGTTAAAGTCTCCCATAATAACTACCCTGTTACTTTCGCTCTTATCCAGAATCATCTTCGCCATCCTTTCCTCTACATCCCGAGAACTATTAGGAGGCCTATAAAAAACTCCCAACAGGGGGACCTCTCCTTTCCTGTTTCTAACTTCAGCCCATACTACCTCGGAAGAAGAGTCCCCATCTAGCATCCTCTCCGCCACCGTAATACTGCTCTTGACTAGCAGCGCCACACCTCCCCCTCTTTTGCCTCCTTCTCTGAGCTTACTAAAACACCTAAACCCCGGAACCTGCAACATCCATTCCTGTCCCTGCTCTATCCATGTCTCCAAAATGGCCACAACATCAAAGTCCCAGGTACCAACCCATGCTGCCAGTTCCCCTACCTTGTTTCGTATACTCCTGGCATTGAAGTAGACACACTTCAAACCACCTACCTGAACACTGGCCCCCTCCTGCGACGTCAAATCTGTGCTCCTGACCTCTATACTCTCATTCTCCCTTACCCTAAAACTACAATCCAGGTTCCCATGCCCCTGCTGCATTAGTTTAAACCCCCCCAAAGAGCACTAACAAATCTCCCCCCCAGGATATTTGTGCCCCTCAGGTTCAGATGTAGACCATCCTGTCTGTAGAGGTCCCACCTTCCCCAGAAAGAGCCCCAGTTATCCAGAAATCTGAATCCCTCCCGCCTGCACCATCCCTGTAGCCACGTGTTTAAATGCTCTCTCTCCCTATTCCTCATCTCACTATCGCGTGGCACGGGCAACAACCCAGAGATAACAACTCTGTTTGTTCTAGTTCTGAGCTTCCATCCTAGCTCCCTGAAAGCCTGCCTGACATCCTTGTCCCCTTTCCTACCTATGTCGTTAGTGCCAATGTGGACCACGACTTGGGGCTGCTCCCCCTCCCCCCTAAGGACCCGGAAAACACGATCCGAGACATCACGTACCCTTGCACCTGGGAGGCAACATACCAAACGTGAGTCTCTCACGCTCCCACAAAATCTCCTATCTGTGCCCCTGACTATAGAGTTCCCAATTACTAATGCTCTGCTCCTCTCCCCCCTTCCCTTCTGAGCAACAGGGACAGACTCCGTGCCAGAGGCCCGTACCCCATGGCTTACCCCTGGTAAGTCCCCCCCCCCACAAGTATCCAAAGCGGTATACTTGTTTCTCAGGGGAACGACCTCAGGGGATCCCTGCACTGACTGCTTTTTCCCAGTCCCTCTTACAGTTACCCACCTATCTCCAATCTTTGGTGTAACTAATTCCCTGAAGCTGCTATTTATGACCCCTTCTGCCTCCCGAATGATCCAAAGTTCTTCCAACTCCAGCTCCAGTTCCCTAACTCGGTCTTGGAGGAGCTGGAGATGGCAGCACTTCCTGCAGGTAAAATCAGCAGGGACACTAACTGCATCCCTCACCTCAAACATCCTGCAGGAGGAACATTGCACTCCCTTCCCTGCCATTCCTCTAACTTTCTACCAAGATCTGGCTAACAATTAAATTAAATTTTTTATAAAAAATAATATAATAAAATATGGTACTTACCTCAGACCAATGGGTTTTATTATTAGGTTAGAGGAGGAGGGCGGGTGGGAGACACTACACGTGTAGTGTCTCGGGTTTCCTCTCCACCAGAATTTATTGGTGAGGGTCTTCCCAGACGTCCGCGGGTCGACTTCCTGTTCCCGCCTAAAACACTAATTTAAAAAAGATACCCTGGACGGCCTTGATGACGGTGGTTGTGGTCATGTCTGGGCAGGGGATGGCGAATAGGAACCAGGAGTACTCGTCAATCACGTTCAGGAAATACATGTTGCGGTCGGTGGAGGGGAGGGGGTCTTTGAAATCCATACTGAGGCGTTCAAAGGGACGGGAAGCCTTTATCAGGTGCGCCCTCTCTGGCCGGTAGAAGTGCGGTTTGCACTCCGCGCAGATTTGGCAGTCCCTGGTGACGGACCTGACCTCCTCGATGGAGTTGGGCAGGTTGCGGGTCTTGATAAAATGAAAGAAACGAGTGACCTCCGGGTGGCAGAGGTCCTCATGGAGGGCTCGTAGGCGGTCCACTTGTACGGTGGCACAAGTGCCGTGGGACAGGGCGTCAGGAGGCTCGTTCAGCTTCCCCGGACGTACAAGATCTCGTTATTGTAAGTGGAGAGTTCTATCCTCCACCGCAACATCTTGTCATTCTTAATCTTGCCCCGCTGCGCATTATCAAACATGAAGGCCACCGACCGTTGTTCCGTGAGGAGAGTGAATCTCCTGCCGGCCAGGTAATGCCTCCAGTGTCGCACAGCTTCGACTATGGCCTGGGCCTCCTTTTCGACCGAGGAATGGCGAATTTCAGAAGCGTGGAGAGTGCGGGAGAAGAAAGCCACGTGCCTGCCCTCTTGGCTGAGGGTGGCCGCCAGAGCTACGTCGGACGCATCGCTCTCGACCTGGAAGGGGAGGGACTCGTCGATGGCGCGCATCGTGGCCTTTGCAATGTCTGCTTTGATGCGGCAGAAGGCCTGGCGGGCCTCCGTCGACAGGGGGAAGGTTGTGGACTGGATTAGGGGTCGAGCCTTGTCTGCGTAATTGGGGACCCACTGTGCATACTAGCTGAAGAACCCGAGGCAGCGCTTCAGGGCCTTGGGGCAGTGAGGGAGGGGGAACTCCATGAGGGGGCGCATGGGCTCAGGGTCGGGGCCTATAACTCCACTTCGCACAACATAGCCTAGAATGGCTAGACGGTCGGTGCTGAACACGCATTTATCCTTATTGTATGTCAAATTAAGGTATATTCGCGGTCTGGAGAAATGTTCGGAGGTTGGTGTCGTGGTCCTGCTGGTCATGGCCGCAGATGGTGACGTTATCAAGATACGGGAACGTTGCGCTTAAGCCGTACCGGTCAACCATTCGGTCCATCTCTGGCTGGAAGACAGAGACCCCGTTCGTGACACCGAAGGGAACCCTTAAAAAGTGATAGAGCTCCCCATGAGCGGAGTGGGGTTGGGTGTGAGCGGAGTGGGGTTGTGTGTGAGCGGAGTGGGGTTGTGTGTGAGCGGAGTGGGGTTGTGTGTGAGCGGAGTGGGGTTGTGTGTGAGCGGAGTGGGGTTGGGTGTGAGCGGAGTGGGGTTGGGTGTGAGCCGAGGGGTTGTGTGTGAGCGGAGTGGGGTTGTGTGTGAGCGGAGTGGGGTTGGGTGTGAGCAGAGTGGGGTTGGGTGTGAGCGGAGTGGGGTTGGGTGTGAGCGGAGTGGGGTTGTGTGTGAGCGGAGTGGGGTTGTGTGTGAGCGGAGTGGGGTTGTGTGTGAGCGGAGTGGGGTTGTGTGTGAGCGGAGTGGGGTTGGGTGTGAGCGGAGTGGGGTTGGGTGTGAGCGGAGTGGGGTTGGGTGTGAGCGGAGTGGGGTTGGGTGTGAGCCGAGGGGTTGTGTGTGAGCGGAGTGGGGTTGTGTGTGAGCGGAGTGGGGTTGTGTGTGAGCGGAGTGGGGTTGTGTGGGAGCGGAGTGGGGTTGGGTGTGAGCGGAGTGGGGTTGGGTGTGAGCGGAGTGGGGTTGGGTGTGAGCGGAGTGGGGTTGGGTGTGAGCCGAGGGGTTGTGTGTGAGCGGAGTGGGGTTGGGTGTGAGCAGAGTGGGGTTGTGTGTGAGCGGAGTGGGGTTGGGTGTGAGCGGAGTGGGGTTGGGTGTGAGCGGAGTGGGCTTGGGTGTGAGCCGAGGGGTTGTGTGTGAGCGGAGTGGGGTTGTGTGTGAGCGGAGTGGGGTTGGGTGTGAGCAGAGTGGGGTTGGGTGTGAGCGGAGTGGGGTTGGGTGTGAGCGGAGTGGGGTTGTGTGTGAGCGGAGTGGGGTTGTGTGTGAGCGGAGTGGGGTTGTGTGTGAGCGGAGTGGGGTTGTGTGTGAGCGGAGTGGGGTTGGGTGTGAGCAGAGTGGGGTTGGGTGTGAGCGGAGTGGGGTTGGGTGTGAGCGGAGTGGGGTTGGGTGTGAGCCGAGGGGTTGTGTGTGAGCGGAGTGGGGTTGTGTGTGAGCGGAGTGGGGTTGTGTGTGAGCGGAGTGGGGTTGTGTGGGAGCGGAGTGGGGTTGGGTGTGAGCGGAGTGGGGTTGGGTGTGAGCGGAGTGGGGTTGGGTGTGAGCGGAGTGGGGTTGGGTGTGAGCCGAGGGGTTGTGTGTGAGCGGAGTGGGGTTGGGTGTGAGCAGAGTGGGGTTGTGTGTGAGCGGAGTGGGGTTGGGTGTGAGCGGAGTGGGGTTGGGTGTGAGCAGAGTGGGGTTGGGTGTGAGCGGAGTGGGGTTGGCTGTGAGCGGAGTGGGGTTGGGTGTGAGCGGAGTGGGGTTGTGTGTGAGCGGAGTGGGGTTGTGTGTGAGCTGAGTGGGGTAGGGTGTGAGCTGAGTGGGGTTGTGTGTGAGCGGAGTGGGGTTGTGTGTGAGCGGAGTGGGGTTGGCTGTGAGCGGAGTGGGGTTGGGTGTGAGCGGAGTGGGGTTGGGTGTGAGCTGAGTGGGGTTGTGTGTGAGCGGAGTGGGGTTGGGTGTGAGCAGAGTGGGGTTGTGTGAGGGCGGAGCGGGGTTGGCTGTGAGCGGAGTGGGGTTGGGTGTGAGCGGAGCGGGGTTGTGTGTGAGCTTGAGTGGGGTTGTGTGTGAGCGGAGTGGGGTTGTGTGTGAGCTGAGTGGGGTTGGGTGTGAGCGGCGTGGGGTTGTGTGTGAGCGGAGTGGGGTTGGGTGTGAGCAGAGTGGGGTTGTGTGTGAGCGGAGTGGTGTTGGGTGTGAGCGGAGTGGGGTTGTGTGTGAGCGGAGTGGGGTTGTGTGTGAGCGGAGTGGGGTTGGGTGTGGGCGGAGTGGGGTTGTGTGTGAGCGGAGTGGGGTTGTGTGTGAGCGGAGTGGGGTTGTGTGTGAGCGGAGTGGGGTTGTGTGTGAGCGGAGTGGGGTTGTGTGTGAGCGGAGTGGGGTTGGCTGTGAGCGGAGTGGGGTTGGGTGTGAGCGGAGTCGGGTTGGGTGTGAGCGGAGTGGGGTTGTGTGTGAGCTGAGTGGGGTTGTGTGTGAGCGGAGTGGGGTTGGGTGTGAGCGGAGTGGGGTTGGGTGTGAGCGGAGTGGGGTTGTGTGTGAGCGGAGTGGGGTTGGCTGTGAGCGGAGTGGGGTTGGGTGTGAGCGGAGTGGGGTTGTGTGTGAGCGGAGTGGGGTTGTGTGTGAGCGGAGTGGGGTTGTGTGTGAGCGGAGTGGGGTTGGGTGTGAGCGGAGTGGGGTTGGGTGTGAGCGGAGCGGGGTTGTGTGTGAGCGGAGTGGGGTTGGGTGTGAGCGGAGTGGGGTTGTGTGTGAGCGGAGAAGGGTTGGGTGTGAGCGGAGCGGGGTTGTGTGGGAGAGGAGTGGGGTTGTGTGTGAGCGGAGTGGGGTTGGGTGTGGGCGGAGTGGGGTTGTGTGGGAGAGGAGTGGGGTTGTGTGTGAGTGGAGTGGGGTTGGGTGTGAGCGGAGCGGGGTTGTGTGTGAGCTTGAGTGGGGTTGTGTGTGAGCGAAGTGGGGTTGGGTGTAAGTGGAGTGGGGTTGTGTGTGAGCGGAGTGGGGTTGTGTGTGAGCGGAGTGGGGTTGGGTGTGAGCGGAGTGGGGTTGGGTGTGAGCGGAGTGGGGTTGGGTGTGAGCGGAGTGGGGTTGGGTGTGAGAGGATTGGGGTTGGGTGTGAGCGGCGTGGGGTTGGGTGTGAGCGGAGTGGGGTTGTGTGTGAGCGGAGTGGGGTTGGGTGTGAGCGGAGTGGGGTTGGGTGTGAGAGGATTGGGGTTGGGTGTGAGCGGCGTGGGGTTGGGTGTGAGCGGAGTGGGGTTGGATGTGAGCGGAGTGGGGTTGTGTGTGAGCTTGAGTGGGGTTGGGTGTGAGCGGAGCTGGGTTGTGTGTGAGCGGAGTGGGGTTGTGTGTGAGCGGAGTGGGGTTGTGTGTGAGCGGAGTGGGGTTGTGTGTGAGTTGAGTGGGGTTATGTGTGAGCGGAGTGGGGTTGGGTGTGAGCGGAGTGGGGTTGTGTGTGAGCGGAGTGGGGTTGGGTGTGAGCGGAGTGGGGTTGGGTGTGAGCGGAGTGGGGTTGTGTGTGAGCGGAGTGGGGTTGTGTGTGAGCGGAGTGGGGTTGGGTGTGAGCTGAGTGGGGTTGTGAGTGAGCGGAGTGGGGTTGGGTGTGAGCGGAGTGGGGTTGTGTGTGAGCGGAGTGGGGTTGGGTGTGAGCGGAGTGGGGTTGTGTGTGAGCGGAGTGGGGTTGTGTGTGAGCGGAGTGGGGTTGGGTGTGAGCGGAATGTGGGGTTGTGTGTGAGCGGAGTGGGGTTGTGTGTGAGCGGAGTGGGGTTGGGTGTGAGCGGAGTGGGGTTGGGTGTGAGCGGAGTGGGGTTGGGTGTGAGCGGAGTGGGGTTGGGTGTGAGCGGAGTGGGGTTGGGTGTGAGTGGATTGGGGTTGTGTGTGAGCAGAGTGGGGTTGTGTGTGAGCGGAGTGGGGTTGTGTGTGAGCGGAGTGGGGTTGGGTGTGAGCGGAGTGGGGTTGTGTGTGAGCTGAGTGGGGTTGTGTGTGAGCGGAGTGGGGTTGTGTGTGAGCTGAGTGGGGTTGTGTGTGAGCTGAGTGGGGTTGGGTGTGAGCGGAGTGGGGTTGTGTGTGAGCGGAGTGGGGTTGTGTGTGAGCGGAGTGGGGTTGTGTGTGAGCGGAGTGGGGTTGGGTGTGAGCGGAGTGGGGTTGTGTGTGAGCGGAGTGGGGTTGTGTGTGAGCAGAGTGGGGTTGTGTGTGAGCTGAGTGGGGTTATGTGTGAGCGGAGTGGGGTTGGGTGTGAGCGGAGTGGGGTTGGGTGTGAGCGGAGTGGGGTTGGCTGTGAGCGGAGTGGGGTTGTGAGTGAGCGGAGTGGGGTTGGGTGTGAGCGGACTGGGGTTGTGTGTGAGCGGAGTGGGGTTGTGTGTGAGCGGAGCGGGGTTGTGTGTGAGTGGAGTGGGGTTGGGTGTGAGCGGAGTGGGGTTGTGAGTGAGCGGAGTGGGGTTGGGTGTGAGCGGAGTGGGGTTGGGTGTGAGCGGAGTGGGGTTGTGTGTGAGCGGAGTGGGGTTGTGTGTGAGCGGAGTGGGGTTGGGTGTGAGCGGAGCGGGGTTGGGTGTGAGCAGAGTGGGGTTGGGTGTGAGCAGAGTGGGGTTGTGTGTGAGCGGAGTGGGGTTGTGTGTGAGCGGAGTGGGGTTGGGTGTGAGCGGAGTGGGGTTGGCTGTGAGCGGAGTGAGGTTGTGTGTGAGCGGAGCGGGGTTGTGTGGGAGAGGAGTGGGGTTGTGTGTGAGCGGAGTGGGGTTGGGTGTGGGCGGAGTGGGGTTGTGTGTGAGCGGAGTGGGGTTGGGTGTGAGCGGAGCGGAGTTGTGTGTGAGCTTGAGTGGGGTTGTGTGTGAGCGAAGTGGGGTTGGGTGTGAGCGGAGTGGGGTAGTGTGTGAGCGGAGTGGGGTTGTGTGTGAGCGGAGTGGGGTTGGGTGTGAGCGGAGTGGGGTTGGGTGTGAGCGGAGTGGGGTTGGGTGTGAGCGGAGTGGGGTTGGGTGTGAGCGGAGTGGGGTTGGGTGTGAGCGGAGTGGGGTTATGTGTGCGCGGAGTGGGGTTGGGTGTGAGCGGAGTGGGGTTGGGTGTGAGCGGAGTGGGGTTGGGTGTGAGCGGAGTGGGGTTGGGTGTGAGCGGAGTGGGGTTGGGTATGAGCGGAGTGGGGTTGGGTGTGAGCGGCGTGGGGTTGGGTGTGAGCGGAGTGGGGTTGGGTGTGAGCGGAGTGGGGTTGTGTGTGAGCGGAGTGGGGTTGGGTGTGAGCGGAGTGGGATTGGGTGTGAGCGGAGTGGGGTTGGGTGTGAGCGGAGTGGGGTTGGGTGTGAGCGGAGTGGGGTTGGCCGTGAGCTGAGTGGGGTTGTGTGTGAGCGGAGTGGGGTTGTGTGTGAGCTGAGTGGGGTTATGTGTGAGCGGAGTGGGGTTGTGTGTGAGCGGAGTGGGGTTGTGTGTGAGCGGAGTGGGGTTGTGAGTGAGCGGAGTGGGGTTGGGTGTGAGCTGAGTGGGGTTGTGTGTGAGCGGAGTGGGGTTGTGTGTGAGCGGAGTGGGGTTGTGTGTGAGCTGAGTGGGGTTATGTGTGAGCGGAGTGGGGTTGTGTGTGAGCTGAGTGGGGTTGTGTGTGAGCGGAGTGGGGTTGTGTGTGAGCGGAGTGGGGTTGTGTGTGAGCGGAGTGGGGTTGTGTGTGAGCGGAGTGGGGTTGTGTGTGAGCGGAGTGGGGTTGGGTGTGAGCGGAGTGGGGTTGTGTGTGAGCTGAGTGGGGTTGTGTGTGAGTGGAGTGGGGTTGGGTGTGAGTGGAGTGGGGTTGTGTGTGAGCGGAGTGGGGTTGTGTGTGAGCGGAGTGGGGTTGTGTGTGAGCGAAGTGGGGTTGGCCGTGAGTGGAGTGGGGTTGGGTGTGAGCGGAGTGGGGTTGTGAGTGAGCGGAGAGGGGTTGTGTGTGAGCGGAGTGGGGTTGGGTGTGAGCTCAGTGGGTTGTGTGTGAGCGGAGTGGGGTTGTGTGTGAGTGGAGTGGGGTTGTGAGTGAGCGGAGTGGGGTTGTGTGTGAGCGGAGAAGGGTTGTGTGTGAGCGGAGTGGGGTTGGGTGTGAGCTCAGTGGGTTGTGTGTGAGCGGAGTGGGGTTGTGTGTGAGCGGAGTGGGGTTGTGTGTGAGCGGAGTGGGGTTGTGTGTGAGCGGTGTGGGGTTGGGTGTGAGTGGAGTGGGGTTGCGTGTGAGCGGAGTGGGGTTGTGTGTGAGCGGAGTGGGGTTGTGTGTGAGCGGAGTGGGGTTGTGTGTATAGGAGTGGGGTGGTGTGTATAGGAGTGGGGTTGTGTGTATGGGAGCGGAGTGGGGTTGTGTGTATGGGAGCGGAGCGGGTTTGTGTGTATAGGAGTGGGGTTGTGTGCATGGGAGCGGAGTGTGGTTGTGTGTATGGGAGCGGAGTGGGGTTGTGTGTATGTGAGCGTAGTGGGGTTGTGTGTATGGGAGAGGAGTGGGGTTGTGTGTATGGGAGCGGAGTGGGGTTGTGTGTATGGGAGTGGGGTTGTGTATGGGAGCGGAGTGGGGTTGTGTGTACAGGAGTGGGGTTGTGTGTATAGGAGTGGGGTTGTGTGAAAGGGAGCAGAGTGGGTTTGTGTGTATAGGAGCGGAGTGGGGTTGTGTGTATGGGAGCGGAGTGGGGTTGTGTGTATAGGAGTGGGATTGTGTGTATGGGAGCGGAGTGGGGTTGTGTGTATGGGAGCGGAGTGGGGTTGTGTGTATGGGAGTGGGGTTGTGTGTATGGGAGCGGAGTGGGGTTGTGTGTATGGGAGTGGGGTTGTGTGTATGGGAGCGGGGTGGGGTTGTGTGTATGGGAGTGGGGTTGTGTGTATGGGAGTGGGGTTGTGCGTATGGGAGTGGGGTTGTGTGTATGGGAGCGGAGTGGGGTTGTGTGTATGGGAGCGGAGTGGGGTTGTGTGTTTGGGAGTGGGGTTGTGTGTATGGGAGCGGAGTGGGGTTGTGTGTATGGGAGCGGATTGGGGTTGTGTGTATGGGAGCAGAGCGGGTTTGTGTGGAAAGGAGCAGAGTGTGGTTGTGTGTATGGGAGCGGAGTGGGGTTGTGTGTATGGGAGTGGGGTTGTGTGTATGGGAGTGGGGTTGTGCGTATGGGAGTGGGGTTGTGTGTATGGGAGCGGAGTGGGGTTGTGTGTATGGGAGCGGAGTGGGGTTGTGTGTTTGGGAGTGGGGTTGTGTGTATGGGAGCGGAGCGGGTTTGTGTGGAAAGGAGCAGAGTGTGGTTGTGTGTATGGGAGCGGAGTGGGGTTGTGTGTATGGGAGCTGAGTGGGGTTGGCCGTGAGCGGAGTGGGGTTGGGTGTGGGCGGAGTGGGGTTGGGTGTGAGCGGAGTGGGGTTGTGTGTGAGCGGAGTGGGGTTGTGTGTGAGCGGAGTGGGGTTGTGTGTGAGCGGAGTGGGGTTGTGTGTGAGCGGAGTGGGGTTGGGTGTGAGCGGAGTGGGGTTGTGTGTGAGCGGAGTGGGGTTGGGTGTGAGCGGAGCGGGGTTGGGTGTGAGCAGAGTGGGGTTGGGTGTGAGCAGAGTGGGGTTGTGTGTGAGCGGAGTGGGGTTGTGTGTGAGCGGAGTGGGGTTGGGTGTGAGCGGAGTGGGGTTGGCTGTGAGCGGAGTGAGGTTGTGTGTGAGCGGAGCGGGGTTGTGTGGGAGAGGAGTGGGGTTGTGTGTGAGCGGAGTGGGGTTGGGTGTGGGCGGAGTGGGGTTGTGTGTGAGCGGAGTGGGGTTGGGTGTGAGCGGAGCGGGGTTGTGTGTGAGCTTGAGTGGGGTTGTGTGTGAGCGAAGTGGGGTTGGGTGTGAGCGGAGTGTGGTTGTGTGTGAGCGGAGTGGGGTTGTGTGTGAGCGGAGTGGGGTTGGGTGTGAGCGGAGTGGGGTTGGGTGTGAGCGGAGTGGGGTTGGGTGTGAGCGGAGTGGGGTTGGGTGTGAGTGGAGTGGGGTTGGGTGTGAGCGGAGTGGGGTTGTGTGTGCGCGGAGTGGGGTTGGGTGTGAGCGGAGTGGGGTTGGGTGTGAGCGGAGTGGGGTTGGGTGTGAGCGGAGTGGGGTTGGGTGTGAGCGGAGTGGGGTTGGGTGTGAGCGGAGTGGGGTTGGGTGTGAGCGGAGTGGGGTTGGGTGTGAGCGGCGTGGGGTTGGGTGTGAGCGGAGTGGGGTTGGGTGTGAGCGGAGTGGGGTTGTGTGTGAGCGGAGTGGGTTTGGGTGTGAGCGGAGTGGGATTGGGTGTGAGCGGAGTGGGGTTGGGTGTGAGCGGAGTGGGGTTGGGTGTGAGCGGAGTGGGGTTGGCCGTGAGCTGAGTGGGGTTGTGTGTGAGCGGAGTGGGGTTGTGTGTGAGCTGAGTGGGGTTATGTGTGAGCGGAGTGGGGTTGTGTGTGAGCGGAGTGGGGTTGTGTGTGAGCGGAGTGGGGTTGTGAGTGAGCGGAGTGGGGTTGGGTGTGAGCTGAGTGGGGTTGTGTGTGAGCGGAGTGGGGTTGTGTGTGAGCGGAGTGGGGTTGTGTGTGAGCGGAGTGGGGTTGTGTGTGAGCGGAGTGGGGTTGTGTGTGAGCGGAGTGGGGTTGTGTGTGAGCGGAGTGGGGTTGGGTGTGAGCGGATTGGGGTTGTGTGTGAGCGGAGTGGGGTTGGGTGTGAGCGGAGCGGGGTTGGGTGTGAGCAGAGTGGGGTTGGGTGTGAGCAGAGTGGGGTTGTGTGTGAGCGGAGTGGGGTTGTGTGTGAGCGGAGTGGGGTTGGGTGTGAGCGGAGTGGGGTTGGCTGTGAGCGGAGTGAGGTTGTGTGTGAGCGGAGCGGGGTTGTGTGGGAGAGGAGTGGGGTTGTGTGTGAGCGGAGTGGGGTTGGGTGTGGGCGGAGTGGGGTTGTGTGTGAGCGGAGTGGGGTTGGGTGTGAGAGGAGCGGGGTTGTGTGTGAGCTTGAGTGGGGTTGTGTGTGAGCGAAGTGGGGTTGTGTGTGAGCGGAGTGGGGTTGTGTGTGAGCGGAGTGGGGTTGTGTGTGAGCGGAGTGGGATTGGGTGTGAGCGGAGTGGGGTTGGGTGTGAGCGGAGTGGGGTTGGGTGTGAGCGGAGTGGGGTTGGGTGTGAGCGGAGTGGGGTTGGGTGTGAGCGGAGTGGGGTTATGTGTGCGCGGAGTGGGGTTGGGTGTGAGCGGAGTGGGGTTGGGTGTGAGCGGAGTGGGGTTGGGTGTGAGCGGAGTGGGGTTGGGTGTGAGCGGAGCGGGGTTGGGTGTGAGCGGAGTGGGATTGGGTGTGAGCGGAGTGGGGTTGGGTGTGAGCGGAGTGGGGTTGTGTGTGAGCGGAGTGGGGTTGTGTGTGAGCGGAGTGGGGTTGGGTGTGAGCGGAGTGGGGTTGTGTGTGAGCGGAGTGGGGTTGGGTGTGAGCGGAGCGGGGTTGGGTGTGAGCAGAGTGGGGTTGGGTGTGAGCAGAGTGGGGTTGTGTGTGAGCGGAGTGGGGTTGTGTGTGAGCGGAGTGGGGTTGGGTGTGAGCGGAGTGGGGTTGGCTGTGAGCGGAGTGAGGTTGTGTGTGAGCGGAGCGGGGTTGTGTGGGAGAGGAGTGGGGTTGTGTGTGAGCGGAGTGGGGTTGGGTGTGGGCGGAGTGGGGTTGTGTGTGAGCGGAGTGGGGTTGGGTGTGAGCGGAGCGGGGTTGTGTGTGAGCTTGAGTGGGGTTGTGTGTGAGCGAAGTGGGGTTGGGTGTGAGCGGAGTGGGGTTGTGTGTGAGCGGAGTGGGGTTGTGTGTGAGCGGAGTGGGGTTGGGTGTGAGCGGAGTGGGGTTGGGTGTGAGCGGAGTGGGGTTGGGTGTGAGCGGAGTGGGGTTGGGTGTGAGCGGAGTGGGGTTGGGTGTGAGCGGAGTGGGGTTATGTTTGCGCGGAGTGGGGTTGGGTGTGAGCGGAGTGGGGTTGGGTGTGAGCGGAGTGGGGTTGGGTGTGAGCGGAGTGGGGTTGGGTGTGAGCGGAGTGGGGTTGGGTGTGAGCGGCGTGGGGTTGGGTGTGAGCGGAGTGGGGTTGGGTGTGAGCGGAGTGGGGTTGTGTGTGAGCGGAGTGGGGTTGGGTGTGAGCGGAGTGGGATTGGGTGTGAGCGGAGTGGGGTTGGGTGTGAGCGGAGTGGGGTTGGGTGTGAGCGGAGTGGGGTTGGCCGTGAGCTGAGTGGGGTTGTGTGTGAGCGGAGTGGGGTTGTGTGTGAGCTGAGTGGGGTTATGTGTGAGCGGAGTGGGGTTGGGTGTGAGCGGAGTGGGGTTGGGTGTGAGCGGAGTGGCGTTGGCCGTGAGCTGAGTGGGGTTGTGTGTGAGCGGAGTGGGGTTGTGTGTGAGCTGAGTGGGGTTATGTGTGAGCGGAGTGGGGTTGTGTGTGAGCGGAGTGGGGTTGTGTGTGAGCGGAGTGGGGTTGTGAGTGAGCGGAGTGGGGTTGGGTGTGAGCTGAGTGGGGTTGTGTGTGAGCGGAGTGGGGTTGTGTGTGAGCGGAGTGGGGTTGTGTGTGAGCGGAGTGGGGTTGTGTGTGAGCGGAGTGGGGTTGTGTGTGAGCGGAGTGGGGTTGTGTGTGAGCGGAGTGGGGTTGGGTGTGAGCGGAGTGGGGTTGTGTGTGAGCGGAGTGGGGTTGTGTGTGAGCGAAGTGGGGTTGGCCGTGAGTGGAGCGGGGTTGGGTGTGAGCGGAGCGGGGTTGGGTGTGAGCAGAGTGGGGTTGGGTGTGAGCAGAGTGGGGTTGTGTGTGAGCGGAGTGGGGTTGTGTGTGAGCGAAGTGGGGTTGGCCGTGAGTGGAGTGGGGTTGGGTGTGAGCGGAGCGGGGTTGGGTGTGAGCAGAGTGGGGTTGGGTGTGAGCAGAGTGGGGTTGTGTGTGAGCGGAGTGGGGTTGTGTGTGAGCGAAGTGGGGTTGGCCGTGAGTGGAGTGGGGTTGGGTGTGAGCGGAGTGGGGTTGTGAGTGAGCGGAGAGGGGTTGTGTGTGAGCGGAGTGGGGTTGGGTGTGAGCTCAGTGGGTTGTGTGTGAGCGGAGTGGGGTTGTGTGTGAGTGGAGTGGGGTTGTGAGTGAGCGGAGTGGGGTTGTGTGTGAGCGGAGAAGGGTTGTGTGTGAGCGGAGTGGGGTTGGGTGTGAGCTCAGTGGGTTGTGTGTGAGCGGAGTGGGGTTGTGTGTGAGCGGAGTGGGGTTGTGTGTGAGCGGAGTGGGGTTGTGTGTGAGCGGAGTGGGGTTGGGTGTGAGTGTAGTGGGGTTGCGTGTGAGCGGAGTGGGGTTGTGTGTGAGCGGAGTGGGGTTGTGTGTGAGCGGAGTGGGGTTGTGTGTATAGGAGTGGGGTGGTGTGTATAGGAGTGGGGTTGTGTTTATGGGAGCGGAGTGGGGTTGTGTGTATGCGAGCGGAGCGGGTTTGTGTGTATAGGAGTGGGGTTGTGTGTATGGGAGTGGGGTTGTGTGTATGGGAGCGGAGTGGGGTTGTGTGTATGGGAGTGGGGTTGTGTGTATGGGAGTGGGGTTGTGCGTATGGGAGTGGGGTTGTGTGTATGGGAGCGGAGTGGGGTTGTGTGTATGGGAGCGGAGTGGGGTTGTGTGTATGGGAGTGGGTTTGTGTGTATGGGAGCGGAGTGGGGTTGTGTGTATGGGAGCGGATTGGGGTTGTGTGTATGGGAGCGGAGCGGTTTTGTGTGCATAGGAGCAGAGTGTGGTTGTGTGTATGGGAGCGGAGTGGGGTTGTGTGTATGGGAGCTGAGTGGGGTTGGCCGTGAGCGGAGTGGGGTTGGGTGTGGGCGGAGTGGGGTTGGGTGTGAGCGGAGTGGGGTTGTGTGTGAGCGGAGTGGGGTTGTGTGTGAGCGGAGTGGGGTTGTGTGTGAGCGGAGTGGGGTTGTGTGTGAGCGGAGTGGGGTTGTGTGTATAGGAGTGTGGTTGTGTGTATAGGAGTGGGGTTGTGTGTATAGGAGCGGGTTTGTGTGTATAGGAGTGGGGTTGTGTGTATGGGAGCGGAGTGGGGTTCTGTGTATAGGAGTTGGGTTGTGTGTATAGGAGTGGGGTTGTGTGCATGGGAGCGTAGTGGGGTTATGTGTATAGGATTGGGGTTGTGTGTATGGGAGCGGAGTGGGGTTGTGTGTATGGGAGCGGAGCGGGTTTGTGTGTAAAGGAGTGGGGTTGTGTGTATGGGAGCGGAGTGGGGTTGTGTATATGGGAGCGGAGTGGGGTTGTGTGTATGGGAGCGGAGTGGGGTTGTGTGTATGGGAGCGGAGTGGGGTTGTGTGTATGGGAGCGGAGTGGGGTTGTGTGTATAGGAGCGGAGTGGGGTTGTGTGTATGGGAGTGGGGTTGTGTGTATGGGAGTGGGGTTGTGTGTATGGGAGCGGAGTGGGGTTGTGTGTATGGGAGCGGAGTGGGGTTGTGTGTATGGGAGCGGAGTGGGGTTGTGTGTATGGGAGTGGGGTTGTGTGTATGGGAGCGGAGTGGGGTTTTGTGTATGGGAGCGGAGTGGGGTTGTGTGTATGGGAGCGGAGTGGGGTTGTGTGTATGGGAACGGAGTGGGGTTGTGTGTATGGGAGTGGGGTTGTGTGTATGGGAGTGGGGTTGTGTGTATGGGAGTGGGGTTGTGTGTATGGGAGTGGGGTTGTGTGTATGGGAGTGGGGTTGTGTGTATGGGAGTGGGGTTGTGTGTATGGGAGTGGGGTTGTGTGTATGGGAGCGGAGTGGGGTTGTGTGTATGGGAGCGGAGTGGGGTTGTGTGTATGGGCGTGGGGTTGTGTGTATGGGAGCGGGGTGGGGTTGTGTGTATGGGAGTGGGGTTGTGTGTATGGGAGTGGGTTGTGTGTATGGGAGTGGGGTTGTGTGTATGGGAGCGGAGTGGGGTTGTGTGTATGGGAGCGGGGTTGTGTGTATGGGAGCGGAGTGGAGTTGTGTGTCTGGGAGTGGGGTTGTGTGTATGGGAGTGGGGTTGTGTGTATGGGAGCGGGGTTGTGTGTATGGGAGTGGGGTTGTGTATGGGAGTGGGGTTGTGTGTATGGGAGTGGGGTTGTGTGTATGGGAGTGGGGTTGTGTGTATGGGAGCGGGGTTGTGTGTATGGGAGTGGGGTTGTGTGTATGGGAGTGGGGTTGTGTGTATGGGAGCGGAGTGGGGTTATGTGTATGGGAGTGGGGTTGTGTGTATGGGAGTGGGGTTGTGTGTATGGGAGCGGAGTGGGGTTGTGTGTATGGGAGCGGAGTGGGGTTGTGTGTATGGGAGTGGGGTTGCGTGTATGGGAGTGGGGTTGTGTGTATGGGAGCGGAGTGGGGTTGTGTGTATGGGAGTGGGGTTGTGTGTATGGGAGCGGAGTGGGGTTGTGTGTATGGGAGCGGAGTGGGGTTGTGTGTATGGGAGTGGGGTTGTGTGTATGGGAGCGGGGTTGTGTGTATGGGAGCGGAGTGGGGTTGTGTGTATGGGAGTGGGGTTGTGTGTATGGGAGCGGGGTTGTGTGTATGGGAGTGGGGTTGTGTGTATGGGAGTGGGGTTGTGTGTATGGGAGTGGGGTTGTGTGTATGGGAGTGGGTTGTGTGTATGGGAGTGGGGTTGTGTATGGGAGTGGGGTTGTGTGTCTGGGAGTGGGGTTGTGTGTATGGGAGTGGGGTTGTGTGTATGGGAGCGGGGTTGTGTGTATGGGAGCGGATTGGGGTTGTGTGCATGGAAGTGGGGTTGTGTGTATAGGAGTGGGTTGTGTGTATGGGAGTGGGGTTGTGTATGGGAGTGGGGTTGTGTGTATGGGAGTGGGGTTGTGTGTATGGGAGTGGGGTTGTGTGTATGGGAGTGGGTTGTGTGTATGGGAGTGGGGTTGTGTATGGGAGTGGGGTTGTGTGTATGGGAGCGGGGTTGTGTGTATGGGAGTGGGGTTGTGTGTATGGGAGTGGGGTTGTGTGTATGGGAGCGGAGTTGGGTTGTGTGTATGGGAGTGGGGTTGTGTGTATGGGAGCGGGGTTGGGTTGTGTGTATGGGAGTGGGGTTGTGTGTATGGGAGCGGAGTGGGGTTGTGTGTATGGGAGTGGGGTTGTGTGTATGGGAGTGGGGTTGTGTGTATGGGAGCGGAGTGGGGTTGTGTGTCTGGGAGTGGGGTTGTGTGTATGGGAGTGGGGTTGTGTGTATGGGAGCGGAGTGGGGTTGTGTGTATGGGAGTGGGGTTGTGTGTATGGGAGCGGAGTGGGGTTGTGTGTATGGGAATGGGGTTGTTTGTATGGGAGCGGAGTGGGGTTGTGTGTATGGGAGTGGGGTTGTGTGTATGGGAGCGGAGTGGGGTTGTGTGTATGGGAGTGGGGTTGTGTGTATGGGAGTGGGGTTGTGTGTATGGGAGCGGAGTGGCGATGTGTGTATGGGAGCGGAGTGGGGTTGTGTGTATGGGAGCGGAGTGGGGTTGTGTGTATGAGAGTGGGGTTTTGTGTATGGGAGCGGAGTGGGGTTGTGTGTATGGGAGCGGAGTGGGGTTGTGTGTATGGGAACGGAGTGGGGTTGTGTGTGAGCGGAGTGGGGTTGTGTGTGAGCGGAGTGGGGTTGTGTGTATAGGAGTGGGGTTGTGTGTATAGGAGCGGCTTTGTGTCTATAGGAGTGGGGTTGTGTGTATGGGAGCGGAGTGGGGTTCTGTGTAAAGGAGTTGGGTTGTGTGTATAGGAGTGGGGTTGTGTGCATGGGAGCGTAGTGGGGTTGTGTGTATAGGATTGGGGTTGTGTGTATGGGAGCGGAGTGGGGTTGTGTGTATGGGAGCGGAGCGGGTTTGTGTGTAAAGGAGTGGGGTTGTGTGTATGGGAGCGGAGTGGGGTTGTGTATATGGGAGCGGAGTGGGGTTGTGTGTATGGGAGCGGAGTGGGGTTGTGTGTATGGGAGCGGAGTGGGGTTGTGTGTATGGGAGCGGAGTGGGGTTGTGTGTATAGGAGCGGAGTGGGGTTGTGTGTATGGGAGTGGGGTTGTGTGTATGGGAGTGGGGTTGTGTGTATGGGAGCGGAGTGGGGTTGTGTGTATGGGAGCGGAGTGGGGTTGTGTGTATGGGAGCGGAGTGGGGTTGTGTGTATGGGAGCGGAGTGGGGTTGTGTGTATGAGAGTGGGGTTTTGTGTATGGGAGCGGAGTGGGGTTGTGTGTATGGGAGCGGAGTGGGGTTGTGTGTATGGGAACGGAGTGGGGTTGTGTGTATGGGAGTGGGGTTGTGTGTATGGGAGTGGGGTTGTGTGTATGGGAGTGGGGTTGTGTGTATGGGAGTGGAGTTGTGTGTATGGGAGTGGGGTTGTGTGTATGGGAGTGGGGTTGTGTGTATGGGAGTGGGGTTGTGTGTATGGGAGTGGGGTTGTGTGTATGGGAGCGGAGTGGGGTTGTGTGTATGGGAGCGGAGTGGGGTTGTGTGTATGGGAGAGGAGTGGGGTTGTGTGTATGGGCGTGGGGTTGTGTGTATGGGAGCGGGGTGGGGTTGTGTGTATGGGAGTGGGGTTGTGTGTATGGGAGTGGGTTGTGTGCATGGGAGTGGGGTTGTGTGTATGGGAGCGGAGTGGGGTTGTGTGTATGGGAGCGGGGTTGTGTGTATGGGAGCGGAGTGGGGTTGTGTGTCTGGGAGTGGGGTTGTGTGTATGGGAGTGGGGTTGTGTGTATGGGAGCGGGGTTGTGTGTATGGGAGTGGGGTTGTGTATGGGAGTGGGGTTGTGTGTATGGGAGTGGGGTTGTGTGTATGGGAGCGGGGTTGTGTGTATGGGAGTGGGGTTGTGTGTATGGGAGTGGGGTTGTGTGTATGGGAGCGGAGTGGGGTTGTGTGTATGGGAGTGGGGTTGTGTGTATGGGAGTGGGGTTGTGTGTATGGGAGCGGAGTGGGGTTGTGTGTATGGGAGCGGAGTGGGGTTGTGTGTATGGGAGTGGGGTTGCGTGTATGGGAGTGGGGTTGTGTGTATGGGAGCGGAGTGGGGTTGTGTGTATGGGAGTGGGGTTGTGTGTATGGGAGCGGAGTGGGGTTGTGTGTATGGGAGCGGAGTGGGGTTGTGTGTCTGGGAGTGGGGTTGTGTGTATGGGAGTGGGGTTGTGTGTTTGGGAGCGGAGTGGGGTTGTGTGTATGGGAGTGGGGTTGTGTGTATGGGAGCGGAGTGGGGTTGTGTGTATGGGAGTGGGGTTGTGTGTATGGGAGCGGAGTGAGGTTGTGTGTATGGGAGTGGGGTTGTGTGTATGGGAGCGGAGTGGAGTTGTGTGTCTGGGAGTGGGGTTGTGTGTATGGGAGTGGGGTTGTGTGTATGGGAGCGGAGTGGGGTTGTGTGTATGGGAGTGGGGTTGTGTGTATGGGAGCGGAGTGGGGTTGTGTGTATGGGAGCGGAGTGGGGTTGTGTGTATGGGAGCGGAGTGGGGTTGTGTGTATGAGAGTGGGGTTTTGTGTATGGGAGCGGAGTGGGGTTGTGTGTATGGGAGCGGAGTGGGGTTGTGTGTATGGGAACGGAGTGGGGTTGTGTGTATGGGAGTGGGGTTGTGTGTATGGGAGTGGGGTTGTGTGTATGGGAGTGGGGTTGTGTGTATGGGAGTGGTGTTGTGTGTATGGGAGTGGGGTTGTGTGTATGGGAGTGGGGTTGTGTGTATGGGAGTGGGGTTGTGTGTATGGGAGTGGGGTTGTGTGTATGGGAGCGGAGTGGGGTTGTGTGTATGGGAGCGGAGTGGGGTTGTGTGTATGGGAGCGGAGTGGGGTTGTGTGTATGGGAGCGGGGTTGTGTGTATGGGAGCGGAGTGGGGTTGTGTGTCTGGGAGTGGGGTTGTGTGTATGGGAGTGGGGTTGTGTGTATGGGAGCGGGGTTGTGTGTATGGGAGTGGGGTTGTGTATGGGAGTGGGGTTGTGTGTATGGGAGTGGGGTTGTGTGTATGGGAGCGGGGTTGTGTGTATGGGAGTGGGGTTGTGTGTATGGGAGTGGGGTTGTGTGTATGGGAGCGGAGTGGGGTTGTGTGTATGGGAGTGGGGTTGTGTGTATGGGAGTGGGGTTGTGTGTATGGGAGCGGAGTGGGGTTGTGTGTATGGGAGCGGAGTGGGGTTGTGTGTATGGGAGTGGGGTTGCGTGTATGGGAGTGGGGTTGTGTGTATGGGAGCGGAGTGGGGTTGTGTGTATGGGAGTGGGGTTGTGTGTATGGGAGCGGAGTGGGGTTGTGTGTATGGGAGCGGAGTGGGGTTGTGTGTCTGGGAGTGGGGTTGTGTGTATGGGAGTGGGGTTGTGTGTTTGGGAGCGGAGTGGGGTTGTGTGTATGGGAGTGGGGTTGTGTGTATGGGAGCGGAGTGGGGTTGTGTGTATGGGAGTGGGGTTGTGTGTATGGGAGCGGAGTGGGGTTGTGTGTATGGGAGTGGGGTTGTGTGTATGGGAGCGGAGTGGAGTTGTGTGTCTGGGAGTGGGGTTGTGTGTATGGGAGTGGGGTTGTGTGTATGGGAGCGGAGTGGGGTTGTGTGTATGGGAGTGGGGTTGTGTGTATGGGAGCGGAGTGGGGTTGTGTGTATGGGAGCGGAGTGGGGTTGTGTGTATGGGAGCGGAGTGGGGTTGTGTGTATGAGAGTGGGGTTTTGTGTATGGGAGCGGAGTGGGGTTGTGTGTATGGGAGCGGAGTGGGGTTGTGTGTATGGGAACGGAGTGGGGTTGTGTGTATGGGAGTGGGGTTGTGTGTATGGGAGTGGGGTTGTGTGTATGGGAGTGGGGTTGTGTGTATGGGAGTGGTGTTGTGTGTATGGGAGTGGGGTTGTGTGTATGGGAGTGGGGTTGTGTGTATGGGAGTGGGGTTGTGTGTATGGGAGTGGGGTTGTGTATGGGAGCGGAGTGGGGTTGTGTGTATGGGAGCGGAGTGGGGTTGTGTGTATGGGAGCGGAGTGGGGTTGTGTGTATGGGCGTGGGGTTGTGTGTATGGGAGCGGGGTTGGGTTGTGTGTATGGGAGTGGGGTTGTGTGTCTGGGAGTGGGTTGTGTGTATGGGAGTGGGGTTGTGTGTATGGGAGCGGAGTGGGGTTGTGTGTATGGGAGCGGGGTTGTGTGTATGGGAGCGGAGTGGGGTTGTGTGTCTGGGAGTGGGGTTGTGTGTATGGGAGTGGGGTTGTGTGTATGGGAGCGGGGTTGTGTGTATGGGAGTGGGTTTGTGTATGGGAGTGGGGTTGTGTGTATGGGAGTGGGGTTGTGTGTATGGGAGTGGGGTTGTGTGTATGGGAGCGGGGTTGTGTGTATGGGAGTGGGGTTGTGTGTATGGGAGTGGGGTTGTGTGTATGGGAGCGGAGTGGGGTTGTGTGTATGGGAGTGGGGTTGTGTGTATGGGAGTGGGGTTGTGTGTATGGGAGCGGAGTGGGGTTGTGTGTATGGGAGCGGAGTGGGGTTGTGTGTATGGGAGTGGGGTTGCGTGTATGGGAGTGGGGTTGTGTGTATGGGAGCGGAGTGGGGTTGTGTGTATGGGAGTGGGGTTGTGTGTATGGGAGCGGAGTGGGGTTGTGTGTATGGGAGCGGAGTGGGGTTGTGTGTATGGGAGTGGGGTTGTGTGTATGGGAGCGGGGTTGTGTGTATGGGAGCGGAGTGGGGTTGTGTGTATGGGAGTGGGGTTGTGTGTATGGGAGCGGGGTTGTGTGTATGGGAGTGGGGTTGTGTGTATGGGAGTGGGGTTGTGTGTATGGGAGTGGGGTTGTGTGTATGGGAGTGGGTTGTGTGTATGGGAGTGGGGTTGTGTATGGGAGTGGGGTTGTGTGTATGGGAGTGGGGTTGTGTGTATGGGAGTGGGGTTGTGTGTATGGGAGCGGGGTTGTGTGTATGGGAGCGGATTGGGGTTGTGTGCATGGAAGTGGGGTTGTGTGTATAGGAGTGGGTTGTGTGTATGGGAGTGGGGTTGTGTATGGGAGTGGGGTTGTGTGTATGGGAGTGGGGTTGTGTGTATGGGAGTGGGGTTGTGTGTATGGGAGAGGGTTGTGTGTATGGGAGTGGGGTTGTGTATGGGAGTGGGGTTGTGTGTATGGGAGCGGGGTTGTGTGTATGGGAGTGGGGTTGTGTGTATGGGAGTGGGGTTGTGTGTATGGGAGCGGAGTTGTGTGTATGGGAGCGGATTGGGGTTGTGTGCATGGAAGTGGGGTTGTGTGTATAGGAGTGGGTTGTGTGTATGGGAGTGGGGTTGTGTATGGGAGTGGGGTTGTGTGTATGGGAGTGGGGTTGTGTGTATGGGAGTGGGGTTGTGTGTATGGGAGTGGGTTGTGTGTATGGGAGTGGGGTTGTGTATGGGAGTGGGGTTGTGTGTATGGGAGCGGGGTTGTGTGTATGGGAGTGGGGTTGTGTGTATGGGAGTGGGGTTGTGTGTATGGGAGTGGGGTTGTGTGTATGGGAGCGGGGTTGGGTTGTGTGTATGGGAGTGGGGTTGTGTGTATGGGAGCGGAGTGGGGTTGTGTGTATGGGAGTGGGGTTGTGTGTATGGGAGTGGGGTTGTGTGTATGGGAGCGGAGTGGGGTTGTGTGTCTGGGAGTGGGGTTGTGTGTATGGGAGTGGGGTTGTGTGTATGGGAGCGGAGTGGGGTTGTGTGTATGGGAGTGGGGTTGTGTGTATGGGAGCGGAGTGGGGTTGTGTGTATGGGAGTGGGGTTGTGTGTATGGGAGCGGAGTGGGGTTGTGTGTATGGGAGTGGGGTTGTGTGTATGGGAGCGGAGTGGGGTTGTGTGTATGGGAGTGGGGTTGTGTGTATGGGAGCGGAGTGGGGTTGTGTGTATGGGAGTGGGGTTGTGTGTATGGGAGCGGAGTGGGGTTGTGTGTATCGGAGTGGGGTTGTGTGTATGGGAGTGGGGTTGTGTGTATGGGAGCGGAGTGGGGTTGTGTGTATGGGAGTGGGGTTGTGTGTATGGGAGCGGAGTTGTGTGTATGGGAGCGGTGTAAGTGCTGCTCTCCCCTGTTCGCGGGTGGCCGGTGGCGTGACCATGATGTGTGGCGGGAAGCCTGTGGAGCCTCGTTAAGTGGACCAATTATCGTTTTCTCTCGGTGATGGTGTTGCGCGGGCTGTGCGGCGGATGGCTCGCATCAGTTCCCGCTCGCTACACGTCCAAACCGTTCCGCTAAATCGCGCCCTGTGACTACAGGGACAGTTGGCTCTGTCAGTCGGGGGGGGAGGGGCAGCCTTGCCGCCTGACAATGTCCAAATTAGAAAGTGAAAACAAGAGTCCCAATATTGAATTAAAAGCAAAAGACTGCGGATGCTGCAAATGTAAAGATGCTGGGCAAAGACAGCAGGGCCCTGGCAGCGTCCATGCACGCAGATCCAGAGCTCACTCAGTCACACCTACTGCACACCGATTCAGAGCTCACTCAGTCACACCGACTGCACACAGATCCAGTGCTCACTCAGTCACACCTACTGCACACCGATCCAGAGCTCGCTCAGTCAAACCTACTGCACACAGATCCAGTGCTCGCTCAGTCACACCTACTGCACACAGATCCAGAGCTCACTCAGTCACACCTACTGCACACCGATCCAGAGCTCACTCAGTCACACCTACTGCACACCGATCCAGAGCTCACTCAGTCACACCTATTGCACACCGATCCGGAGCTCACTCAGTCACACCGACTCCACACCGATCCAGAGCTCACTCAGTCACACCTACTGCACACAGATCCAGAGCTCACCCAGTCACACCTACTGCACACCGATCCAGTGCACACTCAGTCACACCTACTGCACACCGATCCAGAGCTCGCTCAGTCACACGTACTGCACACCGATTCAGAGCTCACTCAGTCAGACCTACTGCACACAGATCCAGAGCTCACTCAGTCACACGTACTGCACACAGATCCAGAGCTCACTCAGTGACACCTACTGCACACAGATCCAGAGCTCACTCAGTCACACCTACTGCACACCGATCCAGAGCTCACTCAGTCACACCTACTGCACACAGATCCAGAGCTCACTCAGTCAAACCTACTGCACACAGATCCAGAGCTCACTCAGTCACACCTACTGCACACAGATCCAGAGCTCGCTCAGTCAAACCTATTGCACACAGATCCAGTGCTCGCTCAGTCACACCTACTGCACACAGATCCAGAGCTCACTCAGTCAAACCTACTGCACACAGATCCAGAGCTCACTCAGTCACACCTACTGCACACAGATCCAGAGCTCGCTCAGTCAAACCTACTGCACACAGATCCAGAGCTCACTCAGTCACACCTACTGCACACAGATCCAGAGCTCACTCAGTCACACCTACTGCACACAGATCCAGAGCTCACCCAGTCACACCTACTGCACACAGATCCAGAGCTCACTCAGTCACACCTACTGCACACAGATCCAGAGCTCACTCAGTCACACCTACTGCACACCGATCAAGAGCGCACTCAGTCACACCGACTCCACACCGATCCAGAGCTCACTCAGTCACACCTACTGCACACAGATCCAGAGCTCACTCAGTCACATCGGCTGCACACCGATCCAGAGCTCACTCAGTCACATCTACTGCACACAGATCCAGAGCTCACTCAGTCACACCTACTGCACACAGATCTAGAGCTCACTCAGTCACACCTACTGCACACAGATCCAGAGCTCACTCAGTCACACCTACTGCACACAGATCCAGAGCTCACTCAGTCACACCTACTGCACACCGATCCAGAGCTCGCTCAGTCACACCTACTGCATAGAGGTCCAGAGCTCACTCAGTCACACCTACTGCACACAGATCCAGAGCTCACTCGGTCACACCTACTGCACACCGATCCAGAGCTCACTCAGTCACACCTACTGCACACAGATCCAGAGCTCACTCAGTCACACCTACTGCACACCGATCCAGAGCTCACTCAGTCACACCAACTGCACACCGATCCAGAGCTCACTCAGTCACACCTACTGCACACCGATCCAGAGCTCATTCAGTCACACCTACTGCAGACCGATCCAGAGCTCACTCAGTCACACTTACTGCACACAGATCCAGAGCTCACTCAGTCACACCTACTGCACACAGATCCAGAGCTCACTCAGTCACACCTACTGCACACCGATCCAGAGCTCACTCAGTCACACCTACTGCACACAGATCCAGAGCTCACTCAGTCACACCTACTGCACACAGATCCAGAGCTCACCCAGTCACACCTACTGCACACCGATCCAGAGCTCACTCAGTCACACCTACTGCACACAGATCCGGAGCTCACTCAGTCACACTTACTGCACACAGATCCAGAGCTCACTCAGTCACACCTACTGCACACAGATCCAAAGCTCACTCAGTCACACCTACTGCACACTGATCCAGAGCTCACACAGTCACACCAACTGCACACCGATCCAGAGCTCACTCAGTCACACCTACTGCACACCGATCCAGAGCTCACTCAGTCACACCTACTGCACACCGATCCAGAGCTCCCTCAGTCACACCTACTGCACACCGATCCAGAGCTCACTCAGTCACACCTACTGCACACAGATCCAGAGCCCACCCAGTCACACCTACTGCACACAGATCCAGAGTTCACTCAGTCACACCTACTGCACACCGATCCAGAGCTCACTCAGTCACACCTACTGCACACAGATCCAGAGCTCACTCAGTCACACCTACTGCACACAGATCCAAAGCTCACTCAGTCACACCTACTGCACACCGATCCAGAGCTCACACAGTCACACCAACTGCACACAGATCCAGAGCTCACTCAGTCACACCTACTGCACACAGATCCAGAGCTCACCCAGTCACACCTACTGCACACAGATCCAGAGCCCACCCAGTCACACCTACTGCACACAGATCCAGAGCTCGCTCAGTCACACCTACTGCACACAGATCCAGAGCTCACTCAGTCACACCTACTGCACACCGATCCAGAGCTCACTCAGTCACACCTACTGCACACAGATCCAGAGCTCACTCAGTCACACCTACTGCACACCGATCCAGAGCTCACTCAGTCACACCTACTGCACACCGATCCAGAGCTCACTCAGTCACACCTACTGCACACAGATCCAGAGCTCACCCAGTCACACCTACGGCACACCGATCCAGAGCTCACTCAGTCACACCTACTGCACACAGATCCAGAGCTCACTCAGTTACACCTACTGCACACCGATCCAGAGCTCACTGAGTCACACCTACTGCACACAGATCCAGAGCTCACTCAGTCACACCTACTGCACACCGATCCAGAGCTCACTCAGTCACACCTACTGCACACCGATCCAGAGCTCACTCAGTCACACCTTCTGCACACCGATCCAGAGCTCACTCAGTCACACCTACTGCACACCGATCCAGAGCTCACTCAGTCACACCTACTGCACACAGATCCAGAGCTCACTCAGTCACACCTACTGCACACCGATCCGGTGCTCACTCAGTGACACCTACTGCACACCGATCCAGAGCTCACTCAGTGACACCTACTGCACACAGATCCAGAGCTCACTCAGTGACACCTACTGCACACCGATCCAGAGCTCACTCAGTCACACCTACTGCACACCGATCCAGAGCTCACTCAGTGACACCTACTGCACACAGATCCAGAGCTCACTCAGTCACACCTACTGCACACAGATCCAGAGCTC
This sequence comes from Scyliorhinus torazame, assembly GCF_047496885.1. Classification (NCBI taxonomy): domain Eukaryota; kingdom Metazoa; phylum Chordata; class Chondrichthyes; order Carcharhiniformes; family Scyliorhinidae; genus Scyliorhinus; species Scyliorhinus torazame. The sequence continues at coordinate 19,373,828 of NC_092712.1, read as the reverse complement.
ACTCAGTCACACCTACTCCACACCGATCCAGAGCTCACTCAGTCACACCTACCGCACACAGATCCAGAGCTCACTCAGTCACACCTACCACACACAGATCCAGAGCTCACTCAGTCACACCTACTGCACACCGATCCAGAGCTCACTCAGTCACACCTACTGCACACCGATCCAGAGCTCACCCAGTCACACCTACTGCACACCGATCCAGAGTTCACTCAGTCACACCTACTGCACACAGATCCAGAGCTCACTCAGTCACACCTACTGCACACCGATCCAGAGCTCACTCAGTCACACCTACTGCACACAGATCCAGAGCTCACCCAGTCACACCTACTGCACACCGATCCAGAGCTCACTCAGTCACACCTACTGCACACAGATCCAGAGCTCACTCAGTCACACCTACTGCACACCGATCCAGAGCTCACTCAGTCACACCTACTGCACACCGATCCAGAGCTCACTCAGTCACACCTACTGGACACCGATCCAGAGCTCACTCAGTCACACCTACTGCACACAGAACCAGAGCTCACTCAGTCACACCTACTGCACACCGATCCAGAGCTCACTCAGTCACACCTACTGCAGACAGATCCAGAGCTTACCCAGTCACACCTCCTGCACACAGATCCAGAGCTCACTCAGTCACACCTACTGCACACAGATCCAGAGCTCACCCAGTCACACCTACTGCACACCGATCCAGAGTTCACTCAGTCACACCTACTGCACACAGATCCAGAGCTCACTCAGTCACACCTACTGCACACCGATCCAGAGCTCACTCAGTCACACCTACTGCACAGAGATACAGAGCTCACTCAGTTACACCTACTGCACACAGATCCAGAGCTCACCCAGTCACACCTACTGCACACCGATCCAGAGCTCACTCAGTCACACCTACTGCACACCGATCCAGAGCTCACTCAGTCACACCTACTGCACACAGATCCAGAGCTCACTCAGTTACACCTACTGCACACAGATCCAGAGCTCACTCAGTTACACCTACTGGACACAGATCCAGAGCTCACTCAGTCACACCTACTGCACACCGATCCAGAGCTCACTCATTCCACCTACTGCACACAGATCCAGAGCTCACTCAGTCACACCTACTGCACACAGATCCAGAGCTCACTCAGTCACACCTACTGCACACCGATCCAGAGCTCACCCAGTCACACCTACTGCACACAGATCCAGAGCTCACTCAGTCACACCTACTGCACACAGAACCAGAGCTCACTCAGTCACACCTACTGCACACCGATCCAGAGCTCACCCAGTCACACCTACTGCACACAGATCCAGAGCTCACTCAGTCACACCTACTGCACACCGATCCAGAGCTCACTCAGTCACACCTACTGCACACCGATCCAGAGCTCACTCAGTCACACCTACTGCACACAGATCCAGAGCTCACTCAGTCACACCTACTGCACACCGATCCAGAGCTCACTCAGTCACACCTACTGCACACCGATCCAGAGCTCACTCAGTCACACCTACTGCACACCGATCCAGAGCTCACTCAGTCACACCTACTGCACACAGATCCAGAGCTCACTCAGTCACACCTACTGCACACCGATCCAGAGCTCACTCAGTCACACCTACTGCACACAGATCCAGAGCTCACTCAGTCACACGTACTGCACACCGATCCAAAGCTCAGTCACACCTACTGCACACCGATCCAGAGTTCACTCAGTCACACCTACTGCACACCGATCCAGAGCTCACTCAGTCACACCTACTGCACACAGATCCAGAGCTCACTCAGTCACACCTACTGCACACAGATCCAGAGCTCACTCAGTCACACCTACTGCACACAGATCCAGAGCTCACTCAGTCACACCTACTGCACACAGATCCAGAGCTCCCTCAGTCACACCTACTGCACACAGATCCAGAGCTCCCTCAGTCACACCTACTGCACACCGATCCAGAGCTCACTCAGTCACACCTACTGCACACCGATCCAGAGCTCACTCAGTCACACCTACTGCACACAGACCCAGAGCTCACTCAGTCACACCTACTGCACACAGATCCAGAGCTCACTCAGTCACACCTACTGCACACAGATCCAGAGCTCACTCAGTCACACCTACTGCACACCGATCCAGAGCTCACTCAGTCACACCTACTGCACACCGATGCAGAGCTCACCCAGTCACACCTACTGCACACCGATCCAGAGCTCACCCAGTCACACCTACTGCACACAGATCCAGAGCCCACTCAGTCACACCTACTGCACACAGATCCAGAGCTCACCCAGTCACACCGACTCCACACCGATCCAGAGCTCACTCAGTCACACCTACTGCACACCGATCCAGAGCTCACTCAGTCACACCGACTGCACACCGATCCAGAGTTCACTCAGTCACACCTACTGCAAACAGATCCAGAGCTCACTCAGTCACACCTACTGCACACCGATCCAGAGCTCACTGAGTTACACCTACTGCACACCGATCCAGGGCTCACTCAGTCACACCTACTGCACACCGATCCAGAGCTCACTCAGTCACACCTACTGCACACCGATCCATAGCTCACTCAGTCACACCTACTGCACACCGATCCAGAGCTCACTCAGTTACACCTACTGCACACCGATCCAGAGCTCACTCAGTCACACCTACTGCACACCGATCCAGAGCTCACTCAGTCACACCTACTGCACACCGATCCAGAGCTCACTCAGTTACACCTACTGGACACCGATCCAGAGCTCACTCAGTCACACCTACTGCACACAGATCCAGAGCTCACTCAGTCACACCTACTGCACACAGATCCAGTGCTCACTCAGTCACACCTACTGCACACAGATCCAGAGCTCACTCAGTCACACCTACTGCACACCGATCCAGAGCTCACTCAGTCACACCTACTGCACACAGATCCAGAGCTCACCCAGTCACACCTACTGCACACAGATCCAGAGCTCACTCAGTCACACCTACTGCACACCGATCCAGAGCTCACCCAGTCACACCTACTGCACACAGATCCAGAGCTCACTCAGTCACACCTACTGCACACCGATCCAGAGCTCACTCAGTCACACCTACTGCACACAGATCCAGAGCTCACTCAGTCACACCTACTGCACACCGATCCAGAGCTCACTCAGTCACACCTACTGCACACCGATCCAGAGCTCACTCAGTCACACCTACTGCACACCGATCCAGAGCTCACTCAGTTACACCTACTGCACACCGATCCAGAGCTCACTCAGTCACACCTACTGCACACAGATCCAGAGCTCACCCAGTCACACCTACTGCACACCGATCCAGAGCTCACTCAGTCACACCTACTGCACACAGATCCAGAGCTCACTCAGTCACACCTACTGCACACCGATCCAGAGCTCACTCAGTCACACCTACTGCACACCGATCCAGAGCTCACTCAGTCACACCTACTGCGCACAGATCCAGAGCTCACTCAGTCACACCTACTGCACACCGATCCAGAGCTCACTCAGTCACACCTACTGCACACCGATCCAGAGCTCACTCAGTCACACCATCTGCACACAGATCCAGAGCTCACTCAGTCACACCTACTGCACACAGATCCAGAGCTCAATCAGTCACACCTACTGCACACAGATCCAGAGCTCACTCAGTCACACCTACTGCACACTGATCCAGAGCTCACTCAGTCACACCTACTGCACACCGATCCAGAGCTCACTCAGTCACACCTACTGCACACCGATCCAAGCTCACTCAGTCACACCGACTGCACACAGATCCAGTGCTCACTCAGTCACACCTACTGCACACCGATCCAGAGCTCGCTCAGTCAAACCTACTGCACACAGATCCATTGCTCGCTCAGTCACACCTACTGCACACAGATCCAGAGCTCACTCAGTCACACCTACTGCACACAGACCCAGAGCTCACTCAGTCACACCTACTGCACACCGATCCAGAGCTCACTCAGTCACACCTACTGCACACCGATCCAGAGCTCACTCAGTCACACCGACTCCACACCGATCCAGAGCTCACTCAGTCACACCTACTGCACACAGATCCAGAGCTCACTCAGTCACACCTACTGCACACAGATCCAGAGCTCACTCAGTCACACCTACTGCACACAGATCCAGAGCTCACTCAGTCACACCTACTGCACACAGATCCAGAGCTCACTCAGTCACACCTACTGCACACCGATCCAGAGCTCGCTCAGTCACACCTACTGCATAGAAGTCCAGAGCTCACTCAGTCACACCTACTGCACACAGATCCAGAGCTCACTCGGTCACACCTACTGCACACCGATCCAGAGCTCACTCAGTCACAACTACTGCACACAGATCCAGAGCTCACTCAGTCACACCTACTGCACACAGATCCAGAGCTCAATCAGTCACACCTACTGCACACAGATCCAGAGCTCACTCAGTCACACCTACTGCACACAGATCCAGAGCTCACTCAGTCACACCTACTGCACACCGATCCAGAGCTCACTCAGTCACACCTACTGCACACCGATCCAGAGCTCACTCAGTCAAAACGACTGCACACAGATCCAGTGCTCACTCAGTCACACCTACTGCACACCGATCCAGAGCTCGCTTAGTCAAACCTACTGCACACAGATCCAGTGCTCGCTCAGTCACACCTACTGCACACAGATCCAGAGCTCACTCAGTCACACCTACTGCACACAGATCCAGAGCTCCCTCAGTCACACCTACTGCACACCGATCCAGAGCTCACTCAGTCACACCTACTGCACACCGATCCAGAGCTCACTCAGTCACACCTACTGCACACAGACCCAGAGCTCACTCAGTCACACCTACTGCACACAGATCCAGAGCTCACTCAGTCACACCTACTGCACACAGATCCAGAGCTCACTCAGTCACACCTACTGCACACCGATCCAGAGCTCACTCAGTCACACCTACTGCACACCGATGCAGAGCTCACCCAGTCACACCTACTGCACACCGATCCAGAGCTCACCCAGTCACACCTACTGCACACAGATCCAGAGCCCACTCAGTCACACCTACTGCACACAGATCCAGAGCTCACCCAGTCACACCGACTCCACACCGATCCAGAGCTCACTCAGTCACACCTACTGCACACCGATCCAGAGCTCACTCAGTCACACCGACTGCACACCGATCCAGAGTTCACTCAGTCACACCTACTGCACACAGATCCAGAGCTCACTCAGTCACACCTACTGCACACCGATCCAGAGCTCACTGAGTTACACCTACTGCACACCGATCCAGGGCTCACTCAGTCACACCTACTGCACACCGATCCAGAGCTCACTCAGTCACACCTACTGCACACCGATCCATAGCTCACTCAGTCACACCTACTGCACACCGATCCAGAGCTCACTCAGTTACACCTACTGAACACCGATCCAGAGCTCACTCAGTCACACCTACTGCACACCGATCCAGAGCTCACTCAGTCACACCTACTGCACACCGATCCAGAGCTCACTCAGTTACACCTACTGGACACCGATCCAGAGCTCACTCAGTCACACCTACTGCACACAGATCCAGAGCTCACTCAGTCACACCTACTGCACACAGATCCAGTGCTCACTCAGTCACACCTACTGCACACAGATCCAGAGCTCACTCAGTCACACCTACTGCACACCGATCCAGAGCTCACTCAGTCACACCTACTGCACACAGATCCAGAGCTCACCCAGTCACACCTACTGCACACAGATCCAGAGCTCACTCAGTCACACCTACTGCACACCGATCCAGAGCTCACCCAGTCACACCTACTGCACACAGATCCAGAGCTCACTCAGTCACACCTACTGCACACCGATCCAGAGCTCACTCAGTCACACCTACTGCACACAGATCCAGAGCTCACTCAGTCACACCTACTGCACACCGATCCAGAGCTCACTCAGTCACACCTACTGCACACCGATCCAGAGCTCACTCAGTCACACCTACTGCACACCGATCCAGAGCTCACTCAGTTACACCTACTGCACACCGATCCAGAGCTCACTCAGTCACACCTACTGCACACAGATCCAGAGCTCACCCAGTCACACCTACTGCACACCGATCCAGAGCTCACTCAGTCACACCTACTGCACACAGATCCAGAGCTCACTCAGTCACACCTACTGCACACCGATCCAGAGCTCACTCAGTCACACCTACTGCACACCGATCCAGAGCTCACTCAGTCACACCTACTGCGCACAGATCCAGAGCTCACTCAGTCACACCTACTGCACACCGATCCAGAGCTCACTCAGTCACACCTACTGCACACCGATCCAGAGCTCACTCAGTCACACCATCTGCACACAGATCCAGAGCTCACTCAGTCACACCTACTGCACACAGATCCAGAGCTCAATCAGTCACACCTACTGCACACAGATCCAGAGCTCACTCAGTCACACCTACTGCACACTGATCCAGAGCTCACTCAGTCACACCAACTGCACACCGATCCAGAGCTCACTCAGTCACACCTACTGCACACCGATCCAGAGCTCACTCAGTCACACCGACTGCACACAGATCCAGTGCTCACTCAGTCACACCTACTGCACACCGATCCAGAGCTCGCTCAGTCAAACCTACTGCACACAGATCCATTGCTCGCTCAGTCACACCTACTGCACACAGATCCAGAGCTCACTCAGTCACACCTACTGCACACAGACCCAGAGCTCACTCAGTCACACCTACTGCACACCGATCCAGAGCTCACTCAGTCACACCTACTGCACACCGATCGAGAGCTCACTCAGTCACACCGACTCCACACCGATCCAGAGCTCACTCAGTCACACCTACTGCACACAGATCCAGAGCTCACTCAGTCACACCTACTGCACACAGATCCAGAGCTCACTCAGTCACACCTACTGCACACAGATTCAGAGCTCACTCAGTCACACCTACTGCACACAGATCCAGAGCTCACTCAGTCACACCTACTGCACACCGATCCAGAGCTCGCTCAGTCACACCTACTGCATAGAAGTCCAGAGCTCACTCAGTCACACCTACTGCACACAGATCCAGAGCTCACTCGGTCACACCTACTGCACACCGATCCAGAGCTCACTCAGTCACAACTACTGCACACAGATCCAGAGCTCACTCAGTCACACCTACTGCACACAGATCCAGAGCTCAATCAGTCACACCTACTGCACACAGATCCAGAGCTCACTCAGTCACACCTACTGCACACAGATCCAGAGCTCACTCAGTCACACCTACTGCACACCGATCCAGAGCTCACTCAGTCACACCTACTGCACACCGATCCAGAGCTCACTCAGTCAAAACGACTGCACACAGATCCAGTGCTCACTCAGTCACACCTACTGCACACCGATCCAGAGCTCGCTCAGTCAAACCTACTGCACACAGATCCAGTGCTCGCTCAGTCACACCTACTGCACACAGATCCAGAGCTCACTCAGTCACACCTACTGCACACCGATCCAGAGCTCACTCAGTCACACCTACTGCACACCGATCCAGAGCTCACTCAGTCACACCTATTGCACACCGATCCGGAGCTCACTCAGTCACACCGACTCCACACCGATCCAGAGCTCACTCAGTCACACCTACTGCACACAGATCCAGAGCTCACTCAGTCACACCTACTGCACACAGATCCAGAGCTCACCCAGTCACACCTACTGCACACTGATCCAGAGCTCACTCAGTCACACCTACTGCACACAGATCCAGAGCTCACTCAGTCACACCTACTGCACACCGATCCAGAGCTCACCCAGTCACACATACTGCACACAGATCCAGAGCTCACTCAGTCACACCTACTGCACACCGATCCAGAGCTCACTCAGTCACACCTACTGCACACCGATCCAGAGCTCACCCAGTCACACCTACTGCACACCGATCCAGTGCTCACTCAGTCACACCTACTGCACACCGATCCAGAGCTCGCTCAGTCACACGTACTGCACACCGATTCAGAGCTCACTCAGTCACACCTACTGCACACAGATCCAGAGCTCACTCAGTCACACGTACTGCACACAGATCCAGAGCTCACTCAGTGACACCTACTGCACACAGATCCAGAGCTCACTCAGTCACACCTACTGCACACCGATCCAGAGCTCACTCAGTCACACCTACTGCACACAGATCCAGAGCTCACTCAGTCAAACCTACTGCACACAGATCCAGAGCTCACTCAGTCACACCTACTGCACACAGATCCAGAGCTCGCTCAGTCAAACCTACTGCACACAGATCCAGTGCTCGCTCAGTCACACCTACTGCACACAGATCCAGAGCTCACTCAGTCAAACCTACTGCACACAGATCCAGAGCTCACTCAGTCACACCTACTGCACACAGATCCAGAGCTCGCTCAGTCAAACCTACTGCACACCGATCCAGAGCTCACCCAGTCACACCTACTGCACACAGATCCAGAGCTCACTCAGTCACACCTACTGCACACAGATCCAGAGCTCACTCAGTCACACCTACTGCACACCGATCAAGAGCGCACTCAGTCACACCGACTCCACACCGATCCAGAGCTCACTCAGTCACACCTACAGCACACAGATCCAGAGCTCACTCAGTCACATCGGCTGCACACCGATCCAGAGCTCACTCAGTCACACCTACTGCACACAGATCCAGAGGTCACTCAGTCACACCTACTGCACACAGATCTAGAGCTCACTCAGTCACACCTACTGCACACAGATCCAGAGCTCACTCAGTCACACCTACTGCACACAGATCCAGAGCACACTCAGTCACACCTACTGCACACCGATCCAGAGCTCGCTCAGTCACACCTACTGCATAGAGGTCCAGAGCTCACTCAGTCACACCTACTGCACACAGATCCAGAGCTCACTCGGTCACACCTACTGCACACCGATCCAGAGCTCACTCAGTCACACCTACTGCACACAGATCCAGAGCTCACTCAGTCACACCTACTGCACACCGATCCAGAGCTCACTCAGTCACACCTACTGCACACCGATCCAGAGCTCACTCAGTCACACCTACTGCACACCGATCCAGAGCTCACTCAGTCACACCTACTGCAGACCGATCCAGAGCTCACTCAGTCACACTTACTGCACACAGATCCAGAGCTCACTCAGTCACACCTACTGCACACAGATCCAGAGCTCACTCAGTCACACCTACTGCACACCGATCCAGAGCTCACTCAGTCACACCTACTGCACACAGATCCAGAGCTCACTCAGTCACACCTACTGCACACAGATCCAGAGCTCACCCAGTCACACCTACTGCACACCGATCCAGAGCTCACTCAGTCACACCTACTGCACACAGATCCAGAGCTCACTCAGTCACACTTACTGCACACAGATCCAGAGCTCACTCAGTCACACCTACTGCACACAGATCCAAAGCTCACTCAGTCACACCTACTGCACACCGATCCAGAGCTCACACAGTCACACCAACTGCACACCGATCCAGAGCTCACTCAGTCACACCTACTGCACACCGATCCAGAGCTCACTCAGTCACACCTACTGCACACCGATCCAGAGCTCCCTCAGTCACACCTACTGCACACCGATCCAGAGCTCACTCAGTCACACCTACTGCACACAGATCCAGAGCCCACCCAGTCACACCTACTGCACACAGATCCAGAGTTCACTCAGTCACACCTACTGCACACCGATCCAGAGCTCACTCAGTCACACCTACTGCACACAGATCCAGAGCTCACTCAGTCACACCTACTGCACACAGATCCAAAGCTCACTCAGTCACACCTACTGCACACCGATCCAGAGCTCACACAGTCACACCAACTGCACACAGATCCAGAGCTCACTCAGTCACACCTACTGCACACAGATCCAGAGCTCACCCAGTCACACCTACTGCACACAGATCCAGAGCCCACCCAGTCACACCTACTGCACACAGATCCAGAGCTCGCTCAGTCACACCTACTGCACACAGATCCAGAGCTCACTCAGTCACACCTACTGCACACCGATCCAGAGCTCACTCAGTCACACCTACTGCACACAGATCCAGAGCTCACTCAGTCACACCTACTGCACACCGATCCAGAGCTCTCTCAGTCACACCTACTGCACACCGATCCAGAGCTCACTCAGTCACACCTACTGCACACAGATCCAGAGCTCACCCAGTCACACCTACTGCACACCGATCCAGAGCTCACTCAGTCACACCTACTACACACAGATCCAGAGCTCACTCAGTTACACCTACTGCACACCGATCCAGAGCTCACTCAGTCACACCTACTGCACACAGATCCAGAGCTCACTCAGTCACACCTACTGCACACCGATCCAGAGCTCACTCAGTCACACCTACTGCACACCGATCCAGAGCTCACTCAGTCACACCTACTGCACACTGATCCAGAGCTCACTCAGTCACACCTACTGCACACCGATCCAGAGCTCACTCAGTCACACCTACTGCACACCGATCCAGAGCTCACTCAGTCACACCGACTGCACACAGATCCAGTGCTCACTCAGTCACACCTACTGCACACCGATCCAGAGCTCGCTCAGTCAAACCTACTGCACACAGATCCAGTGCTCGCTCAGTCACACCTACTGCACACAGATCCAGAGCTCACTCAGTCACACCTACTGCACACAGACCCAGAGCTCACTCAGTCACACCTACTGCACACCGATCCAGAGCTCACTCAGTCACACCTACTGCACACCGATCCAGAGCTCACTCAGTCACACCGACTCCACACCGATCCAGAGCTCACTCAGTCACACCTACTGCACACAGATCCAGAGCTCACTCAGTCACACCTACTGCACACAGATCCAGAGCTCACTCAGTCACACCTACTGCACACAGATCCAGAGCTCACTCAGTCACACCTACTGCACACAGATCCAGAGCTCACTCAGTCACACCTACTGCACACCGATCCAGAGCTCGCTCAGTCACACCTACTGCATAGAAGTCCAGAGCTCACTCAGTCACACCTACTGCACACAGATCCAGAGCTCACTCGGTCACACCTACTGCACACCGATCCAGAGCTCACTCAGTCACAACTACTGCACACAGATCCAGAGCTCACTCAGTCACACCTACTGCACACAGATCCAGAGCTCAATCAGTCACACCTACTGCACACAGATCCAGAGCTCACTCAGTCACACCTACTGCACACAGATCCAGAGCTCACTCAGTCACACCTACTGCACACCGATCCAGAGCTCACTCAGTCACACCTACTGCACACCGATCCAGAGCTCACTCAGTCAAAACGACTGCACACAGATCCAGTGCTCACTCAGTCACACCTACTGCACACCGATCCAGAGCTCGCTCAGTCAAACCTACTGCACACAGATCCAGTGCTCGCTCAGTCACACCTACTGCACACAGATCCAGAGCTCACTCAGTCACACCTACTGCACACCGATCCAGAGCTCACTCAGTCACACCTACTGCACACCGATCCAGAGCTCACTCAGTCACACCTATTGCACACCGATCCGGAGCTCACTCAGTCACACCGACTCCACACCGATCCAGAGCTCACTCAGTCACACCTACTGCACACAGATCCAGAGCTCACTCAGTCACACCTACTGCACACAGATCCAGAGCTCACCCAGTCACACCTACTGCACACTGATCCAGAGCTCACTCAGTCACACCTACTGCACACAGATCCAGAGCTCACTCAGTCACACCTACTGCACACCGATCCAGAGCTCACCCAGTCACACATACTGCACACAGATCCAGAGCTCACTCAGTCACACCTACTGCACACCGATCCAGAGCTCACTCAGTCACACCTACTGCACACCGATCCAGAGCTCACCCAGTCACACCTACTGCACACCGATCCAGTGCTCACTCAGTCACACCTACTGCACACCGATCCAGAGCTCGCTCAGTCACACGTACTGCACACCGATTCAGAGCTCACTCAGTCACACCTACTGCACACAGATCCAGAGCTCACTCAGTCACACGTACTGCACACAGATCCAGAGCTCACTCAGTGACACCTACTGCACACAGATCCAGAGCTCACTCAGTCACACCTACTGCACACCGATCCAGAGCTCACTCAGTCACACCTACTGCACACAGATCCAGAGCTCACTCAGTCAAACCTACTGCACACAGATCCAGAGCTCACTCAGTCACACCTACAGCACACAGATCCAGAGCTCGCTCAGTCAAACCTACTGCACACAGATCCAGTGCTCGCTCAGTCACACCTACTGCACACAGATCCAGAGCTCACTCAGTCAAACCTACTGCACACAGATCCAGAGCTCACTCAGTCACACCTACTGCACACAGATCCAGAGCTCGCTCAGTCAAACCTACTGCACACCGATCCAGAGCTCACCCAGTCACACCTACTGCACACAGATCCAGAGCTCACTCAGTCACACCTACTGCACACAGATCCAGAGCTCACTCAGTCACACCTACTGCACACCGATCAAGAGCGCACTCAGTCACACCGACTCCACACCGATCCAGAGCTCACTCAGTCACACCTACTGCACACAGATCCAGCGCTCACTCAGTCACATCGGCTGCACACCGATCCAGAGCTCACTCAGTCACACCTACTGCACACAGATCCAGAGCTCACTCAGTCACACCTACTGCACACAGATCTAGAGCTCACTCAGTCACACCTACTGCACACAGATCCAGAGCTCACTCCGTCACACCTACTGCACACAGATCCAGAGCTCACTCAGTCACACCTACTGCACACCGATCCAGAGCTCGCTCAGTCACACCTACTGCATAGAGGTCCAGAGCTCACTCAGTCACACCTACTGCACACAGATCCAGAGCTCACTCGGTCACACCTACTGCACACCGATCCAGAGCTCACTCAGTCACACCTACTGCACACAGATCCAGAGCTCACTCAGTCACACCTACTGCACACCGATCCAGAGCTCACTCAGTCACACCTGCTGCACACCGATCCAGAGCTCACTCAGTCACACCTACTGCACACCGATCCAGAGCTCACTCAGTCACACCTACTGCAGACCGATCCAGAGCTCACTCAGTCACACTTACTGCACACAGATCCAGAGCTCACTCAGTCACACCTACTGCACACAGATCCAGAGCTCACTCAGTCACACCTACTGCACACCGATCCAGAGCTCACTCAGTCACACCTACTGCACACAGATCCAGAGCTCACTCAGTCACACCTACTGCACACAGATCCAGAGCTCACCCAGTCACACCTACTGCACACCGATCCAGAGCTCACTCAGCCACACCTACTGCACACAGATCCAGAGCTCACTCAGTCACACTTACTGCACACAGATCCAGAGCTCACTCAGTCACACCTACTGCACACAGATCCAAAGCTCACTCAGTCACACCTACTGCACACCGATCCAGAGCTCACACAGTCACACCAACTGCACACCGATCCAGAGGTCACTCAGTCACACCTACTGCACACCGATCCAGAGCTCACTCAGTCACACCTACTGCACACAGATCCAGAGCTCACTCAGTCACACCTACTGCACACCGATCCAGAGCTCTCTCAGTCACACCTACTGCACACCGATCCAGAGCTCACTCAGTCACACCTACTGCACACAGATCCAGAGCTCACCCAGTCACACCTACTGCACACCGATCCAGAGCTCACTCAGTCACACCTACTACACACAGATCCAGAGCTCACTCAGTTACACCTACTGCACACCGATCCAGAGCTCACTCAGTCACACCTACTGCACACAGATCCAGAGCTCACTCAGTCACACCTACTGCACACCGATCCAGAGCTCACTCAGTCACACCTACTGCACACCGATCCAGAGCTCACTCAGTCACACCTACTGCACACTGATCCAGAGCTCACTCAGTCACACCTACTGCACACCGATCCAGAGCTCACTCAGTCACACCTACTGCACACCGATCCAGAGCTCACTCAGTCACACCGACTGCACACAGATCCAGTGCTCACTCAGTCACACCTACTGCACACCGATCCAGAGCTCGCTCAGTCAAACCTACTGCACACAGATCCAGTGCTCGCTCAGTCACACCTACTGCACACAGATCCAGAGCTCACTCAGTCACACCTACTGCACACAGACCCAGAGCTCACTCAGTCACACCTACTGCACACCGATCCAGAGCTCACTCAGTCACACCTACTGCACACCGATCCAGAGCTCACTCAGTCACACCGACTCCACACCGATCCAGAGCTCACTCAGTCACACCTACTGCACACAGATCCAGAGCTCACTCAGTCACACCTACTGCACACAGATCCAGAGCTCACTCAGTCACACCTACTGCACACAGATCCAGAGCTCACTCAGTCACACCTACTGCACACAGATCCAGAGCTCACTCAGTCACACCTACTGCACACCGATCCAGAGCTCGCTCAGTCACACCTACTGCATAGAAGTCCAGAGCTCACTCAGTCACACCTACTGCACACAGATCCAGAGCTCACTCGGTCACACCTACTGCACACCGATCCAGAGCTCACTCAGTCACAACTACTGCACACAGATCCAGAGCTCACTCAGTCACACCTACTGCACACAGATCCAGAGCTCAATCAGTCACACCTACTGCACACAGATCCAGAGCTCACTCAGTCACACCTACTGCACACAGATCCAGAGCTCACTCAGTCACACCTACTGCACACCGATCCAGAGCTCACTCAGTCACACCTACTGCACACCGATCCAGAGCTCACTCAGTCAAAACGACTGCACACAGATCCAGTGCTCACTCAGTCACACCTACTGCACACCGATCCAGAGCTCGCTCAGTCAAACCTACTGCACACAGATCCAGTGCTCGCTCAGTCACACCTACTGCACACAGATCCAGAGCTCACTCAGTCACACCTACTGCACACCGATCCAGAGCTCACTCAGTCACACCTACTGCACACCGATCCAGAGCTCACTCAGTCACACCTATTGCACACCGATCCGGAGCTCACTCAGTCACACCGACTCCACACCGATCCAGAGCTCACTCAGTCACACCTACTGCACACAGATCCAGAGCTCACTCAGTCACACCTACCGCACACAGATCCAGAGCTCACCCAGTCACACCTACTGCACACTGATCCAGAGCTCACTCAGTCACACCTACTGCACACAGATCCAGAGCTCACTCAGTCACACCTACTGCACACCGATCCAGAGCTCACCCAGTCACACATACTGCACACAGATCCAGAGCTCACTCAGTCACACCTACTGCACACCGATCCAGAGCTCACTCAGTCACACCTACTGCACACCGATCCAGAGCTCACCCAGTCACACCTACTGCACACCGATCCAGTGCTCACTCAGTCACACCTACTGCACACCGATCCAGAGCTCGCTCAGTCACACGTACTGCACACCGATTCAGAGCTCACTCAGTCACACCTACTGCACACAGATCCAGAGCTCACTCAGTCACACGTACTGCACACAGATCCAGAGCTCACTCAGTGACACCTACTGCACACAGATCCAGAGCTCACTCAGTCACACCTACTGCACACCGATCCAGAGCTCACTCAGTCACACCTACTGCACACAGATCCAGAGCTCACTCAGTCAAACCTACTGCACACAGATCCAGAGCTCACTCAGTCACACCTACTGCACACAGATCCAGAGCTCGCTCAGTCAAACCTACTGCACACAGATCCAGTGCTCGCTCAGTCACACCTACTGCACACAGATCCAGAGCTCACTCAGTCAAACCTACTGCACACAGATCCAGAGCTCACTCAGTCACACCTACTGCACACAGATCCAGAGCTCGCTCAGTCAAACCTACTGCACACCGATCCAGAGCTCACCCAGTCACACCTACTGCACACAGATCCAGAGCTCACTCAGTCACACCTACTGCACACAGATCCAGAGCTCACTCAGTCACACCTACTGCACACCGATCAAGAGCGCACTCAGTCACACCGACTCCACACCGATCCAGAGCTCACTCAGTCACACCTACTGCACACAGATCCAGCGCTCACTCAGTCACATCGGCTGCACACCGATCCAGAGCTCACTCAGTCACACCTACTGCACACAGATCCAGAGCTCACTCAGTCACACCTACTGCACACAGATCTAGAGCTCACTCAGTCACACCTACTGCACACAGATCCAGAGCTCACTCCGTCACACCTACTGCACACAGATCCAGAGCTCACTCAGTCACACCTACTGCACACCGATCCAGAGCTCGCTCAGTCACACCTACTGCATAGAGGTCCAGAGCTCACTCAGTCACACCTACTGCACACAGATCCAGAGCTCACTCGGTCACACCTACTGCACACCGATCCAGAGCTCACTCAGTCACACCTACTGCACACAGATCCAGAGCTCACTCAGTCACACCTACTGCACACCGATCCAGAGCTCACTCAGTCACACCTGCTGCACACCGATCCAGAGCTCACTCAGTCACACCTACTGCACACCGATCCAGAGCTCACTCAGTCACACCTACTGCAGACCGATCCAGAGCTCACTCAGTCACACTTACTGCACACAGATCCAGAGCTCACTCAGTCACACCTACTGCACACAGATCCAGAGCTCACTCAGTCACACCTACTGCACACCGATCCAGAGCTCACTCAGTCACACCTACTGCACACAGATCCAGAGCTCACTCAGTCACACCTACTGCACACAGATCCAGAGCTCACCCAGTCACACCTACTGCACACCGATCCAGAGCTCACTCAGCCACACCTACTGCACACAGATCCAGAGCTCACTCAGTCACACTTACTGCACACAGATCCAGAGCTCACTCAGTCACACCTACTGCACACAGATCCAAAGCTCACTCAGTCACACCTACTGCACACCGATCCAGAGCTCACACAGTCACACCAACTGCACACCGATCCAGAGGTCACTCAGTCACACCTACTGCACACCGATCCAGAGCTCACTCAGTCACACCTACTGCACACCGATCCAGAGCTCCCTCAGTCACACCTACTGCACACCGATCCAGAGCTCACTCAGTCACACCTACTGCACACAGATCCAGAGCCCACCCAGTCACACCTACTGCACACAGATCCAGAGTTCACTCAGTCACACCTACTGCACACCGATCCAGAGCTCACTCAGTCACACCTACTGCACACAGATCCAGAGCTCACTCAGTCACACCTACTGCACACAGATCCAAAGCTCACTCAGTCACACCTACTGCACACCGATCCAGAGCTCACACAGTCACACCAACTGCACACAGATCCAGAGCTCACTCAGTCACACCTACTGCACACAGATCCAGAGCTCACCCAGTCACACCTACTGCACACAGATCCAGAGCCCACCCAGTCACACCTACTGCACACAGATCCAGAGCTCGCTCAGTCACACCTACTGCACACAGATCCAGAGCTCACTCAGTCACACCTACTGCACACCGATCCAGAGCTCACTCAGTCACACCTACTGCACACAGATCCAGAGCTCACTCAGTCACACCTACTGCACACCGATCCAGAGCTCTCTCAGTCACACCTACTGCACACCGATCCAGAGCTCACTCAGTCACACCTACTGCACACAGATCCAGAGCTCACCCAGTCACACCTACTGCACACCGATCCAGAGCTCACTCAGTCACACCTACTGCACACAGATCCAGAGCTCACTCAGTTACACCTACTGCACACCGATCCAGAGCTCACTCAGTCACACCTACTGCACACAGATCCAGAGCTCACTCAGTCACACCTACTGCACACCGATCCAGAGCTCACTCAGTCACACCTACTGCACACCGATCCAGAGCTCACTCAGTCACACCTACTGCACACAGATCCAGAGCTCACTCAGTCACACCTACTGCACACCGATCCAGAGCTCACTCAGTCACACCTACTGCACACCGATCCAGAGCTCACTCAGTCACACCTACTGCACACCGATCCAGAGCTCACTCAGTCACACCTACTGCAGACCGATCCAGAGCTCACTCAGTCACACTTACTGCACACAGATCCAGAGCTCACTCAGTCACACCTACTGCACACAGATCCAGAGCTCACTCAGTCACACCTACTGCACACCGATCCAGAGCTCACTCAGTCACACCTACTGCACACAGATCCAGAGCTCACTCAGTCACACCTACTGCACACAGATCCAGAGCTCACCCAGTCACACCTACTGCACACCGATCCAGAGCTCACTCAGTCACACCTACTGCACACAGATCCAGAGCTCACTCAGTCACACTTACTGCACACAGATCCAGAGCTCACTCAGTCACACCTACTGCACACAGATCCAAAGCTCACTCAGTCACACCTACTGCACACCGATCCAGAGCTCACACAGTCACACCAACTGCACACCGATCCAGAGCTCACTCAGTCACACCTACTGCACACCGATCCAGAGCTCACTCAGTCACACCTACTGCACACCGATCCAGAGCTCCCTCAGTCACACCTACTGCACACCGATCCAGAGCTCACTCAGTCACACCTACTGCACACAGATCCAGAGCCCACCCAGTCACACCTACTGCACACAGATCCAGAGTTCACTCAGTCACACCTACTGCACACCGATCCAGAGCTCACTCAGTCACACCTACTGCACACAGATCCAGAGCTCACTCAGTCACACCTACTGCACACAGATCCAAAGGTCACTCAGTCACACCTACTGCACACCGATCCAGAGCTCACACAGTCACACCAACTGCACACAGATCCAGAGCTCACTCAGTCACACCTACTGCACACAGATCCAGAGCTCACCCAGTCACACCTACTGCACACAGATCCAGAGCCCACCCAGTCACACCTACTGCACACAGATCCAGAGCTCGCTCAGTCACACCTACTGCACACAGATCCAGAGCTCACTCAGTCACACCTACTGCACACCGATCCAGAGCTCACTCTGTCACACCTACTGCACACAGATCCAGAGCTCACTCAGTCACACCTACTGCACACCGATCCAGAGCTCTCTCAGTCACACCTACTGCACACCGATCCAGAGCTCACTCAGTCACACCTACTGCACACAGATCCAGAGCTCACCCAGTCACACCTACTGCACACCGATCCAGAGCTCACTCAGTCACACCTACTGCACACAGATCCAGAGCTCACTCAGTTACACCTACTGCACACCGATCCAGAGCTCACTCAGTCACACCTACTGCACACAGATCCAGAGCTCACTCAGTCACACCTTCTGCACACCGATCCAGAGCTCACTCAGTCACACCTACTGCACACCGATCCAGAGCTCACTCAGTCACACCTACTGCACACAGATCCAGAGCTCACTCAGTCACACCTACTGCACACCGATCCGGAGCTCACTCAGTGACACCTACTGCACACCGATCCAGAGCTCACTCAGTGACACCTACTGCACACAGATCCAGAGCTCACTCAGTCACACCTACTGCACACCGATCCAGAGCTCACTCAGTCACACCTACTGCACACCGATCCAGAGCTCACTCAGTGACACCTACTGCACACAGATCCAGAGCTCACTCAGTCACACCTACTGCACACAGATCCAGAGCTCACTCAGTCACACCTACTGCACACCGATCCGGAGCTCACTCAGTGACACCTACTGCACACAGATCCAGAGCTCACTCAGTGACACCTACTGCACACAGATCCAGAGCTCACTCAGTCACACCTACTGCACACCGATCCAGAGCTCACTCAGTCACACCTACTGCACACCGATCCAGAGCTCACTCAGTGACACCTACTGCACACAGATCCAGAGCTCACTCAGTCACACCTACTGCACACAGATCCAGAGCTCACTCAGTCACACCTACTGCACACAGATCCAGAGCTCACTCAGTCACACCTACTGCACACAGATCCAGAGCTCACTCAGTCACACCTACTGCACATAGATCCAGAGCTCCCTCAGTCACACCTACTGCACACCGATCCAGAGCTCACTCAGTCACACCTACTGCACACCGATCCAGAGCTCACTCAGTCACACCTACTGCACACAGACCCAGAGCTCACTCAGTCACACCTACTGCACACAGATCCAGAGCTCACCCAGTCACACCTACTGCACACAGATCCAGAGCCCACCCAGTCACACCTACTGCACACAGATCCAGAGCTCGCTCAGTCACACCTACTGCACACAGATCCAGAGCTCACTCAGTCACACCTACTGCACACCGATCCAGAGCTCACTCAGTCACACCTACTGCACACAGATCCAGAGCTCACTCAGTCACACCTACTGCACACCGATCCAGAGCTCTCTCAGTCACACCTACTGCACACCGATCCAGAGCTCACTCAGTCACACCTACTGCACACAGATCCAGAGCTCACCCAGTCACACCTACTGCACACCGATCCAGAGCTCACTCAATCACACCTACTGCACACAGATCCAGAGCTCACTCAGTTACACCTACTGCACACCGATCCAGAGCTCACTCAGTCACACCTACTGCACACAGATCCAGAGCTCACTCAGTCACACCTACTGCACACCGATCCAGAGCTCACTCAGTCACACCTACTGCACACCGATCCAGAGCTCACTCAGTCACACCTTCTGCACACCGATCCAGAGCTCACTCAGTCACACCTACTGCACACCAATCCAGAGCTCACTCAGTCACACCTACTGCACACAGATCCAGAGCTCACTCAGTCACACCTACTGCACACCGATCCGGAGCTCACTCAGTGACACCTACTGCACACCGATCCAGAGCTCACTCAGTGACACCTACTGCACACAGATCCAGAGCTCACTCAGTCACACCTACTGCACACCGATCCAGAGCTCACTCAGTCACACCTACTGCACACCGATCCAGAGCTCACTCAGTGACACCTACTGCACACAGATCCAGAGCTCACTCAGTCACACCTACTGCACACAGATCCAGAGCTCACTCAGTCACACCTACTCCACACCGATCCAGAGCTCACTCAGTCACACCTACCGCACACAGATCCAGAGCTCACTCAGTCACACCTACCACACACAGATCCAGAGCTCACTCAGTCACACCTACTGCACACCGATCCAGAGCTCACCCAGTCACACCTACTGCACACCGATCCAGAGCTCACCCAGTCACACCTACTGGACACCGATCCAGAGTTCACTCAGTCACACCTACTGCACACAGATCCAGAGCTCACTCAGTCACACCTACTGCACACCGATCCAGAGCTCACTCAGTCACACCTACTGCACACCGATCCAGAGCTCACCCAGTCACACCTACTGCACACCGATCCAGAGCTCACTCAGTCACACCTACTGCACACAGATCCAGAGCTCACTCAGTCACACCTACTGCACACCGATCCAGAGCTCACTCAGTCACACCTACTGCACACCGATCCAGAGCTCACTCAGTCACACCTACTGCACACCGATCCAGAGCTCACTCAGTCACACCTACTGCACACAGAACCAGAGCTCACTCAGTCACACCTACTGCACACCGATCCAGAGCTCACTCAGTCACACCTACTGCACACAGATCCAGAGCTCACCCAGTCACACCTACTGCACACCGATCCAGAGCTCACTCAGTCACACCTACTGCACACCGATCCAGAGCTCACCCAGTCACACCTACTGCACACCGATCCAGAGTTCACTCAGTCACACCTACTGCACACAGATCCAGAGCTCACTCAGTCACACCTACTGCACACCGATCCAGAGCTCACTCAGTCACACCTACTGCACACAGATCCAGAGCTCACTCAGTTACACCTACTGCACACAGATCCAGAGCTCACCCAGTCACACCTACTGCACACCGATCCAGAGCTCACTCAGTCACACCTACTGCACACCGATCCAGAGCTCGCCCAGTCACACCTACTGCACACCGATCCAGAGCTCACTCAGTCACACCTACTGCACACAGATCCAGAGCTCACTCAGTCACACCTACTGCACACAGATCCAGAGCTCACCCAGTCACACCTACTGCACACCGATCCAGAGCTCACTCAGTCACACCTACTGCACACAGATCCAGAGCTCACTCAGTTACACCTACTGCACACCGATCCAGAGCTCACTCAGTCACACCTACTGCACACAGATCCAGAGCTCACTCAGTCACACCTTCTGCACACCGATCCAGAGCTCACTCAGTCACACCTACTGCACACCGATCCAGAGCTCACTCAGTCACACCTACTGCACACAGATCCAGAGCTCACTCAGTCACACCTACTGCACACCGATCCGGAGCTCACTCAGTGACACCTACTGCACACCGATCCAGAGCTCACTCAGTGACACCTACTGCACACAGATCCAGAGCTCACTCAGTCACACCTACTGCACACCGATCCAGAGCTCACTCAGTCACACCTACTGCACACCGATCCAGAGCTCACTCAGTGACACCTACTGCACACAGATCCAGAGCTCACTCAGTCACACCTACTGCACACAGATCCAGAGCTCACTCAGTCACACCTACTGCACACCGATCCGGAGCTCACTCAGTGACACCTACTGCACACAGATCCAGAGCTCACTCAGTGACACCTACTGCACACAGATCCAGAGCTCACTCAGTCACACCTACTGCACACCGATCCAGAGCTCACTCAGTCACACCTACTGCACACCGATCCAGAGCTCACTCAGTGACACCTACTGCACACAGATCCAGAGCTCACTCAGTCACACCTACTGCACACAGATCCAGAGCTCACTCAGTCACACCTACTGCACACAGATCCAGAGCTCACTCAGTCACACCTACTGCACACAGATCCAGAGCTCACTCAGTCACACCTACTGCACATAGATCCAGAGCTCCCTCAGTCACACCTACTGCACACCGATCCAGAGCTCACTCAGTCACACCTACTGCACACCGATCCAGAGCTCACTCAGTCACACCTACTGCACACAGACCCAGAGCTCACTCAGTCACACCTACTGCACACAGATCCAGAGCTCACCCAGTCACACCTACTGCACACAGATCCAGAGCCCACCCAGTCACACCTACTGCACACAGATCCAGAGCTCGCTCAGTCACACCTACTGCACACAGATCCAGAGCTCACTCAGTCACACCTACTGCACACCGATCCAGAGCTCACTCAGTCACACCTACTGCACACAGATCCAGAGCTCACTCAGTCACACCTACTGCACACCGATCCAGAGCTCTCTCAGTCACACCTACTGCACACCGATCCAGAGCTCACTCAGTCACACCTACTGCACACAGATCCAGAGCTCACCCAGTCACACCTACTGCACACCGATCCAGAGCTCACTCAATCACACCTACTGCACACAGATCCAGAGCTCACTCAGTCACACCTACTGCACACCGATCCAGAGCTCACTCAGTCACACCTACTGCACACAGATCCAGAGCTCACTCAGTCACACCTACTGCACACAGATCCAGAGCTCACCCAGTCACACCTACTGCACACCGATCCAGAGCTCACTCAGCCACACCTACTGCACACAGATCCAGAGCTCACTCAGTCACACTTACTGCACACAGATCCAGAGCTCACTCAGTCACACCTACTGCACACAGATCCAAAGCTCACTCAGTCACACCTACTGCACACCGATCCAGAGCTCACACAGTCACACCAACTGCACACCGATCCAGAGGTCACTCAGTCACACCTACTGCACACCGATCCAGAGCTCACTCAGTCACACCTACTGCACACCGATCCAGAGCTCCCTCAGTCACACCTACTGCACACCGATCCAGAGCTCACTCAGTCACACCTACTGCACACAGATCCAGAGCCCACCCAGTCACACCTACTGCACACAGATCCAGAGTTCACTCAGTCACACCTACTGCACACCGATCCAGAGCTCACTCAGTCACACCTACTGCACACAGATCCAGAGCTCACTCAGTCACACCTACTGCACACAGATCCAAAGCTCACTCAGTCACACCTACTGCACACCGATCCAGAGCTCACACAGTCACACCAACTGCACACAGATCCAGAGCTCACTCAGTCACACCTACTGCACACAGATCCAGAGCTCACCCAGTCACACCTACTGCACACAGATCCAGAGCCCACCCAGTCACACCTACTGCACACAGATCCAGAGCTCGCTCAGTCACACCTACTGCACACAGATCCAGAGCTCACTCAGTCACACCTACTGCACACCGATCCAGAGCTCACTCAGTCACACCTACTGCACACAGATCCAGAGCTCACTCAGTCACACCTACTGCACACCGATCCAGAGCTCTCTCAGTCACACCTACTGCACACCGATCCAGAGCTCACTCAGTCACACCTACTGCACACAGATCCAGAGCTCACCCAGTCACACCTACTGCACACCGATCCAGAGCTCACTCAGTCACACCTACTGCACACAGATCCAGAGCTCACTCAGTTACACCTACTGCACACCGATCCAGAGCTCACTCAGTCACACCTACTGCACACAGATCCAGAGCTCACTCAGTCACACCTACTGCACACCGATCCAGAGCTCACTCAGTCACACCTACTGCACACCGATCCAGAGCTCACTCAGTCACACCTACTGCACACAGATCCAGAGCTCACTCAGTCACACCTACTGCACACCGATCCAGAGCTCACTCAGTCACACCTACTGCACACCGATCCAGAGCTCACTCAGTCACACCTACTGCACACCGATCCAGAGCTCACTCAGTCACACCTACTGCAGACCGATCCAGAGCTCACTCAGTCACACTTACTGCACACAGATCCAGAGCTCACTCAGTCACACCTACTGCACACAGATCCAGAGCTCACTCAGTCACACCTACTGCACACCGATCCAGAGCTCACTCAGTCACACCTACTGCACACAGATCCAGAGCTCACTCAGTCACACCTACTGCACACAGATCCAGAGCTCACCCAGTCACACCTACTGCACACCGATCCAGAGCTCACTCAGTCACACCTACTGCACACAGATCCAGAGCTCACTCAGTCACACTTACTGCACACAGATCCAGAGCTCACTCAGTCACACCTACTGCACACAGATCCAAAGCTCACTCAGTCACACCTACTGCACACCGATCCAGAGCTCACACAGTCACACCAACTGCACACCGATCCAGAGCTCACTCAGTCACACCTACTGCACACCGATCCAGAGCTCACTCAGTCACACCTACTGCACACCGATCCAGAGCTCCCTCAGTCACACCTACTGCACACCGATCCAGAGCTCACTCAGTCACACCTACTGCACACAGATCCAGAGCCCACCCAGTCACACCTACTGCACACAGATCCAGAGTTCACTCAGTCACACCTACTGCACACCGATCCAGAGCTCACTCAGTCACACCTACTGCACACAGATCCAGAGCTCACTCAGTCACACCTACTGCACACAGATCCAAAGGTCACTCAGTCACACCTACTGCACACCGATCCAGAGCTCACACAGTCACACCAACTGCACACAGATCCAGAGCTCACTCAGTCACACCTACTGCACACAGATCCAGAGCTCACCCAGTCACACCTACTGCACACAGATCCAGAGCCCACCCAGTCACACCTACTGCACACAGATCCAGAGCTCGCTCAGTCACACCTACTGCACACAGATCCAGAGCTCACTCAGTCACACCTACTGCACACCGATCCAGAGCTCACTCTGTCACACCTACTGCACACAGATCCAGAGCTCACTCAGTCACACCTACTGCACACCGATCCAGAGCTCTCTCAGTCACACCTACTGCACACCGATCCAGAGCTCACTCAGTCACACCTACTGCACACAGATCCAGAGCTCACCCAGTCACACCTACTGCACACCGATCCAGAGCTCACTCAGTCACACCTACTGCACACAGATCCAGAGCTCACTCAGTTACACCTACTGCACACCGATCCAGAGCTCACTCAGTCACACCTACTGCACACAGATCCAGAGCTCACTCAGTCACACCTTCTGCACACCGATCCAGAGCTCACTCAGTCACACCTACTGCACACCGATCCAGAGCTCACTCAGTCACACCTACTGCACACAGATCCAGAGCTCACTCAGTCACACCTACTGCACACCGATCCGGAGCTCACTCAGTGACACCTACTGCACACCGATCCAGAGCTCACTCAGTGACACCTACTGCACACAGATCCAGAGCTCACTCAGTCACACCTACTGCACACCGATCCAGAGCTCACTCAGTCACACCTACTGCACACCGATCCAGAGCTCACTCAGTGACACCTACTGCACACAGATCCAGAGCTCACTCAGTCACACCTACTGCACACAGATCCAGAGCTCACTCAGTCACACCTACTGCACACCGATCCGGAGCTCACTCAGTGACACCTACTGCACACAGATCCAGAGCTCACTCAGTGACACCTACTGCACACAGATCCAGAGCTCACTCAGTCACACCTACTGCACACCGATCCAGAGCTCACTCAGTCACACCTACTGCACACCGATCCAGAGCTCACTCAGTGACACCTACTGCACACAGATCCAGAGCTCACTCAGTCACACCTACTGCACACAGATCCAGAGCTCACTCAGTCACACCTACTGCACACAGATCCAGAGCTCACTCAGTCACACCTACTGCACACAGATCCAGAGCTCACTCAGTCACACCTACTGCACATAGATCCAGAGCTCCCTCAGTCACACCTACTGCACACCGATCCAGAGCTCACTCAGTCACACCTACTGCACACCGATCCAGAGCTCACTCAGTCACACCTACTGCACACAGACCCAGAGCTCACTCAGTCACACCTACTGCACACAGATCCAGAGCTCACCCAGTCACACCTACTGCACACAGATCCAGAGCCCACCCAGTCACACCTACTGCACACAGATCCAGAGCTCGCTCAGTCACACCTACTGCACACAGATCCAGAGCTCACTCAGTCACACCTACTGCACACCGATCCAGAGCTCACTCAGTCACACCTACTGCACACAGATCCAGAGCTCACTCAGTCACACCTACTGCACACCGATCCAGAGCTCTCTCAGTCACACCTACTGCACACCGATCCAGAGCTCACTCAGTCACACCTACTGCACACAGATCCAGAGCTCACCCAGTCACACCTACTGCACACCGATCCAGAGCTCACTCAATCACACCTACTGCACACAGATCCAGAGCTCACTCAGTTACACCTACTGCACACCGATCCAGAGCTCACTCAGTCACACCTACTGCACACAGATCCAGAGCTCACTCAGTCACACCTACTGCACACCGATCCAGAGCTCACTCAGTCACACCTACTGCACACCGATCCAGAGCTCACTCAGTCACACCTTCTGCACACCGATCCAGAGCTCACTCAGTCACACCTACTGCACACCAATCCAGAGCTCACTCAGTCACACCTACTGCACACAGATCCAGAGCTCACTCAGTCACACCTACTGCACACCGATCCGGAGCTCACTCAGTGACACCTACTGCACACCGATCCAGAGCTCACTCAGTGACACCTACTGCACACAGATCCAGAGCTCACTCAGTCACACCTACTGCACACCGATCCAGAGCTCACTCAGTCACACCTACTGCACACCGATCCAGAGCTCACTCAGTGACACCTACTGCACACAGATCCAGAGCTCACTCAGTCACACCTACTGCACACAGATCCAGAGCTCACTCAGTCACACCTACTCCACACCGATCCAGAGCTCACTCAGTCACACCTACCGCACACAGATCCAGAGCTCACTCAGTCACACCTACCACACACAGATCCAGAGCTCACTCAGTCACACCTACTGCACACCGATCCAGAGCTCACCCAGTCACACCTACTGCACACCGATCCAGAGCTCACCCAGTCACACCTACTGGACACCGATCCAGAGTTCACTCAGTCACACCTACTGCACACAGATCCAGAGCTCACTCAGTCACACCTACTGCACACCGATCCAGAGCTCACTCAGTCACACCTACTGCACACCGATCCAGAGCTCACCCAGTCACACCTACTGCACACCGATCCAGAGCTCACTCAGTCACACCTACTGCACACAGATCCAGAGCTCACTCAGTCACACCTACTGCACACCGATCCAGAGCTCACTCAGTCACACCTACTGCACACCGATCAAGAGCTCACTCAGTCACACCTACTGCACACCGATCCAGAGCTCACTCAGTCACACCTACTGCACACAGAACCAGAGCTCACTCAGTCACACCTACTGCACACCGATCCAGAGCTCACTCAGTCACACCTACTGCACACAGATCCAGAGCTCACCCAGTCACACCTACTGCACACCGATCCAGAGCTCACTCAGTCACACCTACTGCACACCGATCCAGAGCTCACCCAGTCACACCTACTGCACACCGATCCAGAGTTCACTCAGTCACACCTACTGCACACAGATCCAGAGCTCACTCAGTCACACCTACTGCACACCGATCCAGAGCTCACTCAGTCACACCTACTGCACACAGATCCAGAGCTCACTCAGTTACACCTACTGCACACAGATCCAGAGCTCACCCAGTCACACCTACTGCACACCGATCCAGAGCTCACTCAGTCACACCTACTGCACACCGATCCAGAGCTCGCCCAGTCACACCTACTGCACACCGATCCAGAGCTCACTCAGTCACACCTACTGCACACAGATCCAGAGCTCACTCAGTCACACCTACTGCACACAGATCCAGAGCTCACCCAGTCACACCTACTGCACACCGATCCAGAGCTCACTCAGTCACACCTACTGCACACAGATCCAGAGCTCACTCAGTTACACCTACTGCACACCGATCCAGAGCTCACTCAGTCACACCTACTGCACACAGATCCAGAGCTCACTCAGTCACACCTTCTGCACACCGATCCAGAGCTCACTCAGTCACACCTACTGCACACCGATCCAGAGCTCACTCAGTCACACCTACTGCACACAGATCCAGAGCTCACTCAGTCACACCTACTGCACACCGATCCGGAGCTCACTCAGTGACACCTACTGCACACCGATCCAGAGCTCACTCAGTGACACCTACTGCACACAGATCCAGAGCTCACTCAGTCACACCTACTGCACACCGATCCAGAGCTCACTCAGTCACACCTACTGCACACCGATCCAGAGCTCACTCAGTGACACCTACTGCACACAGATCCAGAGCTCACTCAGTCACACCTACTGCACACAGATCCAGAGCTCACTCAGTCACACCTACTGCACACCGATCCGGAGCTCACTCAGTGACACCTACTGCACACAGATCCAGAGCTCACTCAGTGACACCTACTGCACACAGATCCAGAGCTCACTCAGTCACACCTACTGCACACCGATCCAGAGCTCACTCAGTCACACCTACTGCACACCGATCCAGAGCTCACTCAGTGACACCTACTGCACACAGATCCAGAGCTCACTCAGTCACACCTACTGCACACAGATCCAGAGCTCACTCAGTCACACCTACTGCACACAGATCCAGAGCTCACTCAGTCACACCTACTGCACACAGATCCAGAGCTCACTCAGTCACACCTACTGCACATAGATCCAGAGCTCCCTCAGTCACACCTACTGCACACCGATCCAGAGCTCACTCAGTCACACCTACTGCACACCGATCCAGAGCTCACTCAGTCACACCTACTGCACACAGACCCAGAGCTCACTCAGTCACACCTACTGCACACAGATCCAGAGCTCACCCAGTCACACCTACTGCACACAGATCCAGAGCCCACCCAGTCACACCTACTGCACACAGATCCAGAGCTCGCTCAGTCACACCTACTGCACACAGATCCAGAGCTCACTCAGTCACACCTACTGCACACCGATCCAGAGCTCACTCAGTCACACCTACTGCACACAGATCCAGAGCTCACTCAGTCACACCTACTGCACACCGATCCAGAGCTCTCTCAGTCACACCTACTGCACACCGATCCAGAGCTCACTCAGTCACACCTACTGCACACAGATCCAGAGCTCACCCAGTCACACCTACTGCACACCGATCCAGAGCTCACTCAATCACACCTACTGCACACAGATCCAGAGCTCACTCAGTTACACCTACTGCACACCGATCCAGAGCTCACTCAGTCACACCTACTGCACACAGATCCAGAGCTCACTCAGTCACACCTACTGCACACCGATCCAGAGCTCACTCAGTCACACCTACTGCACACCGATCCAGAGCTCACTCAGTCACACCTTCTGCACACCGATCCAGAGCTCACTCAGTCACACCTACTGCACACCAATCCAGAGCTCACTCAGTCACACCTACTGCACACAGATCCAGAGCTCACTCAGTCACACCTACTGCACACCGATCCGGAGCTCACTCAGTGACACCTACTGCACACCGATCCAGAGCTCACTCAGTGACACCTACTGCACACAGATCCAGAGCTCACTCAGTCACACCTACTGCACACCGATCCAGAGCTCACTCAGTCACACCTACTGCACACCGATCCAGAGCTCACTCAGTGACACCTACTGCACACAGATCCAGAGCTCACTCAGTCACACCTACTGCACACAGATCCAGAGCTCACTCAGTCACACCTACTCCACACCGATCCAGAGCTCACTCAGTCACACCTACCGCACACAGATCCAGAGCTCACTCAGTCACACCTACCACACACAGATCCAGAGCTCACTCAGTCACACCTACTGCACACCGATCCAGAGCTCACCCAGTCACACCTACTGCACACCGATCCAGAGCTCACCCAGTCACACCTACTGGACACCGATCCAGAGTTCACTCAGTCACACCTACTGCACACAGATCCAGAGCTCACTCAGTCACACCTACTGCACACCGATCCAGAGCTCACTCAGTCACACCTACTGCACACCGATCCAGAGCTCACCCAGTCACACCTACTGCACACCGATCCAGAGCTCACTCAGTCACACCTACTGCACACAGATCCAGAGCTCACTCAGTCACACCTACTGCACACCGATCCAGAGCTCACTCAGTCACACCTACTGCACACCGATCCAGAGCTCACTCAGTCACACCTACTGCACACCGATCTAGAGCTCACTCAGTCACACCTACTGCACACAGAACCAGAGCTCACTCAGTCACACCTACTGCACACCGATCCAGAGCTCACTCAGTCACACCTACTGCACACAGATCCAGAGCTCACCCAGTCACACCTACTGCACACCGATCCAGAGCTCACTCAGTCACACCTACTGCACACCGATCCAGAGCTCACCCAGTCACACCTACTGCACACCGATCCAGAGTTCACTCAGTCACACCTACTGCACACAGATCCAGAGCTCACTCAGTCACACCTACTGCACACCGATCCAGAGCTCACTCAGTCACACCTACTGCACACAGATCCAGAGCTCACTCAGTTACACCTACTGCACACAGATCCAGAGCTCACCCAGTCACACCTACTGCACACCGATCCAGAGCTCACTCAGTCACACCTACTGCACACCGATCCAGAGCTCGCCCAGTCACACCTACTGCACACCGATCCAGAGCTCACTCAGTCACACCTACTGCACACAGATCCAGAGCTCACTCAGTTACACCTACTGCACACAGATCCAGAGCTCACTCAGTTACACCTACTGCACACAGATCCAGAGCTCACTCAGTCACACCTACTGCACACCGATCCAGAGCTCACTCAGTCAAACCTACTGCACACAGATCCAGAGCTCACTCAGTCACACCTACTGCACACAGATCCAGAGCTCACTCAGTCACACCTACTGCACACCGATCCAGAGCTCACCCAGTCACACCTACTGCACACAGATCCAGAGCTCACTCAGTCACACCTACTGCACACAGAACCAGAGCTCACTCAGTCACACCTACTGCACACCGATCCAGAGCTCACCCAGTCACACCTACTGCACACAGATCCAGAGCTCACTCAGTCACACCTACTGCACACCGATCCAGAGCTCACTCAGTCACACCTACTGCACACCGATCCAGAGCTCACTCAGTCACACCTACTGCACACCGATCCAGAGCTCACTCAGTCACACCTACTGCACACCGATCCAGAGCTCACTCAGTCAGACCTACTGCACACCGATCCAGAGCTCACTCAGTCACACCTACTGCACACCGATCCAGAGCTCACTCAGTCACACCTACTGCACACAGATCCAGAGCTCACTCAGTCACACCTACTGCACACCGATCCAGAGCTCACTCAGTCACACCTACTGCACACAGATCCAGAGCTCACTCAGTCACACGTACTGCACACCGATC
Organism: Scyliorhinus torazame; assembly: GCF_047496885.1. NCBI lineage: Eukaryota > Metazoa > Chordata > Chondrichthyes > Carcharhiniformes > Scyliorhinidae > Scyliorhinus > Scyliorhinus torazame. Next base: position 19,341,334 of record NC_092712.1, on the reverse strand, counting down.
CAAAGCTCAGTCACACCTACTGCACACCGATCCAGAGTTCACTCAGTCACACCTACTGCACACCGATCCAGAGCTCACTCAGTCACACCTACTGCACACAGATCCAGAGCTCACTCAGTCACACCTACTGCACACAGATCCAGAGCTCACTCAGTCACACCTACTGCACACAGATCCAGAGCTCACTCAGTCACACCTACTGCACATAGATCCAGAGCTCCCTCAGTCACACCTACTGCACACCGATCCAGAGCTCACTCAGTCACACCTACTGCACACCGATCCAGAGCTCACTCAGTCACACCTACTGCACACAGACCCAGAGCTCACTCAGTCACACCTACTGCACACAGATCCAGAGCTCACTCAGTCACACCTACTGCACACAGATCCAGAGCTCACTCAGTCACACCTACTGCACACCGATCCAGAGCTCACTCAGTCACACCTACTGCACACCGATGCAGAGCTCACTCAGTCACACCGACTGCACACCGATCCAGAGTTCACTCAGTCACACCTACTGCACACAGATCCAGAGCTCACTCAGTCACACCTACTGCACACCGATCCAGAGCTCACTGAGTTACACCTACTGCACACCGATCCAGGGCTCACTCAGTCACACCTACTGCACACCGATCCAGAGCTCACTCAGTCACACCTACTGCACACCGATCCAGAGCTCACTCAGTCACACCTACTGCACACCGATCCAGAGCTCACTCAGTTACACCTACTGCACACCGATCCAGAGTTCACTCAGTTACACCTACTGCACACCGATCCAGAGCTCACTCAGTCACACCTACTGCACACCGATCCAGAGCTCACTCAGTCACACCTACTGCACACCGATCCAGAGCTCACTCAGTTTCACCTACTGGACACCGATCCAGAGCTCACTCAGTCACACCTACTGCACACAGATCCAGAGCTCACTCAGTCACACCTACTGCACACAGATCCAGTGCTCACTCAGTCACACCTACTGCACACAGATCCAGAGCTCACTCAGTCACACCTACTGCACACCGATCCAGAGCTCACTCAGTCACACCTACTGCACACAGATCCAGAGCTCACCCAGTCACACCTACTGCACACAGATCCAGAGCTCACTCAGTCACACCTACTGCACACCGATCCAGAGCTCACCCAGTCACACCTACTGCACACAGATCCAGAGCTCACTCAGTCACACCTACTGCACACCGATCCAGAGCTCACTCAGTCACACCTACTGCACACAGATCCAGAGCTCACTCAGTCACACCTACTGCACACCGATCCAGAGCTCACTCAGTCACACCTACTGCACACCGATCCAGAGCTCACTCAGTCACACCTACTGCACACCGATCCAGAGCTCACTCAGTTACACCTACTGCACACCGATCCAGAGCTCACTCAGTCACACCTACTGCACACAGATCCAGAGCTCACCCAGTCACACCTACTGCACACCGATCCAGAGCTCAATCAGTCACACCTACTGCACACAGATCCAGAGCTCACTCAGTCACACCTACTGCACACCGATCCAGAGCTCACTCAGTCACACCTACTGCACACCGATCCAGAGCTCACTCAGTCACACCTACTGCGCACAGATCCAGAGCTCACTCAGTCACACCTACTGCACACCGATCCAGAGCTCACTCAGTCACACCTACTGCACACCGATCCAGAGCTCACTCAGTCACACCTACTGCACACCGATCCAGAGCTCACCCAGTCACACCTACTGCACACCGATCCAGAGCTCACTCAGTCACACCTACTGCACACCGATCCAGAGCTCACCCAGTCACACCTACTGCACACAGATCCAGTGCACACTCAGTCACACCTACTGCACACAGAACCAGAGCTCACTCAGTCACACCTACTGCACACCGATCCAGAGCTCACCCAGTCACACCTACTGCACACCGATCCAGAGCTCACTCAGTCACACCTACTGCACACAGATCCAGAGCTCACTCAGTCACACCTACTGCACACCGATCCAGAGCTCACTCAGTTACACCTACTGCACACCGATCCAGAGCTCACTCAGTCACACCTACTGCACACAGATCCAGAGCTCACTCAGTCACACCTACTGCACACCGATCCAGAGCTCACTCAGTCACACCTACTGCACACCGATCGAGAGCTCACCCAGTCACACCTACTGCACACAGATCCAGAGCTCACTCAGTCACACCTACTGCACACCGATCCAGAGCTCACTCAGTCACACCTACTGCACACCGATCCAGAGCTCACTCAGTCACACCTACTGCACACAGATCCAGAGCTCACTCAGTCACACCTACTGCACAACGATCCAGAGCTCACTCAGTCACACCTACTGCACACAGATCCAGAGCTCACTCAGTCACACCTACTGCACACAGATCCAGAGCTCACTCAGTCACACCTACTGCACACAGATCCAGAGCTCACTCAGTCACACCTACTGCACACCGATCCAGAGCTCACTCAGTCACACCTACTGCACACCGATCCAGAGCTCACTCAGTCACACCTACTGCACACAGGTCCAGAGCTCAATCAGTCACACCTACTGCACACCGATCCAGAGCTCACTCAGTCACACCTACTGCACACAGATCCAGAGCTCACTCAGTCACACCTACTGCACACAGATCCAGAGCTCCCTCAGTCACACGTACTGCACACCGATCCAGAGCTCAGTCACACCTACTGCACACCAATCCAGAGTTCACTCAGTCACACCTACTGCACACCGATCCAGAGCTCACTCAGTCACACCTACTGCACACAGATCCAGAGCTCACTCAGTCACACCTACTGCACACAGATCCAGAGCTCACTCAGTCACACCTACTGCACACAGATCCAGAGCTCACTCAGTCACACCTACTGCACACAGATCCAGAGCTCCCTCAGTCAAACCTACTGCACACCGATCCAGAGCTCACTCAGTCACACCTACTGCACACCGATCCAGAGCTCACTCAGTCTCACCTACTGCACACAGACCCAGAGCTCACTCAGTCACACCTACTGCACACAGATCCAGAGCTCACTCAGTCACACCTACTGCTCACTCACCGAGAGCTCACTCAGTCACACCTACTGCACACAGATCCAGAGCTCACTCAGTCACACCTACTGCACACAGATCCAGAGCTCACTCAGTCACACCTACTGCACACAGATCCAGAGCTCACTCAGTCACACCTACTGCACACAGATCCAGAGCTCACTCAGTCACACCTACTGCACACAGATCCAGAGCTCCCTCAGTCACACCTACTGCACACCGATCCAGAGCTCACTCAGTCACACCTACTGCACACCGATCCAGAGGTCACTCAGTCACACCTACTGCACACCGATCCAGAGCTCACTCAGTCACACCGACTGCACACAGATCCAGAGCTCACTCAGTCACACCTACTGCACACCGATCCAGAGCTCACTCAGTCACACCTACTGCACACCGATCCAGAGCTCACTCAGTCACACCTACTGCACACCGATCCAGAGCTCACCCAGTCACAACCACTGCACACTGATCCAGAGTTCACTCAGTCACACCTACTGCACACAGATCCAGAGCTCACTCAGTCACACCTACTGCACACAGATCCAGAGCTCCCTCAGTCACACCTACTGCACACAGATCCAGAGCTCACTCAGTCACACCTACTGCACACCGATCCAGAGCTCACTCAGTCACACCTACTGCACACAGACCCAGAGCTCACTCAGTCACACCTACTGCACACCGATGCAGAGCTCACTCAGTCACACCTACTGCACACCGATCCAGAGCTCACTCAGTCACACCTACTGCACACCGATCCAGAGCTCACTCCGTCACACCTACTGCACACCGATCCAGAGCTCACTCAGTCACACCTACTGCACACCGATCCAGAGCTCACTCAGTCACACCTACTGCACACAGATCCAGAGCTCACTCAGTCACACCTACTGCACACCGATCCAGAGCTCACTCAGTCACACCTACTGCACACAGATCCAGAGCTCACTCAGTCACACCTACTGCACACAGATCCAGAGCTCACTCAGTCACACCTACTGCACACAGAGCCAGAGCTCACTCAGTCACACCTACTGCACACAGATCCAGAGCTCACTCAGTCACACCTACTGCACACATATCCCGAGCTCGCTCAGTCACACCTACTGCACACAGATCCAGAGCTCACTCAGTCACACCGACTGCACACCGATCCAGAGCTCACTCAGTCACACCTACTGCACACAGATCCAGAGCTCACTCAGTCACACCTACTGCACACCGATCCAGAGCTCACTCAGTCACACCTACTGCACGCCGATCCAGAGCTCACTCAGTCACACCTACTGCACACCGATCCAGAGCTCACTCAGTCACACCTACTGCACACCGATCCAGAGCTCACTCAGTCACACCGACTGCACACAGATCCAGAGCTCACTCAGTCACACCTACTGCACACCGATCCAGAGCTCACTCACTCACACCTACTGCACACCGATCCAGAGCTCACTCAGTCACACCTACTGCACACCGATCCAGAGCTCACCCAGTCACACCTACTGCACACCGATCCAGAGTTCACTCAGTCACACCTACTGCACACAGATCCAGAGCTCATTCAGTCACACCTACTGCACACAGATCCAGAGCTCACTCAGTCACACCTACTGCACACCGATCCAGAGCTCACTCAGTCACACCTACTGCACACCGATCCAGAGCTCACTCAGTCACACCGACTGCACACAGATCCAGAGTTCACTCAGTCACACCTACTGCACACAGATCCAGAGCTCATTCAGTCACACCTACTGCACACAGATCCAGAGCTCACTCAGTCACACCTTTATGGGCAGCACGGTAGCACAAGTGATTAGCACTGTGGCTTCACAGCGCCAGGGCCCCAGGTTCGTTTCCCCGCTGGGTCACTGTCTGTGCGGAGTTTGCACGTTCTCCCCGTGTGTGCGTGGGTTTCCTCCGGGTGCTCCGGTTTCCTCCCACAGTCCAAAGGCGTGCAGGTTAGGTGGATTGGCCATGCTAAATTACCCGTAGTATCCATAAGGGTTGGGAGGGGTTATTGGGTTGCGGGGATAAGGTGGAAGTGAGGGATTAATGTGGGTCGGTGCAGACTCGATGGGCCGAATGGCCTCCTTCTGCACTGTATGTTCTATGTAATCTATGTAACCTACAGCACACAGATCCAGAGCTCACCCAGTCACACCTACTGCACACCGATCCAGAGCTCACTCAGTCACACCTACTGCACACCGATCGAGAGCTCACTCGGTCACACCTACTGCACACAGATCCAGAGCTCACTCAGTCACACCTACTGCACACCGATCCAGAGCTCACTCAGTCACACCTTCTGCACACCGATCCAGAGCTCACTCAGTCACACCTACTGCACACAGATCCAGTGCTCACTCAGTCACACCGACTGCACACAGATCGAGAGCTCACTCAGTTACACCTACTGCACACAGATCCAGAGCTCACTCAGTTACACCTACTGCACACAGATCCAGGGCATGCTCAGTCACACCTACTGCACACCGATCCAGAGCTCACTCAGTCACACCGACTGCACACCGATCCAGAGCTCACTCAGTCACACCTACTGCACACCGATCCAGAGCTCACTCAGTTACACCTACTGCACACCGATTCAGAGCTCACTCAGTCACACCTACTACACACAGATCCAGAGCTCACCCAGTCACACCTACTGCACACCGATCCAGAGCTCACTCAGTCACACCTACTGCACACCGATCCAGAGCTCACTCAGTCACACCTACTGCACACAGATCCAGAGCTCACCCAGTCACACCTACTGCACACCGATCCAGAGCTCACTCAGTCACACCTACTGCACACCGATCCAGAGCTCACCCAGTCACACCTACTGCACACAGATCCAGAGCTCACTCAGTCACACCTACTGCACACCGATCCAGAGCTCACCCAGTCACACCTACTGCACACAGATCCAGAGCTCACTCAGTCACACCTACTGCACACAGAACCAGAGCTCACTCAGTCACACCTACTGCACACAGATCCAGAGCTCACCCAGTCACACCTACTGCACACAGATCCAGAGCTCACTCAGTCACACCTACTGCACACCGATCCAGAGCTCAATCAGTCACACCTACTGCACACCGATCCAGAGCTCACTCAGTCACACCTACTGCACACAGATCCAGAGCTCACTCATTCACAACTACTGCACACCGATCCAGAGCTCACTCAGTCACACCTACTGCACACCGATCCAGAGCTCACTCAGTCACACCTACTGCACACCGATCCAGAGCTCACTCAGTCACACCTACTGCACACAGATCCAGAGCTCACTCAGTCACACCTACTGCACACCGATCCAGAGCTCACTCAGTCACACCTACTGCACACAGATCCAGAGCTCACTCAGTCACACGTACTGCACACCGATCCAAAGCTCAGTCACACCTACTGCACACCGATCCAGAGTTCACTCAGTCACACCTACTGCACACCGATCCAGAGCTCACTCAGTCACACCTACTGCACACAGATCCAGAGCTCACTCAGTCACACCTACTGCACACAGATCCAGAGCTCACTCAGTCACACCTACTGCACACAGATCCAGAGCTCACTCAGTCACACCTACTGCACACAGATCCAGAGCTCCCTCAGTCACAACTACTGCACACCGATCCAGAGCTCACTCAGTCACACCTACTGCACACCGATCCAGAGCTCACTCAGTCACACCTACTGCACACAGACCCAGAGCTCACTCAGTCACACCTACTGCACACAGATCCAGAGCTCACTCAGTCACACCTACTGCACACAGATCCAGAGCTCACTCAGTCACACCTACTGCACACCGATCCAGAGCTCACTCAGTCACACCTACTGCACACCGATGCAGAGCTCACTCAGTCACACCGACTGCACACCGATCCAGAGTTCACTCAGTCACACCTACTGCACACAGATCCAGAGCTCACTCAGTCACACCTACTGCACACCGATCCAGAGCTCACTGAGTTACACCTACTGCACACCGATCCAGGGCTCACTCAGTCACAACTACTGCACACCGATCCAGAGCTCACTCAGTCACACCTACTGCACACCGATCCAGAGCTCACTCAGTCACACCTACTGCACACCGATCCAGAGCTCACTCAGTTACACCTACTGCACACCGATCCAGAGCTCACTCAGTTACACCTACTGCACACCGATCCAGAGCTCACTCAGTCACACCTACTGCACACCGATCCAGAGCTCACTCAGTCACACCTACTGCACACCGATCCAGAGCTCACTCAGTTACACCTACTGGACACCGATCCAGAGCTCACTCAGTCACACCTACTGCACACAGATCCAGAGCTCACTCAGTCACACCTACTGCACACAGATCCAGTGCTCACTCAGTCACACCTACTGCACACAGATCCAGAGCTCACTCAGTCACACCTACTGCACACCGATCCATGAGCTCACTCAGTCACACCTACTGCACACAGATCCAGAGCTCACCCAGTCACACCTACTGCACACCGATCCAGAGCTCACTCAGTCACACCTACTGCACACAGATCCAGAGCTCACTCAGTCACACCTACTGCACACAGATCCAGAGCTCACCCAGTCACACCTACTGCACACCGATCCAGAGCTCACTCAGTCACACCTACTGCACACAGATCCAGAGCTCACTCAGTCACACCTACTGCACACCGATCCAGAGCTCACTCAGTCACACCTACTGCACACCGATCCAGAGCTCACTCAGTCACACCTACTGCGCACAGATCCAGAGCTCACTCAGTCACACCTACTGCACACCGATCCAGAGCTCACTCAGTCACACCTACTGCACACCGATCCAGAGCTCACTCAGTCACACCTACTGCACACCGATCCAGAGCTCACCCAGTCACACCTACTGCACACCGATCCAGAGCTCACTCAGTCACACCTACTGCACACCGATCCAGAGCTCACCCAGTCACACCTACTGCACACAGATCCAGTGCACACTCAGTCACACCTACTGCACACAGAACCAGAGCTCACTCAGTCACACCTACTGCACACCGATCCAGAGCTCACCCAGTCACACCTACTGCACACCGATCCAGAGCTCACTCAGTCACACCTACTGCACACCGATCGAGAGCTCACCCAGTCACACCTACTGCACACAGATCCAGAGCTCACTCAGTCACACCTACTGCACACCGATCCAGAGCTCACTCAGTCACACCTACTGCACACCGATCCAGAGCTCACTCAGTCACACCTACTGCACACAGATCCAGAGCTCACTCAGTCACACCTACTGCACAACGATCCAGAGCTCACTCAGTCACACCTACTGCACACAGATCCAGAGCTCCCTCAGTCACACCTACTGCACACAGATCCAGAGCTCACTCAGTCACACCTACTGCACACCGATCCAGAGCTCACTCAGTCACACCTACTGCACACAGACCCAGAGCTCACTCAGTCACACCTACTGCACACCGATGCAGAGCTCACTCAGTCACACCTACTGCACACCGATCCAGAGCTCACTCAGTCACACCTACTGCACACCGATCCAGAGCTCACTCCGTCACACCTACTGCACACCGATCCAGAGCTCACTCAGTCACACCTACTGCACACCGATCCAGAGCTCACTCAGTCACACCTACTGCACACAGATCCAGAGCTCACTCAGTCACACCTACTGCACACCGATCCAGAGCTCACTCAGTCACACCTACTGCACACCGATCCAGAGCTCACCCAGTCACACCTACTGCACACCGATCCAGAGTTCACTCAGTCACACCTACTGCACACAGATCCAGAGCTCATTCAGTCACACCTACTGCACACAGATCCAGAGCTCACTCAGTCACACCTACTGCACACCGATCCAGAGCTCACTCAGTCACACCTACTGCACACCGATCCAGAGCTCACTCAGTCACACCGACTGCACACAGATCCAGAGTTCACTCAGTCACACCTACTGCACACAGATCCAGAGCTCATTCAGTCACACCTACTGCACACAGATCCAGAGCTCACTCAGTCACACCTTTATGGGCAGCACGGTAGCACAAGTGATTAGCACTGTGGCTTCACAGCGCCAGGGCCCCAGGTTCGTTTCCCCGCTGGGTCACTGTCTGTGCGGAGTTTGCACGTTCTCCCCGTGTGTGCGTGGGTTTCCTCCGGGTGCTCCGGTTTCCTCCCACAGTCCAAAGGCGTGCAGGTTAGGTGGATTGGCCATGCTAAATTACCCGTAGTATCCATAAGGGTTGGGAGGGGTTATTGGGTTGCGGGGATAAGGTGGAAGTGAGGGATTAATGTGGGTCGGTGCAGACTCGATGGGCCGAATGGCCTCCTTCTGCACTGTATGTTCTATGTAATCTATGTAACCTACAGCACACAGATCCAGAGCTCACCCAGTCACACCTACTGCACACCGATCCAGAGCTCACTCAGTCACACCTACTGCACACCGATCGAGAGCTCACTCGGTCACACCTACTGCACACAGATCCAGAGCTCACTCAGTCACACCTACTGCACACCGATCCAGAGCTCACTCAGTCACACCTTCTGCACACCGATCCAGAGCTCACTCAGTCACACCTACTGCACACAGATCCAGTGCTCACTCAGTCACACCGACTGCACACAGATCGAGAGCTCACTCAGTTACACCTACTGCACACAGATCCAGAGCTCACTCAGTTACACCTACTGCACACAGATCCAGGGCATGCTCAGTCACACCTACTGCACACCGATCCAGAGCTCACTCAGTCACACCGACTGCACACCGATCCAGAGCTCACTCAGTCACACCTACTGCACACCGATCCAGAGCTCACTCAGTTACACCTACTGCACACCGATTCAGAGCTCACTCAGTCACACCTACTACACACAGATCCAGAGCTCACCCAGTCACACCTACTGCACACCGATCCAGAGCTCACTCAGTCACACCTACTGCACACCGATCCAGAGCTCACTCAGTCACACCTACTGCACACAGATCCAGAGCTCACCCAGTCACACCTACTGCACACCGATCCAGAGCTCACTCAGTCACACCTACTGCACACCGATCCAGAGCTCACCCAGTCACACCTACTGCACACAGATCCAGAGCTCACTCAGTCACACCTACTGCACACCGATCCAGAGCTCACCCAGTCACACCTACTGCACACAGATCCAGAGCTCACTCAGTCACACCTACTGCACACAGAACCAGAGCTCACTCAGTCACACCTACTGCACACAGATCCAGAGCTCACCCAGTCACACCTACTGCACACAGATCCAGAGCTCACTCAGTCACACCTACTGCACACCGATCCAGAGCTCAATCAGTCACACCTACTGCACACCGATCCAGAGCTCACTCAGTCACACCTACTGCACACAGATCCAGAGCTCACTCATTCACAACTACTGCACACCGATCCAGAGCTCACTCAGTCACACCTACTGCACACCGATCCAGAGCTCACTCAGTCACACCTACTGCACACCGATCCAGAGCTCACTCAGTCACACCTACTGCACACAGATCCAGAGCTCACTCAGTCACACCTACTGCACACCGATCCAGAGCTCACTCAGTCACACCTACTGCACACAGATCCAGAGCTCACTCAGTCACACGTACTGCACACCGATCCAAAGCTCAGTCACACCTACTGCACACCGATCCAGAGTTCACTCAGTCACACCTACTGCACACCGATCCAGAGCTCACTCAGTCACACCTACTGCACACAGATCCAGAGCTCACTCAGTCACACCTACTGCACACAGATCCAGAGCTCACTCAGTCACACCTACTGCACACAGATCCAGAGCTCACTCAGTCACACCTACTGCACACAGATCCAGAGCTCCCTCAGTCACAACTACTGCACACCGATCCAGAGCTCACTCAGTCACACCTACTGCACACCGATCCAGAGCTCACTCAGTCACACCTACTGCACACAGACCCAGAGCTCACTCAGTCACACCTACTGCACACAGATCCAGAGCTCACTCAGTCACACCTACTGCACACAGATCCAGAGCTCACTCAGTCACACCTACTGCACACCGATCCAGAGCTCACTCAGTCACACCTACTGCACACCGATGCAGAGCTCACTCAGTCACACCGACTGCACACCGATCCAGAGTTCACTCAGTCACACCTACTGCACACAGATCCAGAGCTCACTCAGTCACACCTACTGCACACCGATCCAGAGCTCACTGAGTTACACCTACTGCACACCGATCCAGGGCTCACTCAGTCACAACTACTGCACACCGATCCAGAGCTCACTCAGTCACACCTACTGCACACCGATCCAGAGCTCACTCAGTCACACCTACTGCACACCGATCCAGAGCTCACTCAGTTACACCTACTGCACACCGATCCAGAGCTCACTCAGTTACACCTACTGCACACCGATCCAGAGCTCACTCAGTCACACCTACTGCACACCGATCCAGAGCTCACTCAGTCACACCTACTGCACACCGATCCAGAGCTCACTCAGTTACACCTACTGGACACCGATCCAGAGCTCACTCAGTCACACCTACTGCACACAGATCCAGAGCTCACTCAGTCACACCTACTGCACACAGATCCAGTGCTCACTCAGTCACACCTACTGCACACAGATCCAGAGCTCACTCAGTCACACCTACTGCACACCGATCCATGAGCTCACTCAGTCACACCTACTGCACACAGATCCAGAGCTCACCCAGTCACACCTACTGCACACCGATCCAGAGCTCACTCAGTCACACCTACTGCACACAGATCCAGAGCTCACTCAGTCACACCTACTGCACACAGATCCAGAGCTCACCCAGTCACACCTACTGCACACCGATCCAGAGCTCACTCAGTCACACCTACTGCACACAGATCCAGAGCTCACTCAGTCACACCTACTGCACACCGATCCAGAGCTCACTCAGTCACACCTACTGCACACCGATCCAGAGCTCACTCAGTCACACCTACTGCGCACAGATCCAGAGCTCACTCAGTCACACCTACTGCACACCGATCCAGAGCTCACTCAGTCACACCTACTGCACACCGATCCAGAGCTCACTCAGTCACACCTACTGCACACCGATCCAGAGCTCACCCAGTCACACCTACTGCACACCGATCCAGAGCTCACTCAGTCACACCTACTGCACACCGATCCAGAGCTCACCCAGTCACACCTACTGCACACAGATCCAGTGCACACTCAGTCACACCTACTGCACACAGAACCAGAGCTCACTCAGTCACACCTACTGCACACCGATCCAGAGCTCACCCAGTCACACCTACTGCACACCGATCCAGAGCTCACTCAGTCACACCTACTGCACACCGATCGAGAGCTCACCCAGTCACACCTACTGCACACAGATCCAGAGCTCACTCAGTCACACCTACTGCACACCGATCCAGAGCTCACTCAGTCACACCTACTGCACACCGATCCAGAGCTCACTCAGTCACACCTACTGCACACAGATCCAGAGCTCACTCAGTCACACCTACTGCACAACGATCCAGAGCTCACTCAGTCACACCTACTGCACACAGATCCAGAGCTCCCTCAGTCACACCTACTGCACACAGATCCAGAGCTCACTCAGTCACACCTACTGCACACCGATCCAGAGCTCACTCAGTCACACCTACTGCACACAGACCCAGAGCTCACTCAGTCACACCTACTGCACACCGATGCAGAGCTCACTCAGTCACACCTACTGCACACCGATCCAGAGCTCACTCAGTCACACCTACTGCACACCGATCCAGAGCTCACTCCGTCACACCTACTGCACACCGATCCAGAGCTCACTCAGTCACACCTACTGCACACCGATCCAGAGCTCACTCAGTCACACCTACTGCACACAGATCCAGAGCTCACTCAGTCACACCTACTGCACACCGATCCAGAGCTCACTCAGTCACACCTACTGCACACAGATCCAGAGCTCACTCAGTCACACCTACTGCACACAGATCCAGAGCTCACTCAGTCACACCTACTGCACACAGAGCCAGAGCTCACTCAGTCACACCTACTGCACACAGATCCAGAGCTCACTCAGTCACACCTACTGCACACAGATCCAGAGCTCACTCAGTCACACCTACTGCACACCGATCCAGAGCTCACTCAGTCATGCCTACTGCACACCGATCCAGAGCTCACTCAGTCACACCTACTGCACACCGATCCAGAGTTCACTCAGTCACACCTACTGCACACAGATCCAGAGCTCACTCAGTCACACCTACTGCACACAGATCCCGAGCTCGCTCAGTCACACCTACTGCACACAGATCCAGAGCTCACTCAGTCACACCGACTGCACACCGATCCAGAGCTCACTCAGTCACACCTACTGCACACAGATCCAGAGCTCACTCAGTCACACATACTGCACACCGATCCAGAGCTCACTCAGTCACACCTACTGCACGCCGATCCAGAGCTCACTCAGTCACACCTACTGCACACCGATCCAGAGCTCACTCAGTCACACCTACTGCACACCGATCCAGAGCTCACTCAGTCACACCGACTGCACACAGATCCAGAGCTCACTCAGTCACACCTACTGCACACCGATCCAGAGCTCACTCACTCACACCTACTGCACACCGATCCAGAGCTCACTCAGTCACACCTACTGCACACCGATCCAGAGCTCACCCAGTCACACCTACTGCACACCGATCCAGAGTTCACTCAGTCACACCTACTGCACACAGATCCAGAGCTCATTCAGTCACACCTACTGCACACAGATCCAGAGCTCACTCAGTCACACCTACTGCACACCGATCCAGAGCTCACTCAGTCACACCTACTGCACACCGATCCAGAGCTCACTCAGTCACACCGACTGCACACAGATCCAGAGTTCACTCAGTCACACCTACTGCACACAGATCCAGAGCTCATTCAGTCACACCTACTGCACACAGATCCAGAGCTCACTCAGTCACACCTTTATGGGCAGCACGGTAGCACAAGTGATTAGCACTGTGGCTTCACAGCGCCAGGGCCCCAGGTTCGTTTCCCCGCTGGGTCACTGTCTGTGCGGAGTTTGCACGTTCTCCCCGTGTGTGCGTGGGTTTCCTCCGGGTGCTCCGGTTTCCTCCCACAGTCCAAAGACGTGCAGGTTAGGTGGATTGGCCATGCTAAATTACCCGTAGTATCCATAAGGGTTGGGAGGGGTTATTGGGTTGCGGGGATAAGGTGGAAGTGAGGGATTAATGTGGGTCGGTGCAGACTCGATGGGCCGAATGGCCTCCTTCTGCACTGTATGTTCTATGTAATCTATGTAACCTACAGCACACAGATCCAGAGCTCACCCAGTCACACCTACTGCACACCGATCCAGAGCTCACTCAGTCACACCTACTGCACACCGATCGAGAGCTCACTCGGTCACACCTACTGCACACAGATCCAGAGCTCACTCAGTCACACCTACTGCACACCGATCCAGAGCTCACTCAGTCACACCTTCTGCACACCGATCCAGAGCTCACTCAGTCACACCTACTGCACACAGATCCAGTGCTCACTCAGTCACACCGACTGCACACAGATCGAGAGCTCACTCAGTTACACCTACTGCACACAGATCCAGAGCTCACTCAGTTACACCTACTGCACACAGATCCAGGGCATGCTCAGTCACACCTACTGCACACCGATCCAGAGCTCACTCAGTCACACCGACTGCACACCGATCCAGAGCTCACTCAGTCACACCTACTGCACACCGATCCAGAGCTCACTCAGTTACACCTACTGCACACCGATTCAGAGCTCACTCAGTCACACCTACTACACACAGATCCAGAGCTCACCCAGTCACACCTACTGCACACCGATCCAGAGCTCACTCAGTCACACCTACTGCACACCGATCCAGAGCTCACTCAGTCACACCTACTGCACACAGATCCAGAGCTCACCCAGTCACACCTACTGCACACCGATCCAGAGCTCACTCAGTCACACCTACTGCACACCGATCCAGAGCTCACCCAGTCACACCTACTGCACACAGATCCAGAGCTCACTCAGTCACACCTACTGCACACCGATCCAGAGCTCACCCAGTCACACCTACTGCACACAGATCCAGAGCTCACTCAGTCACACCTACTGCACACAGAACCAGAGCTCACTCAGTCACACCTACTGCACACAGATCCAGAGCTCACCCAGTCACACCTACTGCACACAGATCCAGAGCTCACTCAGTCACACCTACTGCACACCGATCCAGAGCTCAATCAGTCACACCTACTGCACACCGATCCAGAGCTCACTCAGTCACACCTACTGCACACAGATCCAGAGCTCACTCATTCACACCTACTGCACACCGATCCAGAGCTCACTCAGTCACACCTACTGCACACCGATCCAGAGCTCACTCAGTCACACCTACTGCACACCGATCCAGAGCTCACTCAGTCACACCGACTGCACACAGATCCAGAGCTCACTCAGTCACACCTACTGCACACCGATCCAGAGCTCACTCAGTCACACCTACTGCACACAGATCCAGAGCTCACTCAGTCACACGTACTGCACACCGATCCAAAGCTCAGTCACACCACTGCACACCGATCCAGAGTTCACTCAGTCACACCTACTGCACACCGATCCAGAGCTCACTCAGTCACACCTACTGCACACAGATCCAGAGCTCACTCAGTCACACCTACTGCACACAGATCCAGAGCTCACTCAGTCACACCTACTGCACACAGATCCAGAGCTCACTCAGTCACACCTACTGCACACAGATCCAGAGCTCCCTCAGTCACAACTACTGCACACCGATCCAGAGCTCACTCAGTCACACCTACTGCACACCGATCCAGAGCTCACTCAGTCACACCTACTGCACACAGACCCAGAGCTCACTCAGTCACACCTACTGCACACAGATCCAGAGCTCACTCAGTCACACCTACTGCACACAGATCCAGAGCTCACTCAGTCACACCTACTGCACACCGATCCAGAGCTCACTCAGTCACACCTACTGCACACCGATGCAGAGCTCACTCAGTCACACCGACTGCACACCGATCCAGAGTTCACTCAGTCACACCTACTGCACACAGATCCAGAGCTCACTCAGTCACACCTACTGCACACCGATCCAGAGCTCACTGAGTTACACCTACTGCACACCGATCCAGGGCTCACTCAGTCACAACTACTGCACACCGATCCAGAGCTCACTCAGTCACACCTACTGCACACCGATCCAGAGCTCACTCAGTCACACCTACTGCACACCGATCCAGAGCTCACTCAGTTACACCTACTGCACACCGATCCAGAGCTCACTCAGTTACACCTACTGCACACCGATCCAGAGCTCACTCAGTCACACCTACTGCACACCGATCCAGAGCTCACTCAGTCACACCTACTGCACACCGATCCAGAGCTCACTCAGTTACACCTACTGGACACCGATCCAGAGCTCACTCAGTCACACCTACTGCACACAGATCCAGAGCTCACTCAGTCACACCTACTGCACACAGATCCAGTGCTCACTCAGTCACACCTACTGCACACAGATCCAGAGCTCACTCAGTCACACCTACTGCACACCGATCCATGAGCTCACTCAGTCACACCTACTGCACACAGATCCAGAGCTCACCCAGTCACACCTACTGCACACCGATCCAGAGCTCACTCAGTCACACCTACTGCACACAGATCCAGAGCTCACTCAGTCACACCTACTGCACACAGATCCAGAGCTCACCCAGTCACACCTACTGCACACCGATCCAGAGCTCACTCAGTCACACCTACTGCACACAGATCCAGAGCTCACTCAGTCACACCTACTGCACACCGATCCAGAGCTCACTCAGTCACACCTACTGCACACCGATCCAGAGCTCACTCAGTCACACCTACTGCGCACAGATCCAGAGCTCACTCAGTCACACCTACTGCACACCGATCCAGAGCTCACTCAGTCACACCTACTGCACACCGATCCAGAGCTCACTCAGTCACACCTACTGCACACCGATCCAGAGCTCACCCAGTCACACCTACTGCACACCGATCCAGAGCTCACTCAGTCACACCTACTGCACACCGATCCAGAGCTCACCCAGTCACACCTACTGCACACAGATCCAGTGCACACTCAGTCACACCTACTGCACACAGAACCAGAGCTCACTCAGTCACACCTACTGCACACCGATCCAGAGCTCACCCAGTCACACCTACTGCACACCGATCCAGAGCTCACTCAGTCACACCTACTGCACACCGATCGAGAGCTCACCCAGTCACACCTACTGCACACAGATCCAGAGCTCACTCAGTCACACCTACTGCACACCGATCCAGAGCTCACTCAGTCACACCTACTGCACACCGATCCAGAGCTCACTCAGTCACACCTACTGCACACAGATCCAGAGCTCACTCAGTCACACCTACTGCACAACGATCCAGAGCTCACTCAGTCACACCTACTGCACACCGATCCAGAGCTCACTCAGTCACACCTACTGCACACCGATCCAGAGCTCACTCAGTCACACCTACTGCACACAGGTCCAGAGCTCAATCAGTCACACCTACTGCAGACCGATCCAGAGCTCACTCAGTCACCCCTACTGCACACAGATCCAGAGCTCACTCAGTCACACCTACTGCACACAGATCCAGAGCTCCCTCAGTCACACGTACTGCAGACCGATCCAGAGCTCAGTCACACCTACTGCACACCGATCCAGAGTTCACTCAGTCACACCTACTGCACACCGATCCAGAGCTCACTCAGTCACACCTACTGCACACAGATCCAGAGCTCACTCAGTCACACCTACTGCACACAGATCCAGAGCTCACTCAGTCACACCTACTGCACACAGATCCAGAGCTCACTCAGTCACACCTACTGCACACAGATCCAGAGCTCCCTCAGTCACACCTACTGCACACCGATCCAGAGCTCACTCAGTCACACCTACTGCACACCGATCCAGAGCTCACTCAGTCACACCTACTGCACACAGACCCAGAGCTCACTCAGTCACACCTACTGCACACAGATCCAGAGCTCCCTCAGTCACACCTACTGCTCACTCACCGAGAGCTCACTCAGTCACACCTACTGCACACAGATCCAGAGCTCACTCAGTCACACCTACTGCACACAGATCCAGAGCTCACTCAGTCACACCTACTGCACACAGATCCAGAGCTCACTCAGTCACACCTACTGCACACAGATCCAGAGCTCACTCAGTCACACCTCCTGCACACAGATCCAGAGCTCCCTCAGTCACACCTACTGCACACCGATCCAGAGCTCACTCAGTCACACCTACTGCACACCGATCCAGAGCTCACTCAGTCACACCTACTGCACACCGATCCAGAGCTCACTCAGTCACACCTACTGCACACCGATCCAGAGTTCACTCAGTCACACCGCCTGCACACAGATCCAGAGCTCACTCAGTCACACCTACTGCACACAGATCCCGAGCTCGCTCAGTCACACCTACTGCACACAGATCCAGAGCTCATTCAGTCACACCGACTGCACACCGATCCAGAGCTCAATCAGTCACACCTACTGCACACAGATCCAGAGCTCACTCAGTCACACCTCCTGCACACCGATCCAGAGCTCACTCAGTCACACCTACTGCACACCGATCCAGAGCTCACTCAGTCACACCTACTGCACACCGATCCAGAGCTCACTCAGTCACACCTACTGCACACCGATCCAGAGCTCACTCAGTCACACCGACTGCACACAGATACTGAGCTCACTCAGTCACACCTACTGCACACCGATCCAGAGCTCACTCACTCACACCTACTGCACACCGATCCAGAGCTCACTCAGTCACACCTACTGCACACCGATCCAGAGCTCACCCAGTCACACCTACTGCACACCGATCCAGAGTTCACTCAGTCACACCTACTGCACACAGATCCAGAGCTCATTCAGTCACACCTGCTGCACACAGATCCAGAGCTCACTCAGTCACACCTACTGCACACCGATCCAGAGCTCACTCAGTCACACCTACTGCACACCGATCCAGAGCTCACTCAGTCACACCTACTGCACACAGATCCAGAGTTCACTCAGTCACACCTACTGCACACAGATCCAGAGCTCATTCAGTCACACCTACTGCACACAGATCCAGAGCTCACTCAGTCACACCTACTGCACACCGATCCAGAGCTCACTCAGTCACACCTACTGCACACAGACCCAGAGCTCACTCAGTCACACCTACTGCACACAGATCCAGAGCTCACTCAGTCACACCTACTGCACACAGATCCAGAGCTCACTCAGTCACACCTACTGCACACCGATCCAGAGCTCACTCAGTCACACCTACTGCACACCGATCCAGAGCTCACTCAGTCATACCTACTGCACACCGATCCAGAGTTCACTCAGTCACACCTACTGCACACAGATCCAGAGCTCACTCAGTCACACCTACTGCACACCGATCCAGAGCTCACTCAGTTACACCTACTGCACACCGATCCAGAGCTCACTCAGTCACACCTACTGCACACCGATCCAGAGCTCACTCAGTCACACCTACTGCACACTGATCCAGAGCTCACTCAGTCACACCTACTGCACACCGATCCAGAGCTCACTCAGGTACACCTACTGCACACCGATCCAGAGCTCACTCAGTTACACCTACTGCACACCGATCCAGAGCTCACTCCGTCACACCTACAGCACACAGATCCAGAGCTCACCCAGTCACACCTACTGCACACCGATCCAGAGCTCACTCAGTCACACCTACTGCACACCGATCCAGAGCTCACTCGGTCACACCTACTGCACACAGATCCAGAGCTCACTCAGTCACACCTACTGCACACCGATCCAGAGCACACTCTGTCACACCTTCTGCACACCGATCCAGAGCTCACTCAGTCACACCTACTGCACACAGATCCAGTGCTCACTCAGTCACACCTACTGCACACAGATCGAGAGCTCACTCAGTTAAACCTACTGCACACAGATCCAGAGCTCACTCAGTTACACCTACTGCACACAGATCCAGAGCACGCTCAGTCACACCTACTGCACACCAATCCAGAGCTCACTCAGTCACACCTACTGCACACCGATCCAGAGCTCACTCAGTCACACCTACTGCACACCGATCCAGAGCTCACTCAGTCACACCTACTGCACACCGATCCAGAGCTCGCTCAGTCACACCTACTGCACACAGATCCAGAGCTCGCTCAGTCAAACCTACTGCACACAGATCCAGAGCTCACTCAGTCACACCTACTGCACACCGATCCAGAGCTCACTCAGTCACACCTACTGCACACCGATCCAGAGCTCACTCAGTCACACCTACTGCACACCGATCCAGAGCTCACTCAGTCACACCTACTGCACACCGATCCAGAGCTCACCCAGTCACACCTACTGCACACCGATCCAGAGCTCACTCAGTCACACCTACTGCACACCGATCCAGAGCTCACCCAGTCACACCTACTGCACACAGATCCAGAGCTCACTCAGTCACACCTACTGCACACAGAACCAGAGCTCACTCAGTCACACCTACTGCACACCGATCCAGAGCTCACTCAGTCACACCTACTGCACACCGATCCAGAGCTCACCCAGTCACACCTACTGCACACAGATCCAGAGCTCACTCAGTCACACCTACTGCACACCGATCCAGAGCTCACTCAGTCACACCTACTGCACACCGATCCAGAGCTCACTCAGTCACACCTACTGCACACAGATCCAGAGCTCACTCAGTCACACCTACTGCACACCGATCCAGAGCTCACTCAGTCACACCTACTGCACACCGATCCAGAGCTCACTCAGTCACACCTACTGCACACCGATCCAGAGCTCACTCAGTCACACCTACTGCACACAGATCCAGAGCTCACTCAGTCACACCTACTGCACACCGATCCAGAACTCACTCAGTCACACCTACTGCACACAGATCCAGAGCTCATTCAGTCACACCTACTGCACACAGATCCAGAGCTCCCTCAGTCACACGTACTGCACACCGATCCAGAGCTCAGTCACACCTACTGCACACCGATCCAGAGTTCACTTAGTCACACCTACTGCACACCGATCCAGAGCTCACTCAGTCACACCTACTCCACACCGATCCAGACCTCACTCAGTCACACCTACTGCACACAGATCCAGAGCTCACTCAGTCACACCTACTGCACACAGATCCAGAGCTCACTCAGTCACACCTACTGCACCCAGATCCAGAGCTCCCTCAGTCACACCTACTGCACACCGATCCAGAGCTCACTCAGTCACACCTACTTCACACCGATCCAGAGCTCACTCAGTCACACCTACTGCACACCGATCCAGAGCTCACTCAGTCACACCGACTGCACACAGATCCAGAGCTCACTCAGTCACACCTACTGCACACCGATCCAGAGCTCACTCAGTCACACCTACTGCACACCGATCCAGAGCTCACTCAGTCACACCTACTGCACACAGATCCAGAGCTCACTCAGTCACACCTACTGCACACAGATTCAGAGCTCACTCAGTCACACCTACTGCACACCGATCCAGAGCTCACTCAGTCACACCTACTGCACACCGATCCAGAGCTCACTCAGTCACACCTACTGCACACCGATCCAGAGCTCACTCAGTCACACCTACTGCACACCGATCCAGAGCTCGCTCAGTCACACCTACTGCACACCGATCCAGAGCTCGCTCAGTCACACCTACTGCACACCGATCCAGAGCTCACTCAGTCACACCTACTGCACACCGATCCAGAGCTCACTCAGTCACACCTACTGCACACAGATCCAGAGCTCACTCAGTCACACCTACTGCACACAGACCCAGAGCTCACTCAGTCACACCTACTGAACACTGATCCAGAGCTCACTCAGTCACACCTACTGCACACTGATCCAGAGCTCACTCAGTCACACCTACTGCACACAGATCCAGAGCTCACTCAGTCACATCTACTGCACACAGATCCAGAGCTCACTCAGTCACACCTACTGCACACAGATCCAGAGCTCCCTCAGTCACACCTACTGCACACAGATCCAGAGCTCACTCAGTCACACCTACTGCACACCGATCCAGAGCTCACTCAGTCACACCTACTGCACACAGATTAAATGCTCACTCAGTCACACCTACTGCACACCGATCCAGAGCTCGCTCAGTCACACCTACTGCACACCGATCCAGAGCTCACTCAGTCACACCTACTGCACACAGATCCAGAGCTCACTCAGTCACACCTACTGCACACCGATCCAGAGCTCACTCAGTCACACCTACTGCACAGAGACCCAGAGCTCACTCAGTCACACCTACTGCACACCGATCCAGAGCTCACTCAGTCACACCTACTGCACACAGATCCAGAGCTCACTCAGTCACATATACTGCACACAGATCCAGAGCTCACTCAGTCACACCTACTGCACACCGATCCAGAGCTCACTCAGTCACACCTACTGCACACAGATCCAGAGCTCACTCAGTCATACCTACTGCACACAGATCCAGAGCTCCCTCAGTCACACCTACTGCACACCGATCCAGAGCTCACTCAGTCACACCTACTGCACACAGATCCAGAGCTCACTCAGTTACACCTACTGCACACCGATCCAGAGCTCACTCAGTCACACCGACTGCACACAGATCCAGAGCTCACTCAGTCACACCTACTGCACACCGATCCAGAGCTCGCTCAGTCACACCTACTGCACACCGATCCAGAGCTCACTCAGTCACACCTACTGCACACAGATCCAGAGCTCCCTCAGTCACACCTACTGCACACAGATCCCGAGTTCACTCAGTCACACCTACTGCACACAGATCCAGAGCTCACTCAGTAACACCGACTGCACACCGATCCAGAGCTCACTCAGTCACACCTACTGCACACCGATCCAGAGCTCACTCAGTCACACCTACTGCACACCGATCCAGAGCTCACTCAGTCACACCTACTGCACACAGATCCAGAGCTCACTCAGTCACACCTACTGCACACCGATCCAGAGCTCACTCAGTCACACCTACTGCACACAGATCCCGAGTTCACTCAGTCACACCTACTGCACACAGATCCAGAGCTCACTCAGTAACACCGACTGCACACCGATCCAGAGCTCACTCAGTCACACCTACTGCACACCGATCCAGAGCTCACTCAGTCACACCTACTGCACACAGATCCAGAGCTCATGCAGTCACACCTACTGCACACCGATCCAGAGCTCACACAGTCACACCTACTGCACACAGATCCAGAGCTCACTCAGTCACACCTACTGCACAGCGATCCAGAGCTCACTCAGTCACACCTACTGCACACCGATCCAGAGCTCACCCAGTCACACCTACTGCACACCGATCCAGAGCTCACTCAGTCACACCTACTGCACACCGATCCAGAGCTCACCCAGTCACACCGACTGCACACAGATCCAGAGCACACTCAGTCACACCTACTGCACACAGAACCAGAGCTCACTCAGTCACACCTACTGCACACCGATCCAGAGCTCACCCAGTCACACCTACTGCACACCGATCCAGAGCTCACTCAGTTACACCTACTGCACACCGATCCAGAGCTCACTCAGTCACACCTACTGCACACCGATCCAGAGCTCACTCAGTCACACCTACTGCACACAGATCCAGAGCTCACTCAGTCACACCTACTGCACACCGATCCAGAGCTCACCCAGTCACACCTACTGCACACAGATCCAGAGCTCACTCAGTCACACCTACTGCACACCGATCCAGAGCTCACTCAGTCACACCTACTGCACACCGATCCAGAGCTCACTCAGTCACACCTACTGCACACCGATCCAGAGCTCACTCAGTCACACCTACTGCACACCGATCCAGAGCTCACTCAGTTACACCTACTGCACACCGATCCAGAGCTCACTCAGTCACACCTACTGCACACCGATCCAGAGCTCACTCAGTCACGCCTACTGCACACCGATCCAGAGTTCAGTCACACCTACTGCACACAGATCCAGAGCTCGCTCAGTCACACCTACTGCACACAGATCCAGAGCTCACTCAGTCACACCTACTGCACACCGATCCAGAGCTCACTCAGTCACACCTACTGCACACAGATCCAGAGCTCACTCAGTCACACCTACTGCACACCGATCCAGAGCTCACTCAGTCACACCTACTGCACACAGATCCCGAGTTCACTCAGTCACACCTACTGCACACAGATCCAGAGCTCACTCAGTAACACCGACTGCACACCGATCCAGAGCTCACTCAGTCACACCTACTGCACACCGATCCAGAGCTCACTCAGTCACACCTACTGCACACAGATCCAGAGCTCATGCAGTCACACCTACTGCACACCGATCCAGAGCTCACACAGTCACACCTACTGCACACAGATCCAGAGCTCACTCAGTCACACCTACTGCACAGCGATCCAGAGCTCACTCAGTCACACCTACTGCACACCGATCCAGAGCTCACCCAGTCACACCTACTGCACACCGATCCAGAGCTCACTCAGTCACACCTACTGCACACCGATCCAGAGCTCACCCAGTCACACCGACTGCACACAGATCCAGAGCACACTCAGTCACACCTACTGCACACAGAACCAGAGCTCACTCAGTCACACCTACTGCACACCGATCCAGAGCTCACCCAGTCACACCTACTGCACACCGATCCAGAGCTCACTCAGTTACACCTACTGCACACCGATCCAGAGCTCACTCAGTCACACCTACTGCACACCGATCCAGAGCTCACTCAGTCACACCTACTGCACACAGATCCAGAGCTCACTCAGTCACACCTACTGCACACCGATCCAGAGCTCACCCAGTCACACCTACTGCACACAGATCCAGAGCTCACTCAGTCACACCTACTGCACACCGATCCAGAGCTCACTCAGTCACACCTATTGCACACCGATCCAGAGCTCACTCAGTCACACCTACTGCACACCGATCCAGAGCTCACTCAGTCACACCTACTGCACACCGATCCAGAGCTCACTCAGTTACACCTACTGCACAACGATCCAGAGCTCACTCAGTCACACCTACTGCACACCGATCCAGAGCTCACTCAGTCACGCCTACTGCACACCGATCCAGAGTTCAGTCACACCTACTGCACACAGATC
The DNA here is from genome assembly GCF_047496885.1 of Scyliorhinus torazame. NCBI lineage: Eukaryota > Metazoa > Chordata > Chondrichthyes > Carcharhiniformes > Scyliorhinidae > Scyliorhinus > Scyliorhinus torazame. The sequence goes on along the minus strand of NC_092712.1, from coordinate 19,315,901 downwards.
CAGAGCTCGCTCAGTCACACCTACTGCACACAGATCCAGAGCTCACTCAGTCACACCTACTGCACACCGATCCAGAGCTCACTCAGTCACACCTACTGCACACCGATCCAGAGCTCACTCAGTCACACCTACTGCACACAGATCCAGAGCTCACTCAGTCACACCTACTGCACACAGATCCAGAGCTCACTCAGTCACACCTACTGCACACCGATCCAGAGCTCACTCAGTCACACCAACTGCACACCGATCCAGAGCTCACTCAGTCACACCTACTGCACACCGATCCAGAGCTCACTCAGTCACACCTACTGCACACCGATCCAGAGCTCACCCAGTCACACCTACTGCACACCGATCCAGAGTTCACACAGTCACACCTACTGCACACAGATCCAGAGCTCACTCAGTCACACCTACTGCACACAGATCCAGAGCTCCCTCAGTCACACCTACTGCACACCGATCCAGAGCTCACTCAGTCACACCTACTGCACACCGATCCAAAGCTCACTCAGTCACACCTACTGCACACAGACCCAGAGCTCACTCAGTCACACCTACTGCACACAGATCCAGAGCTCACTCAGTCACACCTACTGCACACCGATCCAGAGCTCACTCAGTCACACCTACTGCACACCGATCCAGAGCTCACTCAGTCACACCTACTGCACACAGATCCAGAGCTCACTCAGTCACACCTACTGCACACCGATCCAGAGCTCACTCAGTCACACCTACTGCACACCGATCCAGAGCTCACTCAGTCACACCTACTGCACACCGATCCAGAGCTCACTCAGTTACACCTACTGCACACCGATCCAGAGTTCACTCAGTCACACCTACTGCACACAGATCCAGAGCTCACTCAGTCACACCTACTGCACATCGATCCAGAGCTCACTCAGTTACACCTACTGCACACCGATCCAGAGCTCACTCAGTCACACCTACTGCACACCGATCCAGAGCTCACTCAGTCACACCTACTGCACACCGATCCAGAGCTCACTCAGTCACACCTACTGCACACCGATCCAGAGCTCACTCAGTTACACCTACTGCACACCGATCCAGAGCTCACTCAGTTACACCTACTGCACATCGATCCAGAGCTCACTCAGCCACACCTACTGCACACCGATCCAGAGCTCACTCAGTCACACCTACTGCACACCGATCCAGAGCTCACTCAGTTACACCTACTGCACACAGATCCAGAGCTCACTCAGTTACACCTACTGCACACCGATCCAGAGCTCACTCAGTCACACCTACTGCACACCGATCCAGAGCTCACTCAGTCACACCTACTGCACACCGATCCAGAGCTCACTCAGTTACACCTACTGCACACCGATCCAGAGCTCACTCAGTCACACCTACTGCACACCGATCCAGAGCTCACTCAGTCACACCTACTGCACACCGATCCAGAGCTCACTCAGTTACACCTACTGCACACCGATCCAGAGCTCACTCAGTTACACCTACTGCACACAGATCCAGAGCTCACCCAGTCACACCTACTGCACACCGATCCAGAGCTCACTCAGTCACAACTACTGCACACAGATCCAGAGCTCACTCAGTCACACCTACTGCACACCGATCCAGAGGTCACTCAGTCACACCTACTGCACACCGATCCAGAGCTCACTCAGTCATACCTACTGCACACAGATCCAGAGCTCACTCAGTCACACCTACTGCACACCGATCCAGAGCTCACTCAGTCACACCTACTGCACACCGATCCAGAGCTCACTCAGTCACACCTACTGCACACCGATCCAGAGCTCACTCAGTCACACCTACTGCACACCGATCCAGAGCTCACTCAGTTACACCTACTGCACACCGATCCAGAGCTCACTCAGTCACACCTACTGCACACCGATCCAGAGCTCACTCAGTCACACCTACTGCACACCGATCCAGAGCTCACTCAGTTACACCTACTGCACACCGATCCAGAGCTCACTCAGTTACACCTACTGCACACAGATCCAGAGCTCACCCAGTCACACCTACTGCACACCGATCCAGAGCTCACTCAGTCACAACTACTGCACACAGATCCAGAGCTCACTCAGTCACACCTACTGCACACCGATCCAGAGCTCACTCAGTCACACCTACTGCACACCGATCCAGAGCTCACTCAGTCATACCTACTGCACACAGATCCAGAGCTCACTCAGTCACACCTACTGCACACCGATCCAGAGCTCACTCAGTCACACCTACTGCACACCGATCCAGAGCTCACTCAGTCACACCTACTGCACACCGATCCAGAGCTCACTCAGTCACACCGACTCCACACCGATCCAGAGCTCACTCAGTCACACCTACTGCACACCGATCCAGAGCTCACCCACTCACACCTACTGCACACCGATCCAGAGCTCACTCAGTCACACCTACTGCACACCGATCCAGAGCTCACCCAGTCACACCTAGTGCACACAGATCCAGAGCTCACTCAGTCACACCTACTGCACACAGATCCAGAGCTCCCTCAGTCACACGTACTGCACACCGATCCAGAGCTCAGTCACATCTACTGCACACCGATCCAGAGTTCACTCAGTCACACCTACTGCACACCGATCCAGAGCTCACTCAGTCACACCTACTGCACACAGATCCAGAGCTCACTCAGTCACACGTACTGCACACCAATCCAGAGCTCCCTCAGTCACACCTACTGGACACCGATCCAGAGTTCACTCAGTCACACCTACTGCACACCGATCCAGAGCTCACTCAGTCACACCTACTGCACACAGATCCAGAGCTCACTCAGTCACACCTACTGCGCACAGATCCAGAGCTCCCTCAGTCACACCTACTGCACACCGATCCAGAGCTCACGCAGTCAAACCTACTGCACACAGATCCAGAGCTCACTCAGTCACACATACTGCACACAGACCCAGAGCTCACTCAGTCACACCTACTGCACACAGATCCAGAGCTCACTCAGTCACACCTACTGCACACAGATCCAGAGCTCACTCAGTCACACCTACTGCACACAGATCCAGAGCTCACTCAGTCACGCCTACTGCACACAGATCCAGAGCTCACTCAGTCACACCTACTGCACACAGATCCAGAGCTCACTCAGTCACACCTACTGCACACAGATCCAGAGCTCACTCAGTCACACCTACTGCACACAGATCCAGAGCTCCCTCAGTCACACCTACTGCACACCGATCCAGAGCTCACTCAGTCACACCTACTGCACACCGATCCAGAGCTCACTCAGTCAAACCTACTGCACACCGATCCAGAGCTCACTCAGTCACACCTACTGCACACCGATCCAGAGCTCACTCAGTCACACCGACTGCACACAGATCCAGAGCTCACTCAGTCACACCTACTGCACACCGATCCAGAGCTCACTCAGTCACACCTACTGCACACCGATCCAGAGCTCACTCAGTCACACCGACTGCACACAGATCCAGAGCTCACTCAGTCACACCTACTGCACACCGATCCAGAGCTCACTCAGTCACACCTACTGCACACCGATCCAGAGCTCACTCAGTCACACCTACTGCACACAGATCCAGAGCTCACTCAGTCACACCTACTGCACACAGATTCAGAGCTCACTCAGTCACACCTACTGCACACCGATCCAGAGCTCACTCAGTCACACCTACTGCACACAGATCCAGAGCTCGCTCAGTCACACCTACTGCACACCGATCCAGTGCTCGCTCAGTCACACCTACTGCACACAGATCCAGAGCTCACTCAGTCACACCTACTGTACACCGATCCAGAGCTCACCCAGTCACACCTACTGCACACCGATCCAGAGCTCACTCAGTCACACCTACTGCACACGGATCCAGAGCTCACTCAGTCACACCTACTGCACACAGATCCAGAGCTCACTCAGTCACACCTACTGCACACAGATCCAGAGCTCACTCAGTCACACCTACTGCACACCGATCCAGAGCTCACTCAGTGACACCTACTGCACACAGGTCCAATGCTCACTCAGTCACACCTACTGCACACCGATCCAGAGCTCGCTCAGTCACACCTACTGCACACCGATCCAGAGCTCACTCAGTCACACCTACTGCACGCAGATCCAGAGCTCACTCAGTCACACCTACTGCACACCGATCCAGAGCTCACTCAGTCACACCTACTGCACACAGACCCAGAGCTCACTCAGTCACACCTACTGCACACCGATCCAGAGCTCACTCAGTCACACCTACTGGACACTGATCCAGACCTCACTCAGTCACACCTACTGCACACAGATCCAGAGCTCACTCAGTCACATGTACTGCACACAGATCCAGAGCTCACTCAGTCACACCTACTGCACACAGATCCCGAGCTCACTCAGTCACACCTACTGCACACAGATCCAGAGCTCACTCAGTCACACCTACTGCACACCGATCCAGAGCTCACTCAGTCACACCTACTGCACACAGATCCAATGCTCACTCAGTCACACCTACTGCACACCGATCCAGAGCGCGCTCAGTCACACCTACTGCACACCGATCCAGAGCTCACTCAGTCACACCTACTGCACACAGATCCAGAGCTCACTCAGTCACACCTACTGCACACCGATCCAGAGCTCACTCAGTCACATCTACTGCACACAGACCCAGAGCTCACTCAGTCACACCTACTGCACACCGATCCAGAGCTCACTCAGTCACACCTACTGCACACAGATCCAGAGCTCACTCAGTCACATCTACTGCACACAGATCCACAGCTCACTCAGTCACACCTACTGCACACCGATCCAGAGCTCACTCAGTCACACCTACTGCACACAGATCCAGAGCTCACTCAGTCACACCTACTGCACACAGATCCAGAGCTCCCTCAGTCACACCTACTGCACACCGATCCAGAGCTCACTCAGTCACACCTACTGCACACAGATCCAGAGCTCACTCAGTTACACCTACTGCACACCGATCCAGAGCTCACTCAGTCACACCGACTGCACACAGATCCAGAGCTCACTCAGTCACACATACTGCACACCGATCCAGAGCTCGCTCAGTCACACCTACTGCACACCGATCCAGAGCTCACTCAGTCACACCTACTGCACACAGATCCAGAGCTCACTCAGTCACACCTACTGCACACCGATCCAGAGCTCACTCAGTCACACCTACTGCACACTGATCCAGAGCTCGCTCAGTCACACCTACTGCACACAGAGCCAGAGCTCGCTCAGTCACACCTACTGCACACCGATCCAGAGCTCAATCAGTCACACCTACTGCACACCGATCCAGAGCTCACTCAGTCACACCTCCTGCACACAGATCCAGAGCTCACTCAGTCACACCGACTGCACACCAATCCAGAGCTCACTCAGTCACACCTACTGCACACCGATCCAGAGCTCGCTCAGTCACACCTACTGCACACAGATCCAGAGCTCACTCAGTCACACCTACTGCACACCTATCCAGAGCTCGCTCAGTCACACCTACTGCACACCGATCCAGAGCTCACTCAGTCACACCTACTGCACACAGATCCAGAGCTCACTCAGTCACACCTACTGCACACCGATCCAGAGCTCACTCAGTCACACCTACTGCACACAGATCCAGAGCTCGCTCAGTCACACCTACTGCACACAGAGCCAGAGCTCGCTCAGTCACACCTACTGCACACCGATCCAGAGCTCACTCAGTCACACCTACTGCACACAGATCCAGAGCTCACTCAGTCACACCGACTGCACACCGATCCAGAGCTCACTCAGTCACACCTACTGCACACCGATCCAGAGCTCACTCAGTCACACCTACTGCACACCGATCCAGAGCTCACTCAGTCACACCTACTGCACACAGATCCAGAGCTCACTCAGTCACACCTACTGCACACAGATCCAGAGCTCACTCAGTCACACCTACTGCACACCGATCCAGAGCTCACTCAGTCACACCAACTGCACACCGATCCAGAGCTCACTCAGTCACACCTACTGCACACCGATCCAGAGCTCACTCAGTCACACCTACTGCACACCGATCCAGAGCTCACCCAGTCACACCTACTGCACACCGATCCAGAGTTCACTCAGTCACACCTACTGCACACAGATCCAGAGCTCACTCAGTCACACCTACTGCACACAGATCCAGAGCTCCCTCAGTCACACCTACTGCACACCGATCCAGAGCTCACTCAGTCACACCTACTGCACACCGATCCAAAGCTCACTCAGTCACACCTACTGCACACAGACCCAGAGCTCACTCAGTCACACCTACTGCACACAGATCCAGAGCTCACTCAGTCACACCTACTGCACACCGATCCAGAGCTCACTCAGTCACACCTACTGCACACCGATCCAGAGCTCACTCAGTCACACCTACTGCACACAGATCCAGAGCTCACTCAGTCACACCTACTGCACACCGATCCAGAGCTCACTCAGTCACACCTACTGCACACCGATCCAGAGCTCACTCAGTCACACCTACTGCACACCGATCCAGAGCTCACTCAGTTACACCTACTGCACACCGATCCAGAGTTCACTCAGTCACACCTACTGCACACAGATCCAGAGCTCACTCAGTCACACCTACTGCACATCGATCCAGAGCTCACTCAGTTACACCTACTGCACACCGATCCAGAGCTCACTCAGTCACACCTACTGCACACCGATCCAGAGCTCACTCAGTCACACCTACTGCACACCGATCCAGAGCTCACTCAGTCACACCTACTGCACACCGATCCAGAGCTCACTCAGTTACACCTACTGCACACCGATCCAGAGCTCACTCAGTTACACCTACTGCACATCGATCCAGAGCTCACTCAGCCACACCTACTGCACACCGATCCAGAGCTCACTCAGTCACACCTACTGCACACCGATCCAGAGCTCACTCAGTTACACCTACTGCACACAGATCCAGAGCTCACTCAGTTACACCTACTGCACACCGATCCAGAGCTCACTCAGTCACACCTACTGCACACCGATCCAGAGCTCACTCAGTCACACCTACTGCACACCGATCCAGAGCTCACTCAGTTACACCTACTGCACACCGATCCAGAGCTCACTCAGTCACACCTACTGCACACCGATCCAGAGCTCACTCAGTCACACCTACTGCACACCGATCCAGAGCTCACTCAGTTACACCTACTGCACACCGATCCAGAGCTCACTCAGTTACACCTACTGCACACAGATCCAGAGCTCACCCAGTCACACCTACTGCACACCGATCCAGAGCTCACTCAGTCACAACTACTGCACACAGATCCAGAGCTCACTCAGTCACACCTACTGCACACCGATCCAGAGCTCACTCAGTCACACCTACTGCACACCGATCCAGAGCTCACTCAGTCATACCTACTGCACACAGATCCAGAGCTCACTCAGTCACACCTACTGCACACCGATCCAGAGCTCACTCAGTCACACCTACTGCACACCGATCCAGAGCTCACTCAGTCACACCTACTGCACACCGATCCAGAGCTCACTCAGTCACACCTACTGCACACCGATCCAGAGCTCACTCAGTCATACCTACTGCACACAGATCCAGAGCTCACTCAGTCACACCTACTGCACACCGATCCAGAGCTCACTCAGTCACACCTACTGCACACCGATCCAGAGCTCACTCAGTCACACCTACTGCACACCGATCCAGAGCTCACTCAGTCACACCTACTGCACACCGATCCAGAGCTCACTCAGTTACACCTACTGCACACCGATCCAGAGCTCACTCAGTCACACCTACTGCACACCGATCCAGAGCTCACTCAGTCACACCTACTGCACACCGATCCAGAGCTCACTCAGTTACACCTACTGCACACCGATCCAGAGCTCACTCAATCACACCGACTGCACACAGATCCAGAGCTCGCTCAGTCACACCTACTGCACACCGATCCAGAGCTCACTCAGTCACACCTACTGCACACCTATCCAGAGCTCGCTCAGTCACACCTACTGCACACCGATCCAGAGCTCACTCAGTCACAACCTACTGCACACAGATCCAGAGCTCACTCAGTCACACCTACTGCACACCGATCCAGAGCTCACTCAGTCACACCTACTGCACACAGATCCAGAGCTCGCTCAGTCACACCTACTGCACACAGAGCCAGAGCTCGCTCAGTCACACCTACTGCACACCGATCCAGAGCTCACTCAGTCACACCTACTGCACACCGATCCAGAGCTCACTCAGTCACACCTACTGCACACAGATCCAGAGCTCACTCAGTCACACCGACTGCACACCGATCCAGAGCTCACTCAGTCACACCTACTGCACACCGATCCAGAGCTCACTCAGTCACACCTACTGCACACCGATCCAGAGCTCACTCAGTCACACCTACTGCACACAGATCCAGAGCTCACTCAGTCACACCTACTGCACACAGATCCAGAGCTCACTCAGTCACACCTACTGCACACCGATCCAGAGCTCACTCAGTCACACCAACTGCACACCGATCCAGAGCTCACTCAGTCACACCTACTGCACACCGATCCAGAGCTCACTCAGTCACACCTACTGCACACCGATCCAGAGCTCACCCAGTCACACCTACTGCACACCGATCCAGAGTTCACTCAGTCACACCTACTGCACACAGATCCAGAGCTCACTCAGTCACACCTACTGCACACAGATCCAGAGCTCCCTCAGTCACACCTACTGCACACCGATCCAGAGCTCACTCAGTCACACCTACTGCACACCGATCCAAAGCTCACTCAGTCACACCTACTGCACACAGACCCAGAGCTCACTCAGTCACACCTACTGCACACAGATCCAGAGCTCACTCAGTCACACCTACTGCACACCGATCCAGAGCTCACTCAGTCACACCTACTGCACACCGATCCAGAGCTCACTCAGTTACACCTACTGCACACCGATCCAGAGCTCACTCAGTCACACCTACTGCACACCGATCCAGAGCTCACTCAGTCACACCTACTGCACACCGATCCAGAGCTCACTCAGTTACACCTACTGCACACCGATCCAGAGCTCACTCAATCACACCGACTGCACACAGATCCAGAGCTCGCTCAGTCACACCTACTGCACACCGATCCAGAGCTCACTCAGTCACACCTACTGCACACCTATCCAGAGCTCGCTCAGTCACACCTACTGCACACCGATCCAGAGCTCACTCAGTCACAACCTACTGCACACAGATCCAGAGCTCACTCAGTCACACCTACTGCACACCGATCCAGAGCTCACTCAGTCACACCTACTGCACACAGATCCAGAGCTCGCTCAGTCACACCTACTGCACACAGAGCCAGAGCTCGCTCAGTCACACCTACTGCACACCGATCCAGAGCTCACTCAGTCACACCTACTGCACACCGATCCAGAGCTCACTCAGTCACACCTACTGCACACAGATCCAGAGCTCACTCAGTCACACCGACTGCACACCGATCCAGAGCTCACTCAGTCACACCTACTGCACACCGATCCAGAGCTCACTCAGTCACACCTACTGCACACCGATCCAGAGCTCACTCAGTCACACCTACTGCACACAGATCCAGAGCTCACTCAGTCACACCGACTGCACACCGATCCAGAGCTCACTCAGTCACACCTACTGCACACCGATCCAGAGCTCACTCAGTCACACCTACTGCACACCGATCCAGAGCTCACCCAGTCACACCTACTGCACACCGATCCAGAGTTCACTCAGTCACACCTACTGCACACAGATCCAGAGCTCACTCAGTCACACCTACTGCACACAGATCCAGAGCTCCCTCAGTCACACCTACTGCACACCGATCCAGAGCTCACTCAGTCACACCTACTGCACACCGATCCAAAGCTCACTCAGTCACACCTACTGCACACAGACCCAGAGCTCACTCAGTCACACCTACTGCACACAGATCCAGAGCTCACTCAGTCACACCTACTGCACACCGATCCAGAGCTCACTCAGTCACACCTACTGCACACCGATCCAGAGCTCACTCAGTTACACCTACTGCACACCGATCCAGAGCTCACTCAGTCACACCTACTGCACACCGATCCAGAGCTCACTCAGTCACACCTACTGCACACCGATCCAGAGCTCACTCAGTTACACCTACTGCACACCGATCCAGAGCTCACTCAATCACACCGACTGCACACAGATCCAGAGCTCGCTCAGTCACACCTACTGCACACCGATCCAGAGCTCACTCAGTCACACCTACTGCACACCTATCCAGAGCTCGCTCAGTCACACCTACTGCACACCGATCCAGAGCTCACTCAGTCACAACCTACTGCACACAGATCCAGAGCTCACTCAGTCACACCTACTGCACACCGATCCAGAGCTCACTCAGTCACACCTACTGCACACAGATCCAGAGCTCGCTCAGTCACACCTACTGCACACAGAGCCAGAGCTCGCTCAGTCACACCTACTGCACACCGATCCAGAGCTCACTCAGTCACACCTACTGCACACCGATCCAGAGCTCACTCAGTCACACCTACTGCACACAGATCCAGAGCTCACTCAGTCACACCGACTGCACACCGATCCAGAGCTCACTCAGTCACACCTACTGCACACCGATCCAGAGCTCACTCAGTCACACCTACTGCACACCGATCCAGAGCTCACTCAGTCACACCTACTGCACACAGATCCAGAGCTCACTCAGTCACACCTACTGCACACAGATCCAGAGCTCACTCAGTCACACCTACTGCACACCGATCCAGAGCTCACTCAGTCACACCAACTGCACACCGATCCAGAGCTCACTCAGTCACACCTACTGCACACCGATCCAGAGCTCACTCAGTCACACCTACTGCACACCGATCCAGAGCTCACCCAGTCACACCTACTGCACACCGATCCAGAGTTCACTCAGTCACACCTACTGCACACAGATCCAGAGCTCACTCAGTCACACCTACTGCACACAGATCCAGAGCTCCCTCAGTCACACCTACTGCACACCGATCCAGAGCTCACTCAGTCACACCTACTGCACACCGATCCAAAGCTCACTCAGTCACACCTACTGCACACAGACCCAGAGCTCACTCAGTCACACCTACTGCACACAGATCCAGAGCTCACTCAGTCACACCTACTGCACACCGATCCAGAGCTCACTCAGTCACACCTACTGCACACCGATCCAGAGCTCACTCAGTCACACCTACTGCACACAGATCCAGAGCTCACTCAGTCACACCTACTGCACACCGATCCAGAGCTCACTCAGTCACACCTACTGCACACCGATCCAGAGCTCACTCAGTCACACCTACTGCACACCGATCCAGAGCTCACTCAGTTACACCTACTGCACACCGATCCAGAGTTCACTCAGTCACACCTACTGCACACAGATCCAGAGCTCACTCAGTCACACCTACTGCACATCGATCCAGAGCTCACTCAGTTACACCTACTGCACACCGATCCAGAGCTCACTCAGTCACACCTACTGCACACCGATCCAGAGCTCACCCAGTCACACCTACTGCACACCGATCCAGAGCTCACTCAGTCACAACTACTGCACACAGATCCAGAGCTCACTCAGTCACACCTACTGCACACCGATCCAGAGCTCACTCAGTCACACCTACTGCACACCGATCCAGAGCTCACTCAGTCATATCTACTGCACACAGATCCAGAGCTCACTCAGTCACACCTACTGCACACCGATCCAGAGCTCACTCAGTCACACCTACTGCACACCGATCCAGAGCTCACTCAGTCACACCTACTGCACACCGATCCAGAGCTCACTCAGTCACACCTACTGCACACCGATCCAGAGCTCACTCAGTTACACCTACTGCACACCGATCCAGAGCTCACTCAGTCACACCTACTGCACACCGATCCAGAGCTCACTCAGTCACACCTACTGCACACCGATCCAGAGCGCACTCAGTTACACCTACTGCACACCGATCCAGAGCTCACTCAGTTACACCTACTGCACACAGATCCAGAGCTCACCCAGTCACACCTACTGCACACCGATCCAGAGCTCACTCAGTCACAACTACTGCACACAGATCCAGAGCTCACTCAGTCACACCTACTGCACACCGATCCAGAGCTCACTCAGTCACACCTACTGCACACCGATCCAGAGCTCACTCAGTCATACCTACTGCACACAGATCCAGAGCTCACTCAGTCACACCTACTGCACACCGATCCAGAGCTCACTCAGTCACACCTACTGCACACCGATCCAGAGCTCACTCAGTCACACCTACTGCACACCGATCCAGAGCTCACTCAGTCACACCGACTCCACACCGATCCAGAGCTCACTCAGTCACACCTACTGCACACCGATCCAGAGCTCACCCACTCACACCTACTGCACACCGATCCAGAGCTCACTCAGTCACACCTACTGCACACCGATCCAGAGCTCACCCAGTCACACCTAGTGCACACAGATCCAGAGCTCACTCAGTCACACCTACTGCACACAGATCCAGAGCTCCCTCAGTCACACGTACTGCACACCGATCCAGAGCTCAGTCACACCTACTGCACACCGATCCAGAGTTCACTCAGTCACACCTACTGCACACAGATCCAGAGCTCACTCAGTCACACCTACTGCACACAGATCCAGAGCTCCCTCAGTCACACCTACTGCACACCGATCCAGAGCTCACTCAGTCACACCTACTGCACACCGATCCAAAGCTCACTCAGTCACACCTACTGCACACAGACCCAGAGCTCACTCAGTCACACCTACTGCACACAGATCCAGAGCTCACTCAGTCACACCTACTGCACACCGATCCAGAGCTCACTCAGTCACACCTACTGCACACCGATCCAGAGCTCACTCAGTCACACCTACTGCACACAGACCCAGAGCTCACTCAGTCACACCTACTGCACACCGATCCAGAGCTCACTCAGTCACACCTACTGCACACCGATCCAGAGCTCACTCAGTCACACCTACTGCACACCGATCCAGAGCTCACTCAGTTACACCTACTGCACACCGATCCAGAGTTCACTCAGTCACACCTACTGCACACAGATCCAGAGCTCACTCAGTCACACCTACTGCACATCGATCCAGAGCTCACTCAGTTACACCTACTGCACACCGATCCAGAGCTCACTCAGTCACACCTACTGCACACCGATCCAGAGCTCACTCAGTCACACCTACTGCACACCGATCCAGAGCTCACTCAGTCACACCTACTGCACACCGATCCAGAGCTCACTCAGTTACACCTACTGCACACCGATCCAGAGCTCACTCAGTTACACCTACTGCACATCGATCCAGAGCTCACTCAGCCACACCTACTGCACACCGATCCAGAGTTCACTCAGTCACACCTACTGCACACCGATCCAGAGCTCACTCAGTTACACCTACTGCACACAGATCCAGAGCTCACTCAGTTACACCTACTGCACACCGATCCAGAGCTCACTCAGTCACACCTACTGCACACCGATCCAGAGCTCACTCAGTCACACCTACTGCACACCGATCCAGAGCTCACTCAGTTACACCTACTGCACACCGATCCAGAGCTCACTCAGTCACACCTACTGCACACCGATCCAGAGCTCACTCAGTCACACCTACTGCACACCGATCCAGAGCTCACTCAGTTACACCTACTGCACACCGATCCAGAGCTCACTCAGTTACACCTACTGCACACAGATCCAGAGCTCACCCAGTCACACCTACTGCACACCGATCCAGAGCTCACTCAGTCACAACTACTGCACACAGATCCAGAGCTCACTCAGTCACACCTACTGCACACCGATCCAGAGCTCACTCAGTCACACCTACTGCACACCGATCCAGAGCTCACTCAGTCATACCTACTGCACACAGATCCAGAGTTCACTCAGTCACACCTACTGCACACCGATCCAGAGCTCACTCAGTCACACCTACTGCACACCGATCCAGAGCTCACTCAGTCACACCTACTGCACACCGATCCAGAGCTCACTCAGTCACACCTACTGCACACCGATCCAGAGCTCACTCAGTTACACCTACTGCACACCGATCCAGAGCTCACTCAGTCACACCTACTGCACACCGATCCAGAGCTCACTCAGTCACACCTACTGCACACCGATCCAGAGCTCACTCATTTACACCTACTGCACACCGATCCAGAGCTCACTCAGTTACACCTACTGCACACAGATCCAGAGCTCACCCAGTCACACCTACTGCACACCGATCCAGAGCTCACTCAGTCACAACTACTGCACACAGATCCAGAGCTCACTCAGTCACACCTACTGCACACCGATCCAGAGCTCACTCAGTCACACCTACTGCACACCGATCCAGAGCTCACTCAGTCATACCTACTGCACACAGATCCAGAGCTCACTCAGTCACACCTACTGCACACCGATCCAGAGCTCACTCAGTCACACCTACTGCACACCGATCCAGAGCTCACTCAGTCACACCTACTGCACACCGATCCAGAGCTCACTCAGTCACACCGACTCCACACCGATCCAGAGCTCACTCAGTCACACCTACTGCACACCGATCCAGAGCTCACCCACTCACACCTACTGCACACCGATCCAGAGCTCACTCAGTCAAACCTACTGCACACCGATCCAGAGCTCACCCAGTCACACCTAGTGCACACAGATCCAGAGCTCACTCAGTCACACCTACTGCACACAGATCCAGAGCTCCCTCAGTCACACGTACTGCACACCGATCCAGAGCTCAGTCACACCTACTGCACACCGATCCAGAGTTCACTCAGTCACACCTACTGCACACCGATCCAGAGCTCACTCAGTCACACCTACTGCACACAGATCCAGAGCTCACTCAGTCACACGTACTGCACACCAATCCAGAGCTCCCTCAGTCACACCTACTGGACACCGATCCAGAGTTCACTCAGTCACACCTACTGCACACCGATCCAGAGCTCACTCAGTCACACCTACTGCACACAGATCCAGAGCTCACTCAGTCACACCTACTGCACACAGATCCAGAGCTCACTCAGTCACACCTACTGCACACAGATCCAGAGCTCACTCAGTCACACCTACTGCACACAGATCCAGAGCTCCCTCAGTCACACCTACTGCACACCGATCCAGAGCTCACTCAGTCACACCTACTGCACACCGATCCAGAGCTCACTCAGTCACACCGACTGCACACAGATCCAGAGCTCACTCAGTCACACCTACTGCACACCGATCCAGAGCTCACTCAGTCACACCTACTGCACACCGATCCAGAGCTCACTCAGTCACACCTACTGCACACAGATCCAGAGCTCACTCAGTCACACCTACTGCACACAGATTCAGAGCTCACTCAGTCACACCTACTGCACACCGATCCAGAGCTCACTCAGTCACACCTACTGCACACAGATCCAGAGCTCGCTCAGTCACACCTACTGCACACCGATCCAGTGCTCGCTCAGTCACACCTACTGCACACAGATCCAGAGCTCACTCAGTCACACCTACTGTACACCGATCCAGAACTCACCCAGTCACACCTACTGCACACCGATCCAGAGCTCACTCAGTCACACCTACTGCACACGGATCCAGAGCTCACTCAGTCACACCTACTGCACACAGATCCAGAGCTCACTCAGTCACACCTACTGCACACAGATCCAGAGCTCACTCAGTCACACCTACAGCACACAGATCCAGAGCTCACTCAGTCACACCTACTGCACACAGATCCAGAGCTCCCTCAGTCACACCTACTGCACACCGATCCAGAGCTCACTCAGTCACACCTACTGCACACCGATCCAGAGCTCACTCAGTCAAACCTACTGCACACCGATCCAGAGCTCACTCAGTCACACCTACTGCACACCGATCCAGAGCTCACTCAGTCACACCGACTGCACACAGATCCAGAGCTCACTCAGTCACACCTACTGCACACCGATCCAGAGCTCACTCAGTCACACCTACTGCACACCAATCCAGAGCTCACTCAGTCACACCGACTGCACACAGATCCAGAGCTCACTCAGTCACACCTACTGCACACCGATCCAGAGCTCACTCAGTCACACCTACTGCACACCGATCCAGAGCTCACTCAGTCACACCTACTGCACACAGATCCAGAGCTCACTCAGTCACACCTACTGCACACAGATTCAGAGCTCACTCAGTCACACCTACTGCACACCGATCCAGAGCTCACTCAGTCACACCTACTGCACACAGATCCAGAGCTCGCTCAGTCACACCTACTGCACACCGATCCAGTGCTCGCTCAGTCACACCTACTGCACACAGATCCAGAGCTCACTCAGTCACACCTACTGTACACCGATCCAGAGCTCACCCAGTCACACCTACTGCACACCGATCCAGAGCTCACTCAGTCACACCTACTGCACACGGATCCAGAGCTCACTCAGTCACACCTACTGCACACAGATCCAGAGCTCACTCAGTCACACCTACTGCACACAGATCCAGAGCTCACTCAGTCACACCTACTGCACACCGATCCAGAGCTCACTCAGTCACACCTACTGCACACAGGTCCAATGCTCACTCAGTCACACCTACTGCACACCGATCCAGAGCTCGCTCAGTCACACCTACTGCACACCGATCCAGAGCTCACTCAGTCACACCTACTGCACGCAGATCCAGAGCTCACTCAGTCACACCTACTGCACACCGATCCAGAGCTCACTCAGTCACACCTACTGCACACAGACCCAGAGCTCACTCAGTCACACCTACTGCACACCGATCCAGAGCTCACTCAGTCACACCTACTGGACACTGATCCAGACCTCACTCAGTCACACCTACTGCACACAGATCCAGAGCTCACTCAGTCACACCTACTGCACACAGATCCAGAGCTCACTCAGTCACATGTACTGCACACAGATCCAGAGCTCACTCAGTCACACCTACTGCACACAGATCCCGAGCTCACTCAGTCACACCTACTGCACACAGATCCAGAGCTCACTCAGTCACACCTACTGCACACCGATCCAGAGCTCACTCAGTCACACCTACTGCACACAGATCCAATGCTCACTCAGTCACACCTACTGCACACCGATCCAGAGCGCGCTCAGTCACACCTACTGCACACCGATCCAGAGCTCACTCAGTCACACCTACTGCACACAGATCCAGAGCTCACTCAGTCACACCTACTGCACACCGATCCAGAGCTCACTCAGTCACATCTACTGCACACAGACCCAGAGCTCACTCAGTCACACCTACTGCACACCGATCCAGAGCTCACTCAGTCACACCTACTGCACACAGATCCAGAGCTCACTCAGTCACATCTACTGCACACAGATCCACAGCTCACTCAGTCACACCTACTGCACACCGATCCAGAGCTCACTCAGTCACACCTACTGCACACAGATCCAGAGCTCACTCAGTCACACCTACTGCACACCGATCCAGAGCTCACTCAGTCAAACCTACTGCACACCGATCCAGAGCTCACTCAGTCACACCTACTGCACACCGATCCAGAGCTCACTCAGTCACACCGACTGCACACAGATCCAGAGCTCACTCAGTCACACCTACTGCACACCGATCCAGAGCTCACTCAGTCACACCTACTGCACACCAATCCAGAGCTCACTCAGTCACACCGACTGCACACAGATCCAGAGCTCACTCAGTCACACCTACTGCACACCGATCCAGAGCTCACTCAGTCACACCTACTGCACACCGATCCAGAGCTCACTCAGTCACACCTACTGCACACAGATCCAGAGCTCACTCAGTCACACCTACTGCACACAGATTCAGAGCTCACTCAGTCACACCTACTGCACACCGATCCAGAGCTCACTCAGTCACACCTACTGCACACAGATCCAGAGCTCGCTCAGTCACACCTACTGCACACCGATCCAGTGCTCGCTCAGTCACACCTACTGCACACAGATCCAGAGCTCACTCAGTCACACCTACTGTACACCGATCCAGAGCTCACCCAGTCACACCTACTGCACACCGATCCAGAGCTCACTCAGTCACACCTACTGCACACGGATCCAGAGCTCACTCAGTCACACCTACTGCACACAGATCCAGAGCTCACTCAGTCACACCTACTGCACACAGATCCAGAGCTCACTCAGTCACACCTACTGCACACCGATCCAGAGCTCACTCAGTCACACCTACTGCACACAGGTCCAATGCTCACTCAGTCACACCTACTGCACACCGATCCAGAGCTCGCTCAGTCACACCTACTGCACACCGATCCAGAGCTCACTCAGTCACACCTACTGCACGCAGATCCAGAGCTCACTCAGTCACACCTACTGCACACCGATCCAGAGCTCACTCAGTCACACCTACTGCACACAGACCCAGAGCTCACTCAGTCACACCTACTGCACACCGATCCAGAGCTCACTCAGTCACACCTACTGGACACTGATCCAGACCTCACTCAGTCACACCTACTGCACACAGATCCAGAGCTCACTCAGTCACACCTACTGCACACAGATCCAGAGCTCACTCAGTCACATGTACTGCACACAGATCCAGAGCTCACTCAGTCACACCTACTGCACACAGATCCCGAGCTCACTCAGTCACACCTACTGCACACAGATCCAGAGCTCACTCAGTCACACCTACTGCACACCGATCCAGAGCTCACTCAGTCACACCTACTGCACACAGATCCAATGCTCACTCAGTCACACCTACTGCACACCGATCCAGAGCGCGCTCAGTCACACCTACTGCACACCGATCCAGAGCTCACTCAGTCACACCTACTGCACACAGATCCAGAGCTCACTCAGTCACACCTACTGCACACCGATCCAGAGCTCACTCAGTCACATCTACTGCACACAGACCCAGAGCTCACTCAGTCACACCTACTGCACACCGATCCAGAGCTCACTCAGTCACACCTACTGCACACAGATCCAGAGCTCACTCAGTCACATCTACTGCACACAGATCCACAGCTCACTCAGTCACACCTACTGCACACCGATCCAGAGCTCACTCAGTCACACCTACTGCACACAGATCCAGAGCTCACTCAGTCACACCTACTGCACACAGATCCAGAGCTCCCTCAGTCACACCTACTGCACACCGATCCAGAGCTCACTCAGTCACACCTACTGCACACAGATCCAGAGCTCACTCAGTTACACCTACTGCACACCGATCCAGAGCTCACTCAGTCACACCGACTGCACACAGATCCAGAGCTCACTCAGTCACACCTACTGCACACCGATCCAGAGCTCGCTCAGTCACACCTACTGCACACCGATCCAGAGCTCACTCAGTCACACCTACTGCACACAGATCCAGAGCTCACTCAGTCACACCTACTGCACAACGATCCAGAGCTCACTCAGTCACACCTACTGCACACTGATCCAGAGCTCGCTCAGTCACACCTACTGCACACAGAGCCAGAGCTCGCTCAGTCACACCTACTGCACACCGATCCAGAGCTCAATCAGTCACACCTACTGCACACCGATCCAGAGCTCACTCAGTCACACCTCCTGCACACAGATCCAGAGCTCACTCAGTCACACCGACTGCACACCAATCCAGAGCTCACTCAGTCACACCTACTGCACACCGATCCAGAGCTCGCTCAGTCACACCTACTGCACACAGATCCAGAGCTCACTCAGTCACACCGACTGCACACAGATCCAGAGCTCGCTCAGTCACACCTACTGCACACCGATCCAGAGCTCACTCAGTCACACCTACTGCACACCTATCCAGAGCTCGCTCAGTCACACCTACTGCACACCGATCCAGAGCTCACTCAGTCACACCTACTGCACACAGATCCAGAGCTCACTCAGTCACACCTACTGCACACCGATCCAGAGCTCACTCAGTCACACCTACTGCACACAGATCCAGAGCTCGCTCAGTCACACCTACTGCACACAGAGCCAGAGCTCGCTCAGTCACACCTACTGCACACCGATCCAGAGCTCACTCAGTCACACCTACTGCACACCGATCCAGAGCTCACTCAGTCACACCTACTGCACACAGATCCAGAGCTCACTCAGTCACACCGACTGCACACCGATCCAGAGCTCACTCAGTCACACCTACTGCACACCGATCCAGAGCTCACTCAGTCACACCTACTGCACACCGATCCAGAGCTCACTCAGTCACACCTACTGCACACAGATCCAGAGCTCACTCAGTCACACCTACTGCACACAGATCCAGAGCTCACTCAGTCACACCTACTGCACACCGATCCAGAGCTCACTCAGTCACACCAACTGCACACCGATCCAGAGCTCACTCAGTCACACCTACTGCACACCGATCCAGAGCTCACTCAGTCACACCTACTGCACACCGATCCAGAGCTCACCCAGTCACACCTACTGCACACCGATCCAGAGTTCACTCAGTCACACCTACTGCACACAGATCCAGAGCTCACTCAGTCACACCTACTGCACACAGATCCAGAGCTCCCTCAGTCACACCTACTGCACACCGATCCAGAGCTCACTCAGTCACACCTACTGCACACCGATCCAAAGCTCACTCAGTCACACCTACTGCACACAGACCCAGAGCTCACTCAGTCACACCTACTGCACACAGATCCAGAGCTCACTCAGTCACACCTACTGCACACCGATCCAGAGCTCACTCAGTCACACCTAATGCACACCGATCCAGAGCTCACTCAGTCACACCTACTGCACACAGATCCAGAGCTCACTCAGTCACACCTACTGCACACCGATCCAGAGCTCACTCAGTCACACCTACTGCACACCGATCCAGAGCTCACTCAGTCACACCTACTGCACACCGATCCAGAGCTCACTCAGTTACACCTACTGCACACCGATCCAGAGTTCACTCAGTCACACCTACTGCACACAGATCCAGAGCTCACTCAGTCACACCTACTGCACATCGATCCAGAGCTCACTCAGTTACACCTACTGCACACCGATCCAGAGCTCACTCAGTCACACCTACTGCACACCGATCCAGAGCTCACTCAGTCACACCTACTGCACACCGATCCAGAGCTCACTCAGTCACACCTACTGCACACCGATCCAGAGCTCACTGAGTTACACCTACTGCACACCGATCCAGAGCTCACTCAGTTACACCTACTGCACATCGATCCAGAGCTCACTCAGCCACACCTACTGCACACCGATCCAGAGCTCACTCAGTCACACCTACTGCACACCGATCCAGAGCTCACTCAGTTACACCTACTGCACACAGATCCAGAGCTCACTCAGTTACACCTACTGCACACCGATCCAGAGCTCACTCAGTCACACCTACTGCACACCGATCCAGAGCTCACTCAGTCACACCTACTGCACACCGATCCAGAGCTCACTCAGTTACACCTACTGCACACCGATCCAGAGCTCACTCAGTCACACCTACTGCACACCGATCCAGAGCTCACTCAGTCACACCTACTGCACACCGATCCAGAGCTCACTCAGTTACACCTACTGCACACCGATCCAGAGCTCACTCAGTTACACCTACTGCACACAGATCCAGAGCTCACCCAGTCACACCTACTGCACACCGATCCAGAGCTCACTCAGTCACAACTACTGCACACAGATCCAGAGCTCACTCAGTCACACCTACTGCACACCGATCCAGAGCTCACTCAGTCACACCTACTGCACACCGATCCAGAGCTCACTCAGTCATACCTACTGCACACAGATCCAGAGCTCACTCAGTCACACCTACTGCACACCGATCCAGAGCTCACTCAGTCACACCTACTGCACACCGATCCAGAGCTCACTCAGTCACACCTACTGCACACCGATCCAGAGCTCACTCAGTCACACCTACTGCACACCGATCCAGAGCTCACTCAGTTACACCTACTGCACACCGATCCAGAGCTCACTCAGTCACACCTACTGCACACTGATCCAGAGCTCACTCAGTCACACCTACTGCACACCGATCCAGAGCTCACTCAGTTACACCTACTGCACACCGATCCAGAGCTCACTCAGTCACACCGACTGCACACAGATCCAGAGCTCGCTCAGTCACACCTACTGCACACCGATCCAGAGCTCACTCAGTCACACCTACTGCACACCTATCCAGAGCTCGCTCAGTCACACCTACTGCACACCGATCCAGAGCTCACTCAGTCACACCTACTGCACACAGATCCAGAGCTCACTCAGTCACACCTACTGCACACCGATCCAGAGCTCACTCAGTCACACCTACTGCACACAGATCCAGAGCTCGCTCAGTCACACCTACTGCACACAGAGCCAGAGCTCGCTCAGTCACACCTACTGCACACCGATCCAGAGCTCACTCAGTCACACCTACTGCACACCGATCCAGAGCTCACTCAGTCACACCTACTGCACACAGATCCAGAGCTCACTCAGTCACACCGACTGCACACCGATCCAGAGCTCACTCAGTCACACCTACTGCACACCGATCCAGAGCTCACTCAGTCACACCTACTGCACACCGATCCAGAGCTCACTCAGTCACACCTACTGCACACAGATCCAGAGCTCACTCAGTCACACCTACTGCACACAGATCCAGAGCTCACTCAGTCACACCTACTGCACACCGATCCAGAGCTCACTCAGTCACACCAACTGCACACCGATCCAGAGCTCACTCAGTCACACCTACTGCACACCGATCCAGAGCTCACTCAGTCACACCTACTGCACACCAATCCAGAGCTCACCCAGTCACACCTACTGCACACCGATCCAGAGTTCACTCAGTCACACCTACTGCACACAGATCCAGAGCTCACTCAGTCACACCTACTGCACACAGATCCAGAGCTCCCTCAGTCACACCTACTGCACACCGATCCAGAGCTCACTCAGTCACACCTACTGCACACCGATCCAAAGCTCACTCAGTCACACCTACTGCACACAGACCCAGAGCTCACTCAGTCACACCTACTGCACACAGATCTAGAGCTCACTCAGTCACACCTACTGCACACCGATCCAGAGCTCACTCAGTCACACCTACTGCACACCGATCCAGAGCTCACTCAGTCACACCTACTGCACACAGATCCAGAGCTCACTCAGTCACACCTACTGCACACCGATCCAGAGCTCACTCAGTCACACCTACTGCACACCGATCCAGAGCTCACTCAGTCACACCTACTGCACACCGATCCAGA
This sequence comes from Scyliorhinus torazame, assembly GCF_047496885.1. NCBI lineage: Eukaryota > Metazoa > Chordata > Chondrichthyes > Carcharhiniformes > Scyliorhinidae > Scyliorhinus > Scyliorhinus torazame. Next base: position 19,292,506 of record NC_092712.1, on the reverse strand, counting down.
GCTCACTCAGTTACACCTACTGCACACCGATCCAGAGTTCACTCAGTCACACCTACTGCACACAGATCCAGAGCTCACTCAGTCACACCTACTGCACATCGATCCAGAGCTCACTCAGTTACACCTACTGCACACCGATCCAGAGCTCACTCAGTCACACCTACTGCACACCGATCCAGAGCTCACTCAGTCACACCTACTGCACACCGATCCAGAGCTCACTCAGTCACACCTACTGCACACCGATCCAGAGCTCACTCAGTTACACCTACTGCACACCGATCCAGAGCTCACTCAGTTACACCTACTGCACATCGATCCAGAGCTCACTCAGCCACACCTACTGCACACCGATCCAGAGCTCACTCAGTCACACCTACTGCACACCGATCCAGAGCTCACTCAGTTACACCTACTGCACACAGATCCAGAGCTCACTCAGTTACACCTACTGCACACCGATCCAGAGCTCACTCAGTCACACCTACTGCACACCGATCCAGAGCTCACTCAGTCACACCTACTGCACACCGATCCAGAGCTCACTCAGTTACACCTACTGCACACCGATCCAGAGCTCACTCAGTCACACCTACTGCACACCGATCCAGAGCTCACTCAGTCACACCTACTGCACACCGATCCAGAGCTCACTCAGTTACACCTACTGCACACCGATCCAGAGCTCACTCAGTTACACCTACTGCACACAGATCCAGAGCTCACCCAGTCACACCTACTGCACACCGATCCAGAGCTCACTCAGTCACAACTACTGCACACAGATCCAGAGCTCACTCAGTCACACCTACTGCACACCGATCCAGAGCTCACTCAGTCACACCTACTGCACACCGATCCAGAGCTCACTCAGTCATACCTACTGCACACAGATCCAGAGCTCACTCAGTCACACCTACTGCACACCGATCCAGAGCTCACTCAGTCACACCTACTGCACACCGATCCAGAGCTCACTCAGTCACAACTACTGCACACAGATCCAGAGCTCACTCAGTCACACCTACTGCACACCGATCCAGAGCTCACTCAGTCACACCTACTGCACACCGATCCAGAGCTCACTCAGTCATACCTACTGCACACAGATCCAGAGCTCACTCAGTCACACCTACTGCACACCGATCCAGAGCTCACTCAGTCACACCTACTGCACACCGATCCAGAGCTCACTCAGTCACACCTACTGCACACCGATCCAGAGCTCACTCAGTCACACCGACTCCACACCGATCCAGAGCTCACTCAGTCACACCTACTGCACACCGATCCAGAGCTCACCCACTCACACCTACTGCACACCGATCCAGAGCTCACTCAGTCACACCTACTGCACACCGATCCAGAGCTCACCCAGTCACACCTAGTGCACACAGATCCAGAGCTCACTCAGTCACACCTACTGCACACAGATCCAGAGCTCCCTCAGTCACACGTACTGCACACCGATCCAGAGCTCAGTCACACCTACTGCACACCGATCCAGAGTTCACTCAGTCACACCTACTGCACACCGATCCAGAGCTCACTCAGTCACACCTACTGCACACAGATCCAGAGCTCACTCAGTCACACGTACTGCACACCAATCCAGAGCTCCCTCAGTCACACCTACTGGACACCGATCCAGAGTTCACTCAGTCACACCTACTGCACACCGATCCAGAGCTCACTCAGTCACACCTACTGCACACAGATCCAGAGCTCACTCAGTCACACCTACTGCGCACAGATCCAGAGCTCCCTCAGTCACAACTACTGCACACCGATCCAGAGCTCACGCAGTCACACCTACTGCACACAGATCCAGAGCTCACTCAGTCACACATACTGCACACAGACCCAGAGCTCACTCAGTCACACCTACTGCACACAGATCCAGAGCTCACTCAGTCACACCTACTGCACACAGATCCAGAGCTCACTCAGTCACACCTACTGCACACAGATCCAGAGCTCACTCAGTCACACCTACTGCACACAGATCCAGAGCTCACTCAGTCACACCTACTGCACACAGATCCAGAGCTCACTCAGTCACACCTACTGCACACAGATCCAGAGCTCACTCAGTCACACCTACTGCACACAGATCCAGAGCTCCCTCAGTCACACCTACTGCACACCGATCCAGAGCTCACTCAGTCACACCTACTGCACACCGATCCAGAGCTCACTCAGTCACACCTACTGCACACCGATCCAGAGCTCACTCAGTCACACCTACTGCACACCGATCCAGAGCGCACTCAGTCACACCGACTGCACACAGATCCAGAGCTCACTCAGTCACACCTACTGCACACCGATCCAGAGCTCACTCAGTCACACCTACTGCACACCGATCCAGAGCTCACTCAGTCACACCGACTGCACACAGATCCAGAGCTCACTCAATCACACCTACTGCACACCGATCCAGAGCTCACTCAGTCACACCTACTGCACACCGATCCAGAGCTCACTCAGTCACACCTACTGCACACAGATCCAGAGCTCACTCAGTCACACCTACTGCACACAGATTCAGAGCTCACTCAGTCACACCTACTGCACACCGATCCAGAGCTCACTCAGTCACACCTACTGCACACAGATCCAGAGCTCGCTCAGTCACACCTACTGCACACCGATCCAGTGCTCGCTCAGTCACACCTACTGCACACAGATCCAGAGCTCACTCAGTCACACCTACTGTACACCGATCCAGAGCTCACCCAGTCACACCTACTGCACACCGATCCAGAGCTCACTCAGTCACACCTACTGCACACGGATCCAGAGCTCACTCAGTCACACCTACTGCACACAGATCCAGAGCTCACTCAGTCACACCTACTGCACACAGATCCAGAGCTCACTCAGTCACACCTACTGCACACCGATCCAGAGCTCACTCAGTCACACCTACTGCACACAGGTCCAATGCTCACTCAGTCACACCTACTGCACACCGATCCAGAGCTCGCTCAGTCACACCTACTGCACACCGATCCAGAGCTCACTCAGTCACACCTACTGCACGCAGATCCAGAGCTCACTCAGTCACACCTACTGCACACCGATCCAGAGCTCACTCAGTCACACCTACTGCACACAGACCCAGAGCTCACTCAGTCACACCTACTGCACACCGATCCAGAGCTCACTCAGTCACACCTACTGGACACTGATCCAGACCTCACTCAGTCACACCTACTGCACACAGATCCAGAGCTCACTCAGTCACATGTACTGCACACAGATCCAGAGCTCACTCAGTCACACCTACTGCACACAGATCCCGAGCTCACTCAGTCACACCTACTGCACACAGATCCAGAGCTCACTCAGTCACACCTACTGCACACCGATCCAGAGCTCACTCAGTCACACCTACTGCACACAGATCCAATGCTCACTCAGTCACACCTACTGCACACCGATCCAGAGCGCGCTCAGTCACACCTACTGCACACCGATCCAGAGCTCACTCAGTCACACCTACTGCACACAGATCCAGAGCTCACTCAGTCACACCTACTGCACACCGATCCAGAGCTCACTCAGTCACATCTACTGCACACAGACCCAGAGCTCACTCAGTCACACCTACTGCACACCGATCCAGAGCTCACTCAGTCACACCTACTGCACACAGATCCAGAGCTCACTCAGTCACATCTACTGCACACAGATCCACAGCTCACTCAGTCACACCTACTGCACACCGATCCAGAGCTCACTCAGTCACACCTACTGCACACAGATCCAGAGCTCACTCAGTCACACCTACTGCACACAGATCCAGAGCTCCCTCAGTCACACCTACTGCACACCGATCCAGAGCTCACTCAGTCACACCTACTGCACACAGATCCAGAGCTCACTCAGTTACACCTACTGCACACCGATCCAGAGCTCACTCAGTCACACCGACTGCACACAGATCCAGAGCTCACTCAGTCACACCTACTGCACACCGATCCAGAGCTCGCTCAGTCACACCTACTGCACACCGATCCAGAGCTCACTCAGTCACACCTACTGCACACAGATCCAGAGCTCACTCAGTCACACCTACTGCACACCGATCCAGAGCTCACTCAGTCACACCTACTGCACACAGATCCAGAGCTCGCTCAGTCACACCTACTGCACACAGAGCCAGAGCTCGCTCAGTCACACCTACTGCACACCGATCCAGAGCTCAATCAGTCACACCTACTGCACACCGATCCAGAGCTCACTCAGTCACACCTCCTGCACACAGATCCAGAGCTCACTCAGTCACACCGACTGCACACCAATCCAGAGCTCACTCAGTCACACCTACTGCACACCGATCCAGAGGTCGCTCAGTCACACCTACTGCACACAGATCCAGAGCTCACTCAGTCACACCGACTGCACACAGATCCAGAGCTCGCTCAGTCACACCTACTGCACACCGATCCAGAGCTCACTCAGTCACACCTACTGCACACCTATCCAGAGCTCGCTCAGTCACACCTACTGCACACCGATCCAGAGCTCACTCAGTCACACCTACTGCACACAGATCCAGAGCTCACTCAGTCACACCTACTGCACACCGATCCAGAGCTCACTCAGTCACACCTACTGCACACAGATCCAGAGCTCGCTCAGTCACACCTACTGCACACAGAGCCAGAGCTCGCTCAGTCACACCTACTGCACACCGATCCAGAGCTCACTCAGTCACACCTACTGCACACCGATCCAGAGCTCACTCAGTCACACCTACTGCACACAGATCCAGAGCTCACTCAGTCACACCGACTGCACACCGATCCAGAGCTCACTCAGTCACACCTACTGCACACCGATCCAGAGCTCACTCAGTCACACCTACTGCACACAGATCCAGAGCTCACTCAGTCACACCTACTGCACACCGATCCAGAGCTCACACAGTCACACCGACTGCAAACCGATCCAGAGCTCGCTCAGTCACACCTACTGCACACAGATCCAGAGCTCACTCAGTCACACCTACTGCACACCGATCCAGAGCTCACTCAGTCACACCTACTGCACACAGATCCAGAGCTCACTCAGTCACACCTACTGCACACAGATCCAGAGCTCACTCAGTCACACCTACTGCACACAGATCCAGAGCTCACTCAGTTACACCTACTGCACACCGATCCAGAGCTCACTCAGTCACACCTACTGCACACAGATCCAGAGCTCACTCAGTCACACCTACTGCACACCGATCCAGAGCTCACTCAGTCACACCTACTGCACACAGATCCAGTGCTCACTCAGTCACACCTACTGCACACAGATCCAGAGCTCACTCAGTTACACCTACTGCACACCGATCCAGAGCTCACTCAGTCACACCTACTGCACACAGATCCAGTGCTCACTCAGTCACACCTACTGCACACAGATCCAGAGCTCACTCAGTCACACCTACTGCACACAGATCCAGAGCTCACTCAGTCACACCTACTGCACACCGATCCAGAGCTCACTCAGTCACACCTACTGCACACAGATCCAGAGCTCACTCAGTCACACCTACTGCACACCGATCCAGAGCTCACTCAGTCACACCTACTGCACACAGATCCAGAGTTCACTCAGTCACACCTACTGCACATCGATCCAGAGCTCACTCAGTCCCACCTACTGCACACCGATCCCGAGCTCACTCAGTCACACCTACTGCACACAGATCCAGAGCTCACTCAGTCACACCTACTGCACACCGATCCAGAGCTCACTCAGTCACACCTACTGCACACAGATCCAGAGCTCACTCAGTCACACCTACTGCACACCGATCCAGAGCTCACTCAGTCACACCTACTGCACACAGATCCAGAGTTCACTCCGTCACACCTACTGCACACAGATCCAGAGCTCACTCAGTCACACCTACTGCACACCGATCCAGAGCTCACTCAGTCACACCTACTGCACACAGATCCAGAGCTCACTCAGTCACACCTACTGCACACCAATCCAGAGCTCACTCAGTCAGACCTACTGCACACAGATCCAGAGCTCACTCAGTCACACCTACTGCACACCGATCCAGAGCTCACTCAGTCACACCTACTGCACACCGATCCAGAGCTCACTCAGTCACACCTACTGCACACCGATCCAGAGCTCGCTCAGTCACACCGACTGCACACAGATCCAGAGCTCACCCAGTCACACCTACTGCACACAGATCCAGAGCTCACTCAATCACACCTACTGCACACCGATCCAGAGCTCACTCAGTCACACCTACTGCACACCGATCCAGAGCTCAGTCAGTCACACCTACTGCACACAGATCCAGAGCTCACTCAGTCACACCTACTGCACACCGATCCAGAGCTCACTCAGTCACACCTACTGCACACAGATCCAGAGCTCACTCAGTCACACCTACTGCACACCGATCCAGAGCTCACTCAGTCACACCTACTGCACACCGATCCAGAGCTGAGTCAGTCACACCTACTGCACACAGATCCAGAGCTCACCCAGTCACACCTACTGCACACAGATCCAGAGCTCACTCAGTCACACCTACTGCACACCGATCCAGAGCTCACTCAGTCACACCTACTGCACACCGATCCAGAGCTCACTCAGTCACACCTACTGCACACCGATCCAGAGCTCACTCAGTCACACCTACTGCACACCGATCCAGAGTTCACTCAGTCACACCTACTGCACACCGATCCAGAGCTCACTCAGTCACACCTACTGCACACCGATCCAGAGCTCACTCAGTCACACCTACTGCACACAGATCCAGAGCTCACTCAGTCACACCTACTGCACACAGATCCAGAGCTCACTCAGTCACACCTACTGCACACCGATCCAGAGCTCACTCAGTCACACCTACTGCACACAGATCCAATGCTCACTCAGTCACACCTACTGCACACCGATCCAGAGCTCACTCAGTCACACCTACTGCACACCGATCCAGAGCTCACTCAGTCACACCTACTGCACACCGATCCAGAGCTCACTCAGTCACACCTACTGCACACCGATCCAGAGCTCAGTCAGTCACACCTACTGCACACAGATCCAGAGCTCACCCAGTCACACCTACTGCACACAGATCCAGAGCTCACTCAGTCACACCTACTGCACACTGATCCAGAGCTCACTCAGTCACACCTACTGCACACCGATCCAGAGCTCACTCAGTCACACCTACTGCACACCGATCCAGAGCTCAGTCAGTCACACCTACTGCACACAGATCCAGAGCTCACCCAGTCACACCTACTGCACACAGATCCAGAGCTCACTCAGTCACACCTACTGCACACCGATCCAGAGCTCACTCAGTCACACCTACTGCACACCGATCCAGAGCTCACTCAGTCACACCTACTGCACACCGATCCAGAGCTCACTCAGTCACACCTACTGCACACCGATCCAGAGCTCACTCAGTCACACCTACTGCACACCGATCCAGAGTTCACTCAGTCACACCTACTGCACACCGATCCAGAGCTCACTCAGTCACACCTACTGCACACCGATCCAGAGCTCACTCAGTCACACCTACTGCACACCGATCCAGAGCTCACCCAGTCACACCTACTGCACACCGATCCAGAGCTCACTCAGTCACACCTACTGCACACAGATCCAGAGCTCACTCAGTCACGCCTACTGCACACAGATCCAGAGCTCACTCAGTCACACCTACTGCACACCGATCCAGAGCTCACTCAGTCACACCTACTGCACACAGATCCAATGCTCACTCAGTCACACCTACTGCACACCGATCCAGATCTCGCTCAGTCACACCTACTGCACACCGATCCAGAGCTCACTCAGTCACACCTACTGCACACAGATCCAGAGATCACTCAGTCACACCTACTGCACACCGATCCAGAGCTCACTCAGTCACACCTACTGCACACAGACCCAGAGCTCACTCAGTCACACCTACTGCACACAGATCCAGAGCTCACTCAGTCACACCTACTGCACACCGATCCAGAGCTCACTCAGTCACACCTACTGCACACAGACCCAGAGCTCACTCAGTCACACCTACTGCACACAGATCCAGAGCTCACTCAGTCACACCTACTGCACACAGATCCAGAGCTCACTCAGTCACACCTACTGTACACAGATCCAGAGCTCACTCAGTCACACCTACTGCACACAGATCCAGAGCTCCCTCAGTCACACCTACTGCACACCGATCCAGAGCTCACTCAGTCACACCTACTGCACACCGATCCAGAGCTCACTCAGTCACACCTACTGCACACTGATCCAGAGCTCACTCAGTCACACCTACTGGACACTGATCCAGATCTCATTCAGTCACACCTACTGCACACAGATCCAGAGCTCACTCAGTCACATCTACTGCACACAGATCCAGAGCTCACCCAGTCACACCTACTGCACACAGATCCAGAGCTCACCCAGTCACACCTACTGCACACAGATCCAGAGCTCACTCAATCACACCTACTGCACACCGATCCAGAGCTCACTCAGTCACACCTACTGCACACCGATCCAGAGCTGAGTCAGTCACACCTACTGCACACAGATCCAGAGCTCACCCAGTCACACCTACTGCACACAGATCCAGAGCTCACTCAGTCACACCTACTGCACACCGATCCAGAGTTCACTCAGTCACACCTACTGCACACCGATCCAGAGCTCACTCAGTCACACCTACTGCACACCGATCCAGAGCTCACTCAGTCACACCTACTGCACACCAATCCAGAGTTCACTCAGTCACACCTACTGCACACCGATCCAGAGCTCACTCAGTCACACCTACTGCACACCGATCCAGAGCTCACTCAGTCACACCTACTGCACACAGATCCAGAGCTCACTCAGTCACACCTACTGCACACCGATCCAGAGCTCACTCAGTCACACCTACTGCACACCGATCCAGAGCTCACTCAGTCACACCTACTGCACACAGATCCAATGCTCACTCAGTCACACCTACTGCACACCGATCCAGAGCTCGCTCAGTCACACCTACTGCACACCGATCCAGAGCTCACTCAGTCACACCTACTGCACACCGATCCAGAGCTCAGTCAGTCACACCTACTGCACACAGATCCAGAGCTCACCCAGTCACACCTACTGCACACAGATCCAGAGCTCACTCAGTCACACCTACTGCACACCGATCCAGAGCTCACTCAGTCACACCTACTGCACACCGATCCAGAGCTCACTCAGTCACACCTACTGCACACCGATCCAGAGCTCACTCAGTCACACCTACTGCACACCGATCCAGAGCTCACTCAGCCACACCTACTGCACACCGATCCAGAGTTCACTCAGTCACACCTACTGCACACCGATCCAGAGCTCACTCAGTCACACCTACTGCACACCGATCCAGAGCTCACTCAGTCACACCTACTGCACACCGATCCAGAGCTCACCCAGTCACACCTACTGCACACCGATCCAGAGCTCACTCAGTCACACCTACTGCACACAGATCCAGAGCTCACTCAGTCACACCTACTGCACACAGATCCAGAGCTCACTCAGTCACACCTACTGCACACCGATCCAGAGCTCACTCAGTCACACCTACTGCACACAGATCCAATGCTCACTCAGTCACACCTACTGCACACCGATCCAGATCTCGCTCAGTCACACCTACTGCACACCGATCCAGAGCTCACTCAGTCACACCTACTGCACACAGATCCAGAGCTCACTCAGTCACACCTACTGCACACCGATCCAGAGCTCACTCAGTCACACCTACTGCACACAGACCCAGAGCTCACTCAGTCACACCTACTGCACACAGATCCAGAGCTCACTCAGTCACACCTACTGCACACCGATCCAGAGCTCACTCAGTCACACCTACTGCACACAGACCCAGAGCTCACTCAGTCACACCTACTGCACACAGATCCAGAGCTCACTCAGTCACACCTACTGCACACAGATCCAGAGCTCACTCAGTCACACCTACTGTACACAGATCCAGAGCTCACTCAGTCACACCTACTGCACACAGATCCAGAGCTCCCTCAGTCACACCTACTGCACACCGATCCAGAGCTCACTCAGTCACACCTACTGCACACCGATCCAGAGCTCACTCAGTCACACCTACTGCACACTGATCCAGAGCTCACTCAGTCACACCTACTGGACACTGATCCAGACCTCATTCAGTCACACCTACTGCACACAGATCCAGAGCTCACTCAGTCACATCTACTGCACACAGATCCAGAGCTCACTCAGTCACACCTACTGCACACAGATCCAGAGCTCACTCAGTCACACCTACTGCACACAGATCCAGAGCTCACTCAGTCACACCTACTGCACACCGATCCAGAGCTCACTCAGTCACACCTACTGCACACAGATCCAATGCTCACTCAGTCACACCTACTGCACACCGATCCAGAGCTCGCTCAGTCACACCTACTGCACACCGATCCAGAGCTCACTCAGTCACACCTACTGCACACAGATCCAGAGCTCACTCAGTCACACCTACTGCACACCGATCCAGAGCTCACTCAGTCACACCTACTGCACACAGATCCAGAGCTCACTCAGTCACATCTACTGCACACAGATCCAGAGCTCACTCAGTCACACCTACTGCACACCGATCCAGAGCTCACTCAGTCACACCTACTGCACACAGATCCAGAGCTCACTCAGTCACACCTACTGCACACAGATCCAGAGCTCCCTCAGTCACACCTACTGCACACCGATCCAGAGCTCACTCAGTCACACCTACTGCACACAGATCCAGAGCTCACTCAGTCACACCTACTGCACACCGATCCAGAGCTCACTCAGTCACACCGACTGCACACAGATCCAGAGCTCACTCAGTCACACCTACTGCACACCGATCCAGAGCTCGCTCAGTCACACCTACTGCACACCGATCCAGAGCTCACTCAGTCACACCTACTGCACACAGATCCAGAGCTCACTCAGTCACACCTACTGCACACCGATCCAGAGCTCACTCAGTCAAACCTACTGCACACAGATCCAGAGCTCGCTCAGTCACACCTACTGCACACAGAGCCAGAGCTCGCTCAGTCACACCTACTGCACACCGATCCAGAGCTCACTCAGTCACACCTACTGCACACCGATCCAGAGCTCACTCAGTCACACCTACTGCACACAGATCCAGAGCTCACTCAGTCACACCGACTGCACACAGATCCAGAGCTCACTCAGTCACACCTACTGCACACCGATCCAGAGCTCACTCAGTCACACCTACTGCACACAGATCCAGAGCTCACTCAGTCACACCGACTACACACAGATCCAGAGCTCGCTCAGTCACACCTACTGCACACCGATCCAGAGCTCACTCAGTCACACCTACTGCACACCGATCCAGAGCTCGCTCAGTCACACCTACTGCACACCGATCCAGAGCTCGCTCAGTCACACCTACTGCACACCGATCCAGAGCTCGCTCAGTCACACCTACTGCACACAGATCCAGAGCTCACCCAGTCACACCTACTGCACACCGATCCAGAGCTCACTCAGTCACACCTACTGCACACAGATCCAGAGCTCACTCAGTCACACCTACTGCACACAGATCCAGAGCTCACTCAGTCACACCTACTGCACACAGATCCAGAGCTCACTCAGTTACACCTACTGCACACCGATCCAGAGCTCACTCAGTCACACCTACTGCACACAGATCCAGAGCTCACTCAGTCACACCTACTGCACACCGATCCAGAGCTCACTCAGTCACACCTACTGCACACAGATCCAGTGCTCACTCAGTCACACCTACTGCACACAGATCCAGAGCTCACTCAGTTACACCTACTGCACACCGATCCAGAGCTCACTCAGTCACACCTACTGCACACAGATCCAGTGCTCACTCAGTCACACCTACTGCACACAGATCCAGAGCTCACTCAGTCACACCTACTGCACACAGATCCAGAGCTCACTCAGTCACACCTACTGCACACCGATCCAGAGCTCACTCAGTCACACCTACTGCACACAGATCCAGAGCTCACTCAGTCACACCTACTGCACACCGATCCAGAGCTCACTCAGTCACACCTACTGCACACAGATCCAGAGTTCACTCAGTCACACCTACTGCACATCGATCCAGAGCTCACTCAGTCACACCTACTGCACACCGATCCAGAGCTCACTCAGTCACACCTACTGCACACAGATCCAGAGCTCACTCAGTCACACCTACTGCACACCGATCCAGAGCTCACTCAGTCACACCTACTGCACACAGATCCAGAGCTCACTCAGTCACACCTACTGCACACCGATCCAGAGCTCACTCAGTCACACCTACTGCACACAGATCCAGAGTTCACTCAGTCACACCTACTGCACACAGATCCAGAGCTCACTCAGTCACACCTACTGCACACCGATCCAGAGCTCACTCAGTCACACCTACTGCACACAGATCCAGAGCTCACTCAGTCACACCTACTGCACACCGATCCAGAGCTCACTCAGTCACACCTACTGCACACAGATCCAGAGCTCACTCAGTCACACCTACTGCACACCGATCCAGAGCTCGCTCAGTCACACCGACTGCACACAGATCCAGAGCTCACTCAGTCACACCTACTGCACACCGATCCAGAGCTCGCTCAGTCACACCGACTGCACACCGATCCAGAGCTCACTCAGTCACACCTACTGCACACCGATCCAGAGCTCACTCAGTCACACCTACTGCACACCGATCCAGAGCTCAGTCAGTCACACCTACTGCACACAGATCCAGAGCTCACCCAGTCACACCTACTGCACACAGATCCAGAGCTCACTCAGTCACACCTACTGCACACCGATCCAGAGCTCACTCAGTCACACCTACTGCACACCGATCCAGAGCTCAGTCAGTCACACCTACTGCACACAGATCCAGAGCTCACTCAGTAACACCTACTGCACACCGATCCAGAGCTCACTCAGTCACACCTACTGCACACCGATCCAGAGCTCACTCAGTCACACCTACTGCACACCGATCCAGAGCTCACTCAGTCACACCTACTGCACACCGATCCAGAGCTCACTCAGTCACACCTACTGCACACCGATCCAGAGCTCACTCAGTCACACCTACTGCACACCGATACAGAGTTCACTCAGTCACACCTACTGCACACCGATCCAGAGCTCACTCAGTCACACCTACTGCACACCGATCCAGAGCTCACTCAGTCACACCTACTGCACACCGATCCAGAGCTCACTCAGTCACACCTACTGCACAGAGATCCAGAGCTCACTCAGTCACACCTACTGCACACACATCCAGAGCTCACTCAGTCACACCTACTGCACACCGATCCAGAGCTCACTCAGTCACACCTACTGCACACCGATCCAGAGCTCACTCAGTCACACCTACTGCACACCGATCCAGAGTTCACTCAGTCACACCTACTGCACACCGATCCAGAGCTCACTCAGTCACACCTACTGCACACAGATCCAGAGCTCACTCAGTCACACCTATTGCACACAGATCCAGAGCTCACTCAGTCACACCTACTGCACACAGATCCAGAGCTCACTCAGTCACACCTACTGCACACCGATCCAGAGCTCACTCAGTCACACCTACTGGACACCGATCCAGAGCTCACTCAGTCACACCTACTGCACACAGATCCAGAGCTCACTCAGTCACACCTACTGCACACAGATCCAGAGCTCACTCAGTCACACCTACTGCACACAGATCCAGAGCTCACTCAGTCACACCTACTGCACACAGATCCAGAGCTCACTCAGTTACACCTACTGCACACAGATCCAGAGCTCACTCAGTCACACCTACTGCACACAGATCCAGAGCTCACTCAGTTACACCTACTGCACACCAATCCAGAGCTCACTCAGTCACACCTACTGCACACAGATCCAGAGCTCACTCAGTCACACCTACTGCACACAGATCCAGAGCTCACTCAGTCACACCTACTGCACACCGATCCAGAGCTCACTCAGTCACACCTACTGGACACCGATCCAGAGCTCACTCAGTCACACCTACTGCACACAGATCCAGAGCTCACTCAGTCACACCTACTGCACACAGATCCAGAGCTCACTCAGTCACACCTACTGCACACCGATCCAGAGCTCACTCAGTCACACCTACTGCACACCGATCTAGAGCTCACTCAGTCACACCTACTGCACACCGATCCAGAGCTCACCCAGTCACACCTACTGCACACAGATCCAGAGCTCACTCAGTCACACCTACTGCACACAGATCCAGAGCTCACTCAGTCACACCTACTGCAGACCGATCCAGAGCTCCCTCAGTCACACCTACTGCACACCGATCCAGAGCTCACTCAGTCACACCTACTGCACACCGATCCAGAGCTCACTCAGTCACACCTACTGGACACAGATCCAGAGCTCACTCAGTCACACCTACTGCACACAGATCCAGAGCTCACTCAGTCACACCTACTGCACACAGATCCAGAGCTCACTCAGTCACACCTACTGCACACCGATCCAGAGCTCACTCAGTCACACCTACTGCACACCGATCCAGAGCTCACTCAGTCACACCTACTGCACACCGATCCAGAGCTCACCCAGTCACACCTACTGCACACAGATCCAGAGCTCACTCAGTCACACCTACTGCACACAGATCCAGAGCTCACTCAGTCACACCTACTGCACACCGATCCAGAGCTCACTCAGTCACACCTACTGCACACAGATCCAGAGCTCACTCAGTCACACCTACTGCACACCGATCCAGAGCTCACTCAGTCACACCTACTGCACACCGATCCAGAGCTCACTCAGTCACACCTTCTGCACACCGATCCAGAGCTCACTCAGTCACACCTACTGCACACAGATCCAGAGCTCACTCAGTTACACCTACTGCACACCGATCCAGAGCTCACTCAGTCACACCTACTGCACACAGATCCAGAGCTCACTCAGTCACACCTACTGCACACCGATCCAGAGCTCACTCAGTCACACCTACTGCACACAGATCCAGAGCTCACCCAGTCACACCTACTGCACACCGATCCAGAGCTCACTCAGTCACACCTACTGCACACCGATCCAGAGCTCACACAGTCACACCTACTGCACACCGATCCAGAGCTCACTCAGTCACACCTACTGCACACCGATCCAGAGCTCACTCAGTCACACCTACTGCACACCGATCCAGAGCTCACTCAGTCACACCTACTGCACACAGATCCAGAGCTCACTCAGTCACACCTACTGCACACCGATCCAGAGCTCACTCAGTCACACCTACTGCACACCGATCCAGAGCTCACTCAGTCACACCTACTGCACACCGATCCAGAGCTCACTCAGTCACACCTACTGCACACAGATCCAGAGCTCACTCAGTCACACCTACTGCACACCGATCCAGAGCTCACTCAGTCACACCTACTGCACACCGATCCAGAGCTCACTCAGTCACACCTACTGCACACAGATCCAGAGCTCACTCAGTCACACCTACTGCACACAGATCCAGAGCTCACTCAGTCACACCTACTGCACACCGATCCAGAGCTCACTCAGTCACACCTACTGCACACAGATCCAGAGCTCACTCAGTCACACCTACTGCACACAGATCCAGAGCTCGCTCAGTCACACCTACTGCACACCGATCCAGAGCTCACTCAGTCACACCTACTGCACACCGATCCAGAGCTCACTCAGTCACACCTACTGCACACCGATCCAGAGCTCACTCAGTCACACCGACTGCACACCGATCCAGAGCTCACTCAGTCACACCTACTGCACACCGATCCAGAGCTCACTCAGTCACACCGACTGCACACCGATCCAGAGCTCACTCAGTCACACCGACTGCACACCGATCCAGAGCTCACTCAGTCACACCTACTGCACACAGATCCAGTGCTCACTCAGTCACACCTACTGCACACCGATCCAGAGCTCACTCAGTCACACCTACTGCACACCGATCCAGAGCTCACTCAGTCACACCTACTGCACACAGATCCAGTGCTCACTCAGTCACACCTACTGCACACCGATCCAGAGCTCACTCAGTCACACCTACTGCACACAGGTCCAGAGCTCACTCAGTCACACCTACTGCACACCGATCCAGAGCTCACTCAGTTACACCTACTGCACACCGATCCAGAGCTCACTCAGTCACACCTACTGCACACCGATCCAGAGCTCACTCAGTCACACCTACTGCACACCGATCCAGAGCTCACTCAGTCACACCTACTGCACACAGATCCAGAGCTCACTCAGTCACACCTACTGCACACAGATCCAGAGCTCACTCAGTCACACCTACTGCACACAGATCCAGAGCTCACTCAGTCACACCTACTGCACACAGATCCAGAGCTCACTCAGTCACACCTACTGCACACCGATCCAGAGCTCGCTCAGTCACACCTACTGCACACCGATCCAGAGCTCACTCAGTCACACCTACTGCACACAGATCCAGAGCTCACTCAGTCACACCTACTGCACACCGATCCAGAGCTCACTCAGTCACACCTACTGCACACCGATCCAGAGCTCACTCAGTCACACCTACTGCACACCGATCCAGAGCTCACTCAGTCACACCTACTGCACACCGATCCAGAGTTCACTCAGTCACACCTACTGCACACAGATCCAGTGCACACTCAGTCACACCTACTGCACACAGATCCAGAGCTCACTCAGTCACACCTACTGCACACAGATCCAGAGCTCACTCAGTCACACCTACTGCACACAGATCCAGAGCTCACTCAGTCACACCTACTGCACACCGATCCAGAGCTCGCTCAGTCACAGCTACTGCACACCGATCCAGAGCTCACTCAGTCACACCTACTGCACACAGATCCAGAGCTCACTCAGTCACACCTACTGCACACCGATCCAGAGCTCACTCAGTCACACCTACTGCACACCGATCCAGAGCTCACTCAGTCACACCTACTGCACACCGATCCAGAGCTCACTCAGTCACACCTACTGCACACCGATCCAGAGCTCACTCAGTCACACCTACTGCACACCGATCCAGAGCTCGCTCAGTCACACCTACTGCACACCGATCCAGAGCTCACTCAGTCACACCTACTGCACACCGATCCAGAGCTCACTCAGTCACACCTACTGCACACCGATCCAGAGCTCACTCAGTCACACCTACTGCACACCGATCCAGAGTTCACTCAGTCACACCTACTGCACACCGATCCAGAGCTCACTCAGTCACACCTACTGCACACCGAACCAGAGCTCACTCAGTCACACCTACTGCACACCGATCCAGAGCTCACTCAGTCACACCTACTGCACACCGATCCAGAGCTCACTCAGTCACACCTACTGCACACCGATCCAGAGCTCACTCAGTCACACCTACTGCACACAGATCCAGAGCTCACTCAGTCACACCTACTGCACACCGATCCAGAGCTCACTCAGTCACACCTACTGCACACAGATCCAGAGCTCACTCAGTCACACCTACTGCACACCGATCCAGAGCTCACTCAGTCACACCTACTGCACACCGATCCAGAGCTCACTCAGTCACACCTACTGCACACAGATCCAGAGCTCACTCAGTCACACCGACTACACACAGATCCAGAGCTCGCTCAGTCACACCTACTGCACACCGATCCAGAGCTCACTCAGTCACACCTACTGCACACCGATCCAGAGCTCGCTCAGTCACACCTACTGCACACCGATCCAGAGCTCGCTCAGTCACACCTACTGCACACCGATCCAGAGCTCGCTCAGTCACACCTACTGCACACAGATCCAGAGCTCACCCAGTCACACCTACTGCACACCGATCCAGAGCTCACTCAGTCACACCTACTGCACACAGATCCAGAGCTCACTCAGTCACACCTACTGCACACAGATCCAGAGCTCACTCAGTCACACCTACTGCACACAGATCCAGAGCTCACTCAGTTACACCTACTGCACACCGATCCAGAGCTCACTCAGTCACACCTACTGCACACAGATCCAGAGCTCACTCAGTCACACCTACTGCACACCGATCCAGAGCTCACTCAGTCACACCTACTGCACACAGATCCAGTGCTCACTCAGTCACACCTACTGCACACAGATCCAGAGCTCACTCAGTTACACCTACTGCACACCGATCCAGAGCTCACTCAGTCACACCTACTGCACACAGATCCAGTGCTCACTCAGTCACACCTACTGCACACAGATCCAGAGCTCACTCAGTCACACCTACTGCACACAGATCCAGAGCTCACTCAGTCACACCTACTGCACACCGATCCAGAGCTCACTCAGTCACACCTACTGCACACAGATCCAGAGTTCACTCAGTCACACCTACTGCACATCGATCCAGAGCTCACTCAGTCACACCTACTGCACACCGATCCAGAGCTCACTCAGTCACACCTACTGCACACAGATCCAGAGCTCACTCAGTCACACCTACTGCACACCGATCCAGAGCTCACTCAGTCACACCTACTGCACACAGATCCAGAGCTCACTCAGTCACACCTACTGCACACCGATCCAGAGCTCACTCAGTCACACCTACTGCACACAGATCCAGAGTTCACTCAGTCACACCTACTGCACACAGATCCAGAGCTCACTCAGTCACACCTACTGCACACCGATCCAGAGCTCACTCAGTCACACCTACTGCACACAGATCCAGAGCTCACTCAGTCACACCTACTGCACACCGATCCAGAGCTCACTCAGTCACACCTACTGCACACAGATCCAGAGCTCACTCAGTCACACCTACTGCACACCGATCCAGAGCTCGCTCAGTCACACCGACTGCACACAGATCCAGAGCTCACTCAGTCACACCTACTGCACACCGATCCAGAGCTCGCTCAGTCACACCGACTGCACACCGATCCAGAGCTCACTCAGTCACACCTACTGCACACCGATCCAGAGCTCACTCAGTCACACCTACTGCACACCGATCCAGAGCTCAGTCAGTCACACCTACTGCACACAGATCCAGAGCTCACCCAGTCACACCTACTGCACACAGATCCAGAGCTCACTCAGTCACACCTACTGCACACCGATCCAGAGCTCACTCAGTCACACCTACTGCACACCAATCCAGAGCTCAGTCAGTCACACCTACTGCACACAGATCCAGAGCTCACTCAGTAACACCTACTGCACACCGATCCAGAGCTCACTCAGTCACACCTACTGCACACCGATCCAGAGCTCACTCAGTCACACCTACTGCACACCGATCCAGAGCTCACTCAGTCACACCTACTGCACACCGATCCAGAGCTCACTCAGTCACACCTACTGCACACCGATCCAGAGCTCACTCAGTCACACCTACTGCACACCGATACAGAGTTCACTCAGTCACACCTACTGCACACCGATCCAGAGCTCACTCAGTCACACCTACTGCACACCGATCCAGAGCTCACTCAGTCACACCTACTGCACACCGATCCAGAGCTCACTCAGTCACACCTACTGCACAGAGATCCAGAGCTCACTCAGTCACACCTACTGCACACAGATCCAGAGCTCACTCAGTCACACCTACTGCACACCGATCCAGAGCTCACTCAGTCACACCTACTGCACACCGATCCAGAGCTCACTCAGTCACACCTACTGCACACCGATCCAGAGTTCACTCAGTCACACCTACTGCACACCGATCCAGAGCTCACTCAGTCACACCTACTGCACACAGATCCAGAGCTCACTCAGTCACACCTATTGCACACAGATCCAGAGCTCACTCAGTCACACCTACTGCACACAGATCCAGAGCTCACTCAGTCACACCTACTGCACACCGATCCAGAGCTCACTCAGTCACACCTACTGGACACCGATCCAGAGCTCACTCAGTCACACCTACTGCACACAGATCCAGAGCTCACTCAGTCACACCTACTGCACACAGATCCAGAGCTCACTCAGTCACACCTACTGCACACAGATCCAGAGCTCACTCAGTCACACCTACTGCACACAGATCCAGAGCTCACTCAGTTACACCTACTGCACACAGATCCAGAGCTCACTCAGTCACACCTACTGCACACAGATCCAGAGCTCACTCAGTTACACCTACTGCACACCAATCCAGAGCTCACTCAGTCACACCTACTGCACACAGATCCAGAGCTCACTCAGTCACACCTACTGCACACAGATCCAGAGCTCACTCAGTCACACCTACTGCACACCGATCCAGAGCTCACTCAGTCACACCTACTGGACACCGATCCAGAGCTCACTCAGTCACACCTACTGCACACAGATCCAGAGCTCACTCAGTCACACCTACTGCACACAGATCCAGAGCTCACTCAGTCACACCTACTGCACACCGATCCAGAGCTCACTCAGTCACACCTACTGCACACCGATCTAGAGCTCACTCAGTCACACCTACTGCACACCGATCCAGAGCTCACCCAGTCACACCTACTGCACACAGATCCAGAGCTCACTCAGTCACACCTACTGCACACAGATCCAGAGCTCACTCAGTCACACCTACTGCAGACCGATCCAGAGCTCCCTCAGTCACACCTACTGCACACCGATCCAGAGCTCACTCAGTCACACCTACTGCACACCGATCCAGAGCTCACTCAGTCACACCTACTGGACACAGATCCAGAGCTCACTCAGTCACACCTACTGCACACAGATCCAGAGCTCACTCAGTCACACCTACTGCACACAGATCCAGAGCTCACTCAGTCACACCTACTGCACACCGATCCAGAGCTCACTCAGTCACACCTACTGCACACCGATCCAGAGCTCACTCAGTCACACCTACTGCACACCGATCCAGAGCTCACCCAGTCACACCTACTGCACACAGATCCAGAGCTCACTCAGTCACACCTACTGCACACAGATCCAGAGCTCACTCAATCACACCTACTGCACACCGATCCAGAGCTCACTCAGTCACACCTACTGCACACAGATCCAGAGCTCACTCAGTCACACCTACTGCACACCGATCCAGAGCTCACTCAGTCACACCTACTGCACACCGATCCAGAGCTCACTCAGTCACACCTTCTGCACACCGATCCAGAGCTCACTCAGTCACACCTACTGCACACAGATCCAGAGCTCACTCAGTCACACCTACTGCACACCGATCCAGAGCTCACTCAGTCACACCTACTGCACACCGATCCAGAGCTCACTCAGTCACACCTACTGCACACAGATCCAGAGCTCACCCAGTCACCCCTACTGCACACCGATCCAGAGCTCACTCAGTCACACCTACTGCACACCGATCCAGAGCTCACACAGTCACACCTACTGCACACCGATCCAGAGCTCACTCAGTCACACCTACTGCACACCGATCCAGAGCTCACTCAGTCACACCTACTGCACACCGATCCAGAGCTCACTCAGTCACACCTACTGCACACAGATCCAGAGCTCACTCAGTCACACCTACTGCACACCGATCCAGAGCTCACTCAGTCACACCTACTGCACACCGATCCAGAGCTCACTCAGTCACACCTACTGCACACCGATCCAGAGCTCACTCAGTCACACCTACTGCACACAGATCCAGAGCTCACTCAGTCACACCTACTGCACACCGATCCAGAGCTCACTCAGTCACACCTACTGCACACCGATCCAGAGCTCACTCAGTCACACCTACTGCACACAGATCCAGAGCTCACTCAGTCACACCTACTGCACACAGATCCAGAGCTCACTCAGTCACACCTACTGCACACCGATCCAGAGCTCACTCAGTCACACCTACTGCACACAGATCCAGAGCTCACTCAGTCACACCTACTGCACACAGATCCAGAGCTCGCTCAGTCACACCTACTGCACACCGATCCAGAGCTCACTCAGTCACACCTACTGCACACCGATCCAGAGCTCACTCAGTCACACCCACTGCACACCGATCCAGAGCTCACTCAGTCACACCGACTGCACACCGATCCAGAGCTCACTCAGTCACACCTACTGCACACCGATCCAGAGCTCACTCAGTCACACCGACTGCACACCGATCCAGAGCTCACTCAGTCACACCGACTGCACACCGATCCAGAGCTCACTCAGTCACACCTACTGCACACAGATCCAGTGCTCACTCAGTCACACCTACTGCACACCGATCCAGAGCTCACTCAGTCACACCTACTGCACACCGATCCAGAGCTCACTCAGTCACACCTACTGCACACAGATCCAGTGCTCACTCAGTCACACCTACTGCACACCGATCCAGAGCTCACTCAGTCACACCTACTGCACACAGGTCCAGAGCTCACTCAGTCACACCTACTGCACACCGATCCAGAGCTCACTCAGTTACACCTACTGCACACCGATCCAGAGCTCACTCAGTCACACCTACTGCACACCGATCCAGAGCTCACTCAGTCACACCTACTGCACACCGATCCAGAGCTCACTCAGTCACACCTACTGCACACAGACCCAGAGCTCACTCAGTCACACCTACTGCACACAGATCCAGAGCTCACTCAGTCACACCTACTGCACACAGATCCAGAGCTCACTCAGTCACACCTACTGCACACAGATCCAGAGCTCACTCAGTCACACCTACTGCACACCGATCCAGAGCTCGCTCAGTCACACCTACTGCACACCGATCCAGAGCTCACTCAGTCACACCTACTGCACACAGATCCAGAGCTCACTCAGTCACACCTACTGCACACCGATCCAGAGCTCACTCAGTCACACCTACTGCACACCGATCCAGAGCTCACTCAGTCACACCTACTGCACACCGATCCAGAGCTCACTCAGTCACACCTACTGCACACCGATCCAGAGTTCACTCAGTCACACCTACTGCACACAGATCCAGTGCACACTCAGTCACACCTACTGCACACAGATCCAGAGCTCACTCAGTCACACCTACTGCACACAGATCCAGAGCTCACTCAGTCACACCTACTGCACACAGATCCAGAGCTCACTCAGTCACACCTACTGCACACCGATCCAGAGCTCGCTCAGTCACAGCTACTGCACACCGATCCAGAGCTCGCTCAGTCACACCTACTGCACACAGATCCAGAGCTCACTCAGTCACACCTACTGCACACCGATCCAGAGCTCACTCAGTCACACCTACTGCACACCGATCCAGAGCTCACTCAGTCACACCTACTGCACACCGATCCAGAGCTCACTCAGTCACACCTACTGCACACCGATCCAGAGCTCACTCAGTCACACCTACTGCACACCGATCCAGAGCTCGCTCAGTCACACCTACTGCACACCGATCCAGAGCTCACTCAGTCACACCTACTGCACACCGATCCAGAGCTCACTCAGTCACACCTACTGCACACCGATCCAGAGCTCACTCAGTCACACCTACTGCACACCGATCCAGAGTTCACTCAGTCACACCTACTGCACACCGATCCAGAGCTCACTCAGTCACACCTACTGCACACCGAACCAGAGCTCACTCAGTCACACCTACTGCACACCGATCCAGAGCTCACTCAGTCACACCTACTGCACACCGATCCAGAGCTCACTCAGTCACACCTACTGCACACCGATCCAGAGCTCACTCAGTCACACCTACTGCACACCGATCCAGAGCTCACTCAGTCACACCTACTGCACACAGATCCAGAGCTCACTCAGTCACACCTACTGCACACCGATCCAGAGCTCACTCAGTCACACCTACTGCACACCGATCCAGAGCTCACTCAGTCACACCTACTGCACACAGATCCAGAGCTCACTCAGTCACACCTACTGCACACCGATCCAGAGCTCACTCAGTCACACCTACTGCACACCGATCCAGAGCTCACTCAGTCACACCTACTGCACACCGATCCAGAGCTCACTCAGTCACACCTACTGCACACAGATCCAGAGCTCACTCAGTCACACCTACTGCACACCGATCCAGAGCTCACTCAGTCACACCTACTGCACACCGATCCAGAGCTCACTCAGTCACACCTACTGCACACCGATCCAGAGCTCACTCAGTCACACCTACTGCACACAGATCCAGAGCTCACTCAGTCACACCTACTGCACACCGATCCAGAGCTCACTCAGTCACACCTACTGCACACAGATCCAGAGCTCACTCAGTCACACCTACTGCACACCGATCCAGAGCTCACTCAGTCACACCTACTGCACACAGATCCAGAGCTCACTCAGTCACACCTACTGCACACCGATCCAGAGCTCACTCAGTCACACCTACTGCACACCGATCCAGAGCTCACTCAGTCACACCTACTGCACACAGATCCAGAGCTCACTCAGTCACACCTACTGCACACCGATCCAGAGCTCACTCAGTCACACCTACTGCACACCGATCCAGAGCTCACCCAGTCACACCTACTGCACACCGATCCAGAGCTCACTCAGTTACACCTACTGCACACAGATCCAGAGCTCACTCAGTCACACCTACTGCACACCGATCCAGAGCTCACTCAGTCACACCTACTGCACACAGATCCAGAGCTCACTCAGTCACACCTACTGCACACCGATCCAGAGCTCACTCAGTCACACATACTGCACACAGATCCAGAGCTCACCCAGTCACACCTACTGCACACCGATCCAGAGCTCACTCAGTCACACCGACTGCACACCGATCCAGAGCTCACTCAGTCACACCTACTGCACACAGATCCAGAGCTCACTCAGTCACACCTACTGCACACCGATCCAGAGCTCACTCAGTCACACATACTGCACACAGATCCAGAGCTCACCCAGTCACACCTACTGCACACCGATCCAGAGCTCACTCAGTCACACATACTGCACACAGATCCAGAGCTCACTCAGTCACACCTACTGCACACCGATCCAGAGCTCACCCAGTCACACCTACTGCACACCGATCCAGAGCTCACTCAGTCACACATACTGCACACAGATCCAGAGCTCACTCAGTCACACCTACTGCACACCGATCCAGAGCTCACTCAGTCACAATGCCTTGGTCGCCCTGATGATGCCCCAGGTTGATGGGGGTGAGGCTCTGCCGGGGCTGTGTGTGGGGGCAGGAGATGTTGGCTCCCTTTGCCAGGGACGGAGGGAGCCCGGCTGCTCCTCGCGGGCTGCTCTGCCACCTCCTGTGGGCGAGGCACTGCCGGCCCCTGCCCCGCGCCGCTGCCACTTTCCCCCATCACTGAGGCACTTTGTGACTCGGCCGCCTCGCCGATGCTGAGTCATCGTCGCCCGGATCCCCGGCCGGGACCGGCAGAGGCGACCGTGCATTCAGGTGAAATATCCCCCCTTCTCCGCCTCCCCCCCGGGACTGGAGCCCGGGGCTCGGGGTCTCCCCCGGGACTGGAGCCCAGGGCTCGGGGTCCCCCCAGGGCTCGGGGTCCCCCCCTGTGACTGGAGCCCGGGGCTCGGGGTCTCCCCCCCCCCCCCCCCGGGACTGGAGCCCAGGGCTCGGGGTCCCCCCAGGGTTCGGGGTCTCCCCCGGGACTGGAGCCCAGGGCTCGGGGTCCCCCCAGGGTTCGGGGTCTCCCCCGGGACTGGAGCCCAGGGCTCGGGGTCTCCCCCAGGGCTCGGGGTCCCCCCCCTGTGACTGGAGCCCAGGGCTCGGGGCTTTGCTCCTTCATCCCCCAGCCGGCTGTGCTCCACTCAATCCGCAAACTCTGCTCAAGGAAGTCTGGCAGCAATCAATCTCCCATCTTGTGGAACTGGGTCTTTCTGTGTGTATTGGGGAGGGGGGGTCTGATCCTGTGTAACTGGGCTCTTTCTGTGTGTATTGGGGAGGGGGGGTCTGATCCTGTGTAACTGGGTCTTTCTGTGTGTATTGGGGAGGGGGTTGTCTGATCCTGTGTAACTGGGTCTTTCTGTGTGTATTGGGGAGGGGGGGTCTGATCCTGTGTAACTGGGCTCTTTCTGTGTGTATTGGGGAGGGGGGGTCTGATCCTGTGTAACTGGGTCTTTCTGTGTGTATTGGGGAGGGGGTTGTCTGATCCTGTGTAACTGGGTCTTTCTGTGTGTATTGGGGAGGGGGGGTCTGATCCTGTGTAACTGGGCTCTTTCTGTGTGTATTGGGGAGGGGGGGTCTGATCCTGTGTAACTGGGTCTTTCTGTGTGTATTGGGGAGGGGGTTGTCTGATCCTGTGTAACTGGGTCTTTCTGTGTGTATTGGGGAGGGGGGGTCTGATCCTGTGTAACTGGGCTCTTTCTGTGTGTATTGGGGAGGGGGGGTCTGATCCTGTGTAACTGGGTCTTTCTGTGTGTATTGGGGAGGGGGTTGTCTGATCCTGTGTAACTGGGTCTTTCTGTGTGTATTGGGGAGGGGGGGTGACTGATCCTGTGTAACTGGGTCTTTCTGTGTGTATTGGGGAGGGTGTGTGTCTGATCCTGTGTAACTGGGCTCTTTCTGTGTGTATTGAGGAGAGTGTGTGTCTGATCCTGTGTAACTGGGCTCTTTCTGTGTGTATTGGGGAGGGGGGGTGACTGATCCTGTGTAACTGGGTCTTTCTGTGTGTATTGGGGAGGGTGTGTGTCTGATCCTGTGTAACTGGGCTCTTTCTGTGTGTATTGAGGAGGGTGTGTGTCTGATCCTGTGTAACTGGGTCTTTCTGTGTGTATTGAGGAGGGTGTGTGTCTGATCCTGTGTAACTGGGCTCTCTCTCTGTGTAATGGTGAGGGGGGTGTCTGATCCTGTGTAACTGGGTCTTTCTGTGTGTATTGAGGAGGGTGTGTGTCTGATCCTGTGTAACTGGGCTCTCTCTCTGTGTAATGGTGAGGGGGGTGTCTGATCCTGTGTAACTGGGCTCTTTCTGTGTGTATTGGGGAGGGTGTGTGTCTGATCCTGTGTAACTGGGCTCTTTCTGTGTGTATTGGGGAGGGGGGGTGACTGATCCTGTGTAACTGGGTCTTTCTGTGTGTATTGGGGAGGGGGGGTGTCTGATCCTGTGTAACTGGGTCTTTCTGTGTGTATTGGGGAGGGGGGGTCTGATCCTGTGTAACTGGGTCTTTCTGTGTGTATTGGGGAGAGTGTGTGAGTGATCCTGTGTAACTGGGTCTTTCTGTGTGTATTGGGGAGGGTGTGTGTCTGATCCTGTGTAACTGGGCTCTTTCTGTGTGTATTGAGCAGGGGGGGGGGGGGTGTCTGATCCTGTGTAACTGGGTCTTTCTGTGTGTATTGGGGAGGGTGTGTGTCTGATCCTGTGTAACTGGGTCTTTCTGTGTGTATTGAGCAGGGGGGGGGGTGTCTGATCCTGTGTAACTGGGTCTTTCTGTGTGTATTGGGGAGGGGGGGGGGGTGTCTGATCCTGTGTAACTGGGCTCTTTCTGTGTGTATTGGGGAGGGGGAGTCTGATCCTGTGTAACTGGGCTCTTTCTGTGTGTATTGGGGAGGGTGTGTGTCTGATCCTGTGTAACTGGGTCTTTCTGTGTGTATTGGGGAGGGTGTGTGTCTGATCCTGTGTAACTGGGCTCTTTCTGTGTGTATTGGGGAGGGGGGGTGACTGATCCTGTGTAACTGGGCTCTTTCTGTGTGTATTGGGGAGGGTGTGTGTCTGATCCTGTGTAACTGGGTCTTTCTGTGTGTATTGGGGAGGGTGTGTGTCTGCTCCTGTGTAACTGGGTCTTTCTGTGTGTATTGAGGAGAGTGTGTGTCTGATCCTGTGTAACTGCGCTCTTTCTGTGTAATGGTGAGGGGGGTGGTGATCCTGTGTAACTGGGCTCTCTCTCTGTGTAATGGTGAGGGGGGTGTCTGATCCTGTGTAACTGGGTCTTTCTGTGTGTATTGGGGAGGGGGGGTGACTGATCCTGTGTAACTGGGTCTTTCTGTGTGTATTGGAGAGGGGGGGGCGGTGACTGATCCTGTGTAACTGGGTCTTTCTGTGTGTATTGGGGAGGGTGTGTGTCTGATCCTGTGTAACTGGGTCTTTCTGTGTGTATTGGGGAGGGGGGGTCTGATCCTGTGTAACTGGGTCTTTCTGTGTGTATTGGGGAGGGGGGGGTGACTGATCCTGTGTAACTGGGTCTTTCTGTGTGTATTGGGGAGGGGGGCTGTCTGATCCTGTGTAACTGGGCTCTTTCTGTGTGTATTGGGGAGGGTGTGTGTCTGATCCTGTGTAACTGGGCTCTCTCTCTGTGTAATGGTGAGGGGGTGTCTGATCCTGTGTAACTGGGTCTTTCTGTGTGTATTGGGGAGGGGGGGTGACTGATCCTGTGTAACTGGGTCTTTCTGTGTGTATTGGGGAGGGGGGGGTGTCTGATCCTGTGTAACTGGGTCTTTCTGTGTGTATTGGGGAGGGTGGGTGTCTGATCCTGTGTAACTGGGTCTTTCTGTGTGTATTGGGGAGGGTGTGTGTCTGATCCTGTGTAACTGGGTCTTTCTGTGTGTATTGAGGAGGGTGTGTGTCTGATCCTGTGTAACTGGGTCTTTCTGTGTGTATTGGGGAGGGGGGGGCTGATCCTGTGTAACTGGGTCTTTCTGTGTGTATTGGGGAGGGCGTGTGTCTGATCCTGTGTAAATGGCCTCTTTCTGTGTGTATTGGGGAGGGGGGGTCTGATCCTGTGTAACTGGGTCTTTCTGTGTGTATTGGGGAGGGGGTTGTCTGATCCTGTGTAACTGGGTCTTTCTGTGTGTATTGGGGAGGGGGGGTGACTGATCCTGTGTAACTGGGTCTTTCTGTGTGTATTGGGGAGGGTGTGTGTCTGATCCTGTGTAACTGGGCTCTTTCTGTGTGTATTGAGGAGAGTGTGTGTCTGATCCTGTGTAACTGGGCTCTTTCTGTGTGTATTGGGGAGGGGGGGTGACTGATCCTGTGTAACTGGGTCTTTCTGTGTGTATTGGGGAGGGTGTGTGTCTGATCCTGTGTAACTGGGCTCTTTCTGTGTGTATTGAGGAGGGTGTGTGTCTGATCCAGTGTAACTGGGTCTTTCTGTGTGTATTGAGGAGGGTGTGTGTCTGATCCTGTGTAACTGGGCTCTCTCTCTGTGTAATGGTGAGGGGGGTGTCTGATCCTGTGTAACTGGGTCTTTCTGTGTGTATTGAGGAGGGTGTGTGTCTGATCCTGTGTAACTGGGCTCTCTCTCTGTGTAATGGTGAGGGGGGTGTCTGATCCTGTGTAACTGGGCTCTTTCTGTGTGTATTGGGGAGGGTGTGTGTCTGATCCTGTGTAACTGGGCTCTTTCTGTGTGTATTGGGGAGGGGGGGTGACTGATCCTGTGTAACTGGGTCTTTCTGTGTGTATTGGGGAGGGGGGGTGTCTGATCCTGTGTAACTGGGTCTTTCTGTGTGTATTGGGGAGGGGGGGTCTGATCCTGTGTAACTGGGTCTTTCTGTTTGTATTGGGGAGAGTGTGTGAGTGATCCTGTGTAACTGGGTCTTTCTGTGTGTATTGGGGAGGGTGTGTGTCTGATCCTGTGTAACTGGGCTCTTTCTGTGTGTATTGAGCAGGGGGGGGGGTGTCTGATCCTGTGTAACTGGGTCTTTCTGTGTGTATTGGGGAGGGTGTGTGTCTGATCCTGTGTAACTGGGTCTTTCTGTGTGTATTGAGCAGGGGGGGGGTGTCTGATCCTGTGTAACTGGGTCTTTCTGTGTGTATTGGGGAGGGGGGGGGGTGTCTGATCCTGTGTAACTGGGCTCTTTCTGTGTGTATTGGGGAGGGGGAGTCTGATCCTGTGTAACTGGGCTCTTTCTGTGTGTATTGGGGAGGGTGTGTGTCTGATCCTGTGTAACTGGGTCTTTCTGTGTGTATTGGGGAGGGTGTGTGTCTGATCCTGTGTAACTGGGCTCTTTCTGTGTGTATTGGGGAGGGGGGGTGACTGATCCTGTGTAACTGGGCTCTTTCTGTGTGTATTGGGGAGGGTGTGTGTCTGATCCTGTGTAACTGGGTCTTTCTGTGTGTATTGGGGAGGGTGTGTGTCTGCTCCTGTGTAACTGGGTCTTTCTGTGTGTATTGAGGAGAGTGTGTGTCTGATCCTGTGTAACTGCGCTCTTTCTGTGTAATGGTGAGGGGGGTGGTGATCCTGTGTAACTGGGCTCTCTGTGTAATGGTGAGGGGGGTGTCTGATCCTGTGTAACTGGGTCTTTCTGTGTGTATTGGGGAGGGGGGGTGACTGATCCTGTGTAACTGGGTCTTTCTGTGTGTATTGGAGAGGGGGGGGCGGTGACTGATCCTGTGTAACTGGGTCTTTCTGTGTGTATTGGGGAGGGTGTGTGTCTGATCCTGTGTAACTGGGTCTTTCTGTGTGTATTGGGGAGGGGGGGTCTGATCCTGTGTAACTGGGTCTTTCTGTGTGTATTGGGGAGGGGGGGGGTGACTGATCCTGTGTAACTGGGTCTTTCTGTGTGTATTGGGGAGGGGGGCTGTCTGATCCTGTGTAACTGGGCTCTTTCTGTGTGTATTGGGGAGGGTGTGTGTCTGATCCTGTGTAACTGGGTTCTCTCTGTGTAATGGTGAGGGGGTGTCTGATCCTGTGTAACTGGGTCTTTCTGTGTGTATTGGGGAGGGGGGGTGACTGATCCTGTGTAACTGGGTCTTTCTGTGTGTATTGGGGAGGGGGGGGGTGTCTGATCCTGTGTAACTGGGTCTTTCTGTGTGTATTGGGGAGGGTGGGTGTCTGATCCTGTGTAACTGGGTCTTTCTGTGTGTATTGGGGAGGGTGTGTGTCTGATCCTGTGTAACTGGGTCTTTCTGTGTGTATTGAGGAGGGTGTGTGTCTGATGCTGTGTAACTGGGTCTTTCTGTGTGTATTGGGGAGGGGGGGGCTGATCCTGTGTAACTGGGTCTTTCTGTGTGTATTGGGGAGGGCGTGTGTCTGATCCTGTGTAAATGGCCTCTTTCTGTGTGTATTGGGGAGGGGGGGTGACTGATCCTGTGTAACTGGGCTCTTTCTGTGTGTATTGAGGAGGGTGTGTGTCTGATCCTGTGTAACTTGGTCTTTCTGTGTGTATTGGGGAGGGGGGGGGTGTCTGATCCTGTGTAACTGGGCTCTTTATGTGTGTATTGGGGAGGGGGGGTCTGATCCTGTGTAACTGGGCTCTTTCTGTGTGTATTGAGGAGGGTGTGTGTCTGATCCTGTGTAACTGGGCTCTTTCTGTGTGTATTGGGGAGCGGGGGGGTGTCTGATCCTGTGTAACTGGGCTCTTTCTGTGTGTATTGGGGAGGGGGGGGGTGTCTGATCCTGTGTAACTGGGTCTTTCTGTGTGTATTGGGGAGGGGGGGGGTGTCTAATCCTGTGTAACTGGGTCTTTCTGTGTGTATTGGAGAGGGGGGGGGTGTCTGATCCTGTGTAACTGGGTCTTTCTGTGTGTATTGAGGAGGGTGTGTGTCTGATCCTGTGTAACTGGGCTCTTTCTGTGTGTATTGAGGAGGGTGTGTGTCTGATCCTGTGTAACTGGGCTCTTTCTGTGTGTATTGGGGAGGGGGGGTCTGATCCTGTGTAACTGGGTCTTTCTGTGTGTATTGGGGAGGGGGGGTCTGATCCTGTGTAACTGGGTCTTTCTGTGTGTATTGAGGAGGGTGTGTGTCTGATCCTGTGTAACTGGGTCTTTCTGTGTGTATTGGGGAGGGGGGGGGGGCTGATCCTGTGTAACTGGGTCTTCCTGTGTGTATTGGGGAGGGTGTGTGTCTGATCCTGTGTAACTGGGCTCTTTCTGTGTGTATTGGGGAGGGTGTGTGTCTGATCCTGTGTAACTGGGCTCTTTCTGTGTGTATTGGGGAGGGCGTGTGTCTGATCCTGTGTAACTGGGCTCTTTCTGTGTGTATTGGGGAGGGTGTGTGTCTGATCCTGTGTAAATGGCCTCTTTCTGTGTGTATTGGGGAGGGGGGGTGACTGATCCTGTGTAACTGGGCTCTTTCTGTGTGTATTGAGGAGGGTGTGTGTCTGATCCTGTGTAACTGGGTCTTTCTGTGTGTATTGGGGAGGGGGGGGGTGTCTGATCCTGTGTAACTGGGCTCTTTATGTGTGTATTGGGGAGGGGGGGTCTGATCCTGTGTAACTGGGCTCTTTCTGTGTGTATTGAGGAGGGTGTGTGTCTGCTCCTGTGTAACTGGGTCTTTCTGTGTGTATTGAGGAGAGTGTGTGTCTGATCCTGTGTAACTGGGCTCTTTCTGTGTGTATTGGGGAGGGTGTGTGTCTGATCCTGTGTAACTGGGCTCTCTCTCTGTGTAATGGTGAGGGGGGTGTCTGATCCTGTGTAACTGGGTCTTTCTGTGTGTATTGGGGAGGGGGGGGGGGTGACTGATCCTGTGTAACTGGGTCTTTCTGTGTGTATTGGGGAGGGTGTGTGTCTGATCCTGTGTAACTGGGTCTTTCTGTGTGTATTGGGGAGGGGGGTCTGATCCTGTGTAACTGGGTCTTTCTGTGTGTATTGAGGAGGGTGTGTGTCTGATCCTGTGTAACTGGGTCTTTCTGTGTGTATTGGGGAGGGGGGGTGTCTGATCCTGTGTAACTGGGCTCTTTCTGTGTGTATTGGGGAGGGTGTGTGTCTGAGCACGTGTAACTGGGTCTTTCTGTGTGTATTGGGGAGGGGGGGTCTGATCCTGTGTAACTGGGTCTTTCTGTGTGTATTGAGGAGGGTGTGTGTCTGATCCTGTGTAACTGGGTCTTTCTGTGTGTATTGGGTAGGGGGGGGGCTGATCCTGTGTAACTGGGTCTTCCCTTGTGTATTGGGGAGGGTGTGTGTCTGATCCTGTGTAACTGGGCTCTTTCTGTGTGTATTGGGGAGGGTGTGTGTCTGATCCTGTGTAACTGGGCTCTTTCTGTGTGTATTGGGGAGGGCGTGTGTCTGATCCTGTGTAACTGGGCTCTTTCTGTGTGTATTGGGGAGGGTGTGTGTCTGATCCTGTGTAAATGGCCTCTTTCTGTGTGTATTGGGGAGGGGGGGTGACTGATCCTGTGTAACTGGGCTCTTTCTGTGTGTATTGAGGAGGGTGTGTGTCTGATCCTGTGTAACTGGGTCTTTCTGTGTGTATTGGGGAGGGGGGGGGGTGTCTGATCCTGTGTAACTGGGCTCTTTATGTGTGTATTGGGGAGGGGGGGTCTGATCCTGTGTAACTGGGCTCTTTCTGTGTGTATTGAGGAGGGTGTGTGTCTGATCCTGTGTAACTGGGCTCTTTCTGCGTGCATTGGGGAGGGTGTGTGTCTGATCCTGTGTAACTGGGCTCTTTCTGTGTGTATTGGGGAGGGGGGGGGTGTCTGATCCTGTGTAACTGGGCTCTTTCTGTGTGTATTGGGGAGGGGGGGTCTGATCCTGTGTAACTGGGCTCTTTCTGTGTGTATTGAGGAGGGTGTGTGTCTGATCCTGTGTAACTGGATCTTTCTGTGTGTATTGGGGAGGGTGTGTGTCTGATCCTGTGTAACTGGGTCTTTCTGTGTGTATTGAGGAGGGTGTGTGTCTGCTCCTGTGTAACTGGGTCTTTCTGTGTGTATTGAGGAGAGTGTGTGTCTGATCCTGTGTAACTGGGCTCTTTCTGTGTGTATTGGGGAGGGTGTGTGTCTGATCCTGTGTAACTGGGCTCTCTCTCTGTGTAATGGTGAGGGGGGTGTCTGATCCTGTGTAACTGGGTCTTTCTGTGTGTATTGGGGAGGGTGTGTGTCTGATCCTGTGTAACTGGGCTCTTTCTGTGTGTATTGGGGAGGGTGTGTGTCTGAGCCTGTGTAACTGGGTCTTTCTGTGTGTATTGGGGAGGGTGTGTGTCTGATCCTGTGTAACTGGGTCTTTCTGTGTGTATTGGGGAGGGGGGTGACTGATCCTGTGTAACTGGGTCTTTCTGTGTGTATTGAGGAGGGTGTGTGTCTGATCCTGTGTAACTGGGTCTTTCTGTGTGTATTGGGGAGGGTGTGTGTCTGATCCTGTGTAACTGGGTCTTTCTGTGTGTATTGGGGAGGGGGGGTCTGATCCTGTGTAACTGGGTCTTTCTGTGTGTATTGAGGAGGGTGTGTGTCTGATCCTGTGTAACTGGGTCTTTCTGTGTGTATTGGGCAGGGGGGGGGTCTGATCCTGTGTAACTGGGTCTTTCTGTGTGTATTGGGGAGGGGGGGTCTGATCCTGTGTAACTGGGTCTTTCTGTGTGTATTGAGGAGGGTGTGTGTCTGATCCTGTGTAACTGGGTCTTTCTGTGTGTATTGGGGAGGGGGGCTGTCTGATCCTGTGTAACTGGGTCTTTCTGTGTGTATTGGGGAGGGGGGGTCTGATCCTGTGTAACTGGGTCTTTCTGTGTGTATTGAGGAGGGTGTGTGTCTGATCCTGTGTAACTGGGTCTTTCTGTGTGTATTAGGGAGGGGGGGGCTGATCCTGTGTAACTGGGTCTTCCTGTGTGTATTGGGGAGGGTGTGTGTCTGATCCTGTGTAACTGGGCTCTTTCTGTGTGTATTGGGGAGGGTGTGTGTCTGATCCTGTGTAACTGGGCTCTTTCTGTGTGTATTGGGGAGGGCGTGTGTCTGATCCTGTGTAACTGGGCTCTTTCTGTGTGTATTGGGGAGGGTGTGTGTCTGATCCTGTGTAAATGGCCTCTTTCTGTGTGTATTGGGGAGGGGGGGTGACTGATCCTGTGTTACTGGGCTCTTTCTGTGTGTATTGAGGAGGGTGTGTGTCTGATCCTGTGTAACTGGGTCTTTCTGTGTGTATTGGAGAGGGGGGGTGTCTGATCCTGTGTAACTGGGCTCTTTATGTGTGTATTGGGGAGGGGGGGTCTGATCCTGTGTAACTGGGCTCTTTCTGTGTGTATTGAGGAGGGTGTGTGTCTGATCCTGTGTAACTGGGCTCTTTCTGCGTGCATTGGGGAGGGTGTGTGTCTGATCCTGTGTAACTGGGCTCTTTCTGTGTGTATTGGGGAGGGTGGGTGTCTAAGCCTGTGTAACTGGGCTCTTTCTGTGTGTATTGGGGAGGGGGGGGTCTGATCCTGTGTAACTGGGTCTTTCTGTGTGTATTGGGGAGGGGGGGTGTCTGATCCTGTGTAACTGGGCTCTTTCTGTGTGTATTGGGGAGGGTGTGTGTCTGAGCACGTGTAACTGGGTCTTTCTGTGTGTATTGGGGAGGGGGGGTCTGATCCTGTGTAACTGGGTCTTTCTGTGTGTATTGAGGAGGGTGTGTGTCTGATCCTGTGTAACTGGGTCTTTCTGTGTGTATTGGGGAGGGGGGGGGGCTGATCCTGTGTAACTGGGTCTTCCTGTGTGTATTGGGGAGGGTGTGTGTCTGATCCTGTGTAACTGGGCTCTTTCTGTGTGTATTGGGGAGGGTGGGTGTCTAAGCCTGTGTAACTGGGCTCTTTCTGTGTGTATTGGGGAGGGTGGGTGTCTGATCCTGTGTAACTGGGCTCTTTCTGTGTGTATTGAGGAGGGTGTGTGTCTGATCCTGTGTAACTGGGTCTTTCTGTGTGTATTGGGGAGGGTGTGTGTCTGATCCTGTGTAACTGGGGTCTTTCTGTGTGTGTTGGGGAGGGTGTGTGTCTGATCCTGTGTAACTGGGCTCTTTCTGTGTGTATTGAGGAGTGGGGGTGACTGATCCTGTGTAACTGGGCTCTTTCTGTGTGTATTGGGGCGGGTGTGGGTCAGAGCCTGTGGAACTGGGCTCTTTCTGTGTGTATTGGGGAGGGGGGTGTCTGATCCTGTGTAACTGGGCTCTTTCTGTGTGTATTGGGGAGGGTGTGTGTCTGATCCTGTGTAACTGGGCTCTTTCTGTGTGGATTGGGGAGGGGGGGGGGTGTCTGATCCTGTGTAACTGGGCTCTTTCTGTGTGTATTGGGGAGGGTGTGTGTCTGATCCTGTGTAACTGGGTCTTTCTGTGTGTATTGGGGAGGGTGTGTGTCTGATCCTGTGTAACTGGATCTTTCTGTGTGTATTGGGGAGGGGGGTGACTGATCCTGTGTAACTGGGTCTTTCTGTGTGTATTGGGGAGGGTGTGTGTCTGATCCTGTGTAACTGGGTCTTTCAGTGTGTATTGGGGAGGGGGGGTGACTGATCCTGTCTAACTGGGCTCTTTCTGTGTTTTGAGGAGGGTGTGTGTATGCGCCTGTGTAACTGGGCTCTTTCTGTGTGTATTGGGGAGGGCCTGTATCTGATCCTGTGTAACTGGGTCTTTCTGTGTGTATTGGGGAGGGTGGGTGTCTGATCCTGTGTAACTGGGCTCTTTCTGTGTGTATTGAGGAGGGTGTGTGTCTGATCCTGTGTAACCGCGCTCTTTCTGTGTGTATTGGGGAGGGTGTGTGTCTGATCCTGTGTAACTGGGCTCTTTCTGTGTGTATTGGGGAGGTGGGGTGTCTGATCCTGTGTAACTGGGCTCTTTCGGTGTGTATTGGGGAGGGTGTGTGTCTGATCCTGTGTAACTGGGTCTTTCTGTGTGTATTGGGGAGGGGGGGTGTCTGATCCTGTGTAACTGGGCTCTTTCTGTGTGTGTTGGGGAGGGGGGGGTCTGATCCTGTGTAACTGGGCTCTTTCTGTGTGTATTGGGAAGGGGGGGTGACTGATCCTGTGTAACTGGGTCTTTCTGTGTGTATTGGGGAGGGTGTGTGTCTGATCCTGTGTAACTGGGTATTTCTGTGTGTATTGGGGAGGGTGTGTGTCTGATCCTGTGTAAATTGGTCTTTCTGTGTGTATTGGGGAGGGTGTGTGTCTGAGCCTGTGTAACTGGGTCTTTCTGTGTGTATTGGGGAGTGGGGGGGGGGCGGTGACTGATCCTGTGTAACTGGGTCTTTCTGTGTGTATTGTGGAGGGTGTGTGTCTGATCCTGTGTAACTGGGTCTTTCTGTGTGTATTGGGGAGGGTGTGTGTCTGATCCTGTGTAACTGGGCTCTTTCTGTGTGTATTGTGGAGGGCGTGTGTCTGATCCTGTGTAACTGGGCTCTTTCTGTGTGTATTGGGGAGGGTGTGTGTCTGATCCTGTGTAAATGGCCTCTTTCTGTGTGTATTGGGGAGGGGGGGTGACTGATCCTGTGTAACTGGGCTCTTTCTGTGTGTATTGAGGAGGGTGTGTGTCTGATCCTGTGTAACTGGGGCTTTCTGTGTGTATTGGGGATGGGGGGGGTGTCTGATCCTGTGTAACTGGGCTCTTTATGTGTGTATTG
Source organism: Scyliorhinus torazame (assembly GCF_047496885.1). Lineage (NCBI taxonomy): Eukaryota > Metazoa > Chordata > Chondrichthyes > Carcharhiniformes > Scyliorhinidae > Scyliorhinus > Scyliorhinus torazame. The sequence continues at coordinate 19,255,268 of NC_092712.1, read as the reverse complement.
GGGAGGGGGGATCTGATCCTGTGTAACTGGGCTCTTTCTGTGTGTATTGAGGAGGGTGTGTGTCTGATCCTGTGTAACTGGGCTCTTTCTGTGTGCATTGGGGACGGTGTGTGTCTGATCCTGTGTAACTGGGCTCTTTCTGTGTGTATTGGGGAGGGTGGGTGTCTAAGCCTGTGTAACTGGGCTCTTTCTGTGTGTATTGGGGAGGGTGGGTGTCTGATCCTGTGTAACTGGGCTCTTTCTGTGTGTATTGGGGAGGGTGTGTGTCTGATCCTGTGTAACTGGGTCTTTCTGTGTGTATTGGGGAGGGTGTGTGTCTGATCCTGTGTAACTGGGGTCTTTCTGTGTGTGTTGGGGAGGGTGTGTGTCTGATCCTGTGTAACTGGGCTCTTTCTGTGTGTATTGAGGAGTGGGGGTGACTGATCCTGTGTAACTGGGCTCTTTCTGTGTGTATTTGGGCGGGTGTGGGTCTGAGCCTGTGGAACTGGGCTCTTTCTGTGTGTATTGGGGAGGGCGTGTGTCTGATCCTGTGTAACTGGGCTCTTTCTGTGTGTATTGGGGAGGGTGTGTGTCTGATCCTGTGTAAATGGCCTCTTTCTGTGTGTATTGGGGAGGGGGGGGTGACTGATCCTGTGTAACTGGGCTCTTTCTGTGTGTATTGAGGAGGGTGTGTGTCTGATCCTGTGTAACTGGGGCTTTCTGTGTGTATTGGGGAGGGGGGGGGGTGTCTGATCCTGTGTAACTGGGCTCTTTATGTGTGTATTGGGGAGGGGGGATCTGATCCTGTGTAACTGGGCTCTTTCTGTGTGTATTGAGGAGGGTGTGTGTCTGATCCTGTGTAACTGGGCTCTTTCTGTGTGCATTGGGGACGGAGTGTGTCTGATCCTGTGTAACTGGGCTCTTTCTGTGTGTATTGGGGAGGGTGGGTGTCTAAGCCTGTGTAACTGGGCTCTTTCTGTGTGTATTGGGGAGGGTGGGTGTCTGATCCTGTGTAACTGGGCTCTTTCTGTGTGTATTGGGGAGGGTGTGTGTCTGATCCTGTGTAACTGGGTCTTTCTGTGTGTATTGGGGAGGGTGTGTGTCTGATCCTGTGTAACTGGGGTCTTTCTGTGTGTGTTGGGGAGGGTGTGTGTCTGATCCTGTGTAACTGGGCTCTTTCTGTGTGTATTGAGGAGTGTGGGTGACTGATCCTGTGTAACTGGGCTCTTTCTGTGTGTATTGGGGCGGGTGTGGGTCTGAGCCTGTGGAACTGGGCTCTTTCTGTGTGTATTGGGGAGGGGGGTGTCTGATCCTGTGTAACTGGGCTCTTTCTGTGTGTATTGGGGAGGGTGTGTGTCTGATCCTGTGTAACTGGGCTCTTTCTGTGTGTATTGGGGAGTGGGGGGTGTCTGATCCTGTGTAACTGGGCTCTTTCTGTGTGTATTGGGGAGGGTGTGTGTCTGATCCTGTGTAACTGGGTCTTTCTGTGTGTATTGCGGAGGGGGGGGTGACTGATCCTGTGTAACTGGGTCTTTCTGTGTGTATTGGGGAGGGTGTGTGTCTGATCCTGTGTAACTGGGTCTTTCTGTGTGTATTGGGGAGGGGGGGGTGGTGACTGATCCTGTGTAACTGGGTCTTTCTGTGTGTATTGGGGAGGGTGTGTGTCTGATCCTGTGTAACTGGGTCTTTCAGTGTGTATTGGGGAGGGGGGTGACTGATCCTGTCTAACTGGGCTCTTTCTGTGTTTTGAGGAGGGTGTGTGTATGAGCCTTTGTAACTGGGCTCTTTCTGTGTGTATTGGGGAGGGCGTGTATCTGATCCTGTGTAACTGGGTCTTTCTGTGTGTATTGGGGAGGGTGTGTGTCTGATCCTGTGTAACTGGGCTCTTTCTGTGTGTATTGGGGAGGGCCTGTATCTGATCCTGTGTAACTGGGTCTTTCTGTGTGTATTGGGGAGGGTGGGTGTCTGATCCTGTGTAACTGGGCTCTTTCTGTGTGTATTGAGGAGGGTGTGTGTCTGATCCTGTGTAACCGCGCTCTTTCTGTGTGTATTGGGGAGGGTGTTTGTCTGATCCTGTGTAACTGGGTTTTTCTGTGTGTATTGGGGAGGGTGTGTGTCTGATCCTGTGTAACTGGGCTCTTTCTGTGTGTGTTGGGGAGGGTGGGGTCTGATCCTGTGTAACTGGGCTCTTTATGTGTGTATTGGGAAGGGGGGGTGACTGATCCTGTGTAACTGGGTCTTTCTGTGTGTGTTGGGGAGGGTGTGTGTCTGATCCTGTGTAACTGGGTCTTTCTGTGTGTATTGGGGAGGGTGTGTGTCTGATCCTGTGTAACTGGGTCTTTCTGTGTGTATTGGGGAGGGTGTGTGTCTGAGCCTGTGTAACTGGGTCTTTCTGTGTGTATCGGGGAGTGGGGGGGGGGGGTGACTGATCCTGTGTAACTGGGTCTTTCTGTGTGTATTGGGGAGGGTGTGTGTCTGATCCTGTGTAACTGGGTCTTTCTGTGTGTATTGGGGAGGGTGTGTGTCTGATCCTGTGTAACTGGGTCTTTCTGTGTGTATTGGGGAGGGTGTGTGTCTGAGCCTGTGTAACTGGGTCTTTCAGTGTGTATTGGGGAGGGGGGGTGACTGATCATGTGTAACTGGGCTCTTTCTGTGTTTTGAGGAGGGTGTGTGTATGAGCCTGTGTAACTGGGCTCTTTCTGTGTGTATTGGGGAGGGCGTGTATCTGATCCTGTGTAACTGGGTCTTTCTGTGTGTATTGAGGAGGGTGTGTGAGTGATCCTGTGTAACTGGGCTCTTTCTGTGTATTGAGGAGTGTGTATGTCTGATCCTGTGTAACTGGGTCTTTCTGTGTGTATTGGAGAGGGTGTGTGTCTGATCCTGTGTAACTGGGCTCTTTCTGTGTGTATTGTGGAGGGGGGGTGTCTGATCCTGTGTAACTGGGTCTTTCTGTGTGTATTGGAGAGGGTGTGTGTCTGATCCTGTGTAACTGGGCTCTTTCTGTGTGTATTGTGGAGGGGGGGTGTCTGATCCTGTGTAACTGGGCTCTTTCTGTGTGTATTGGGGAGGGTGTGTGTCTGAGCCTGTGTAACTGGGTCTTTCTGTGTGTATTGGGGAGTGGGGGGTGACTGATCCTATGTAACTGGGTCTTTCTGTGTGTATTGGGGAGGGGGGCTGTCTGATCCTGTGTAACTGGGGTCTTTCTGTGTGTATTGGGGAGGGGGTGTCTGATCCTGTGTAACTGGGTCTTTCGGTGTGTATAGGGGAGGGTGTGTGTCTGATCCTGTGTAACTGGGTCTTTCTGTGTGTATTGGGGAGGGGGGGTGACTGATCCTGTGTAACTGGGTCTTTCTGTGTGTATTGGGGAGGGTGTGTGTCTGATCCTGTGTAACTGGGTCTTTCTGTGTGTATTGGGGAGGGTGTGTGTCTGATCCTGTGTAACTGGGTCTTTCTGTGTGTATTGGGGAGGGTGTGTGTCTGATCCTGTGTAACTGGGTCTTTCTGTGTGTATTGGGGAGGGTGTGTGTCTGATCCTGTGTAACTGGGTCTTTCTGTGTGTATTGGGGAGGGTGTGTGTCTGATCCTGTGTAACTGGGTCTTTCAGTGTGTATTGGGGAGGGGGGGTGACTGATCCTGTCTAACTGGGCTCTTTCTGTGTTTTGAGGAGGGTGTGTGTATGAGCCTGTGTAACTGGGCTCTTTCTGTGTGTATTGGGGAGGGCCTGTATCTGATCCTGTGTAACTGGGTCTTTCTGTGTGTATTGGGGAGGGTGGGTGTCTGATCCTGTGTAACTGGGGTCTTTCGGTGTGTATTGGGGAGGGTGTGTGTCTGATCCTGTGTAACTGGGTCTTTCTGTGTGTATTGGGGAGGGGGGGTGACTGATCCTGTGTAACTGGGCTCTTTCTGTGTGTATTGGGGAGGGTGTGTGTCTGATCCTGTGTAACTGGGTCTTTCTGTGTGTATTGGGGAGGGTGTGTGTCTAATCCTGTGTAACTGGGTCTTTCTGTGTGTATTGGGGAGGGTGTGTGTCTGATCCTGTGTAACTGGGTCTTTCTGTGTGTATTGGGGAGGGTGTGTGTCTGAGCACGTGTAACTGGGCTCTTTCTGTGTTTTGAGGAGGGTGTGTGTATGAGCCTGTGTAACTGGGCTCTTTCTGTGTGTATTGGGGAGGGTGTGTGTCTGATCCTGTGTAACTGGGCTCTTTCTGTGTGTATTGGGGAGGGGGGGTGTCTGATCCTGTGTGACTGGGCTCTTTCCGTGTGTATTGGGGAGGGTGTGTGTCTGATCCTGTGTAACTGGGTCTTTCTGTGTGTATTGGGGAGGTGGGGTGTCTGATCCTGTGTAACTGGGCTCTTTCTGTGTGTGTTGTGGAGGGGGGGGGGGTCTGATCCTCTGTAACTGGGCTCTTTCTGTGTGTATTGGGGAGGGGGGGTGACTGATCCTGTGTAACTGGGTCTTTCTGTGTGTATCGGGGAGGGTGTGTATCTGATCCTGTGTAACTGGGTCTTTCTGTGTGTATTGGGGAGGGTGTGTGTCTGATCCTGTGTAACTGGGTCTTTCTGTGTGTATTGGGGAGGGTGTGTGTCTGAGCCTGTGTAACTGGGTCTTTCTGTGTGTATTGGGGAGTGGGGGGGGGGGGGTGACTGATCCTGTGTAACTGGGCTCTTTCTGTGTGTATTGGGGGGGGGGGGGGGTGACTGATCCTGTGTAACTGGGTCTTTCTGTGTGTATTGGGGAGGGTGTGTGTCTGATCCTGTGTAACTGGGTCTTTCTGTGTGTATTGGGGAGGGTGTGTGTCTGAGCCTGTGTAACTGGGTCTTTCAGTGTGTATTGGGGAGGGGGGGTGACTGATCCTGTGTAACTGGGCTCTTTCTGTGTTTTGAGGAGGGTGTGTGTATGAGCCTGTGTAACTGGGCTCTTTCTGTGTGTATTGGGGAGGGCGTGTATCTGATCCTGTGTAACTGGGTCTTTCTGTGTGTATTGAGGAGAGTGTGTGAGTGATCCTGTGTAACTGGGCTCTTTCTGTGTATTGAGGAGTGTGTGTGTCTGATCCTGTGTAACTGGGTCTTTCTGTGTGTATTGGGGAGGGTGTGTGTCTGAGCCTGTGTAACTGGGCTCTTTCTGTGTGTATTGGGGAGGGTGAGTGTCTGATCCTGTGTAACTGGGCTCTTTCTGTGTATTGAGGAGTTTGTGTGTCTGATCCTGTGTAACCGGGTCTTTCTGTGTGTATTGGGGAGGGTGTGTGTCTGAGCCTGTGTAACTGGGCTCTTCCTGTGTGTATTGGGGAGGGGGGGTGTCTGATCCTGTGTAACTGGGCTCTTTCTGTGTGTATTGGGGAGGGTGTGTGTCTGAGCCTGTGTAACTGGGTCTTTCTGTGTGTATTGGGGAGTGGGGGGGGGGTGACTGATCCTGTGTAACTGGGCTCTTTCTGTGTGTATTGGGGGGGGTGACTGATCCTGTGTAACTGGGTCTTTCTGTGTGTATTGGGGAGGGGGGTGTCTGATCCTGTGTAACTGGGTCTTTCTGTGTGTATTGGGGAGGGTGTGTGTCTGAGCCTGTGTAACTGGGTCTTTCAGTGTGTATTGGGGAGGGGGGGTGACTGATCCTGTGTAACTGGGCTCTTTCTGTGTTTTGAGGAGGGTGTGTGTATGAGCCTGTGTAACTGGGTCTTTCTGTGTGTATTGAGGAGAGTGTGTGAGTGATCCTGTGTAACTGGGCTCTTTCTGTGTATTGAGGAGTGTGTGTGTCTGATCCTGTGTAACTGGGTCTTTCTGTGTGTATTGGGGAGGGTGTGTGTCTGAGCCTGTGTAACTGGGCTCTTTCTGTGTGTATTGGGGAGGGTGTGTGTCTGATCCTGTGTAACTGGGTCTTTCTGTGTGTATTGGGGAGGGTGAGTGTCTGATCCTGTGTAACTGGGCTCTTTCTGTGTATTGAGGAGTTTGTGTGTCTGATCCTGTGTAACCGGGTCTTTCTGTGTGTATTGGGGAGGGTGTGTGTCTGAGCCTGTGTAACTGGGCTCTTCCTGTGTGTATTGGGGAGGGGGGGTGTCTGATCCTGTGTAACTGGGCTCTTTCTGTGTGTATTGGGGAGGGTGTGTGTCTGAGCCTGTGTAACTGGGCTCTTTCTGTGTGTATTGGGGAGTGGGGGGGTGGCTGATCCTATGTAACTGGGTCTTTCTGTGTGTATTGGGGAGGGTGTGTGTCTGAGCCTGTGTAACTGGGTCTTTCAGTGTGTATTGGGGAGGGGGGGTGACTGATCCTGTGTAACTGGGCTCTTTCTGTGTTTTGAGGAGGGTGTGTGTATGAGCCTGTGTAACTGGGCTCTTTCTGTGTGTATTGGGGAGGGCGTGTATCTGATCCTGTGTAACTGGGTCTTTCTGTGTGTATTGAGGAGGGTGTGTGAGTGATCCTGTGTAACTGGGCTCTTTCTGTGTATTGAGGAGTGTGTGTGTCTGATCCTGTGTAACTGGGTCTTTCTGTGTGTATTGGGGAGGGTGTGTGTCTGATCCTGTGTAACTGGGTCTTTCTGTGTGTATTGGGGAGGGTGTGTGTCTGAGCCTGTGTAACTGGGCTCTTTCTGTGTGTATTGGGGAGGGGGGGGGTGTCTGATCCTGTGTAACTGGGTCTTTCTGTGTGTATTGGGGAGGGTGTGTGTCTGAGCCTGTGTAACTGGGTCTTTCTGTGTGTATTGGGGAGGGGGGGTGACTGATCCTATGTAACTGGGTCTTTCTGTGTGTATTGGGGAGTGGGGGGGGGGTGACTGATCCTCTGTAACTGGGCTCTTTCTGTGTGTTTGGGGGTGGGCGGTGTTTAAAGTCCGGTGACCTTGGTTACAACGTCAGTTATTCACCCTCCTGCCCTCCCCAGTGAAGCAGTATCTCTCTCACTACCACAATGACCCGAAGTAATTTCACCTTCAGCTGTCACAAGTAAAGCGGCAGAAAGGCAATCGATAAACTGGACGTTCAATGATTCAGACACCCTTGTATCAAATTCCTTTCTGGAGTTCTGTGACTGAACTGAATGAAGGATGTGAATGTTAATTTGTGGTCTTTGTGAATTCCCCATGTTCCTTCCTGATGGGGCAGGCGCTCTTTGAATTCGGTGTAAAAGGAGAGTTTGTATCTGTGTGGGTTTGTATCCATCATGTCCATTTCATCCCAGTCATTGCCTTCCGCTCTCCATTCATCAGGAACAGGGGGCGGGGCTGGCTGTTGACTGGCATTTCCATTGCCCAATTAGTGATCGGGATGGTGCTGCACCTGCTGACTAAGAGCCAATAGGAAAGGGAGTATCCGAAGCTGTCAGAAATCTCTGCCTCTTGTTTCAGGGATGTGGGCATCACTGGCTGGGCCTGAGGACATGGAAGAGCCACCACATTGCTGTGCATCTGGATCACATGTAGGCCACCGACCGGGTAAGGATGTCAGATTCGAGCTTCGAGTCTGTGCCCAGCCTCTGGAAGAGCACCCTACCCAGGCCCGCTTGCCCAACCTATCCCTCTTACCCCACCTAACCTGTACATCCCTGGACACTAAGGGGCAATTTTATCACGGCCAATCCACCTAGCCTGCACCCGGAGGAAACCCACGCAGACACGGGGAGATTGTTGCAAACTCCACACAGACAGTCACCCCAGGCTGGAATTGAACCTGCGTCCCTGGAGCTGTGAGGCAGCTGTGCTAACCACTGTGCCACCATGCCATACGACACTCGTTTCATGGTCCATCATGGCGTCACGGTAGCATAGTGGTTAGCACTGATGCTTCACAGCGCCAGGGTCCCAGGTTCGATTCCTGGCTTGGGTCAGTGTCTGTGCGGAGTCTGCACGTTCTCCCCGTGTCTGCGTGGGTTTCCTCCGGGTGCTCCGATTTCCTTCCACAAGTTCCGAAAGACGTGCTGTTAGGTGAATTGGACATTCTGAATTCTCCCTCTGTGGACCCGAACAGGCGCCGGAGTGTGGCGACTCGGGGATTTTCACAGTAACTTCATTGCAGTGTTAATGTAAGCCTACGTGCCACAATAACGATTATTATTATTAGATTTTTAAATTCCAGATTTTTACGGAATTCAAATTTTACCATGTGCCCTGCGATTCGAACCCTGGTTCCCCGGAGCATTACTACCCTGGGTGTCTGTATTACTATCCCAGCAACAAAACCACCCCCCCCACTGCCTCTCCTGCACAGGGAGGCAGTGACATTATAACAAACAGGAGGATTTATCACCAATGCAACCGCTTTCTAAATGAAACACAACACAAGGTAAAACATTTAAAAATCTTTCTTAATCATCTTTTTGACATGTTTTCTTTTTAAAAGTAAAGCACTGCCCCATTTGCAGTCAAAATGCTCTGTAACAAAAAAAAACGTTGTCAAAAGTTAGTGTTGTGTATGATAAGATTGTGTGTAGTAAGGAGACAGGTTCAGGAATGCTTGTATTGGCTGGGCAATGCATAAAATGGGAAATGCAACACTTTAAAATGCACTCCCAGGATTGTGGGCAGCTTTGAGACAACCAGCATTTTACTGCCCACTGATAATAATAATCTTTATTGTCACAAGTAGGCTTACATTAACACTGTAATGAAGTTACTGTGAAAAGCCCCTAGTCGCCACACTCTGGCGCCTGTTCGGGTGCAGTGAGGGAGAATTCAGAATGTCCGAATTACCTAACAGCACGTCTTTCGGGACTTGTGGGAAGAAACCAGAGCACCCGGAGGAAACCCACGCAGACACGGGGAGAACGTGCAGACCCCACACATACAGTGACCCAAGCCGGGAATCGAACAGTGAAGCAACAGTGCTAACCTCTGTGCTACCGTGCCACCTACCAGGGGCTGGTTTAGCTCACTGGGCTAAATCGCTGGCTTTTAAAGCAGACTAAGGCAGGCCGGGAATCGAACAGTGAAGCAACAGTGCTAACCGCTGTGCTACCGTGCCACCCACCAGGGGCTGGTTTAGAACATAGAACACAGAACGATACAGTGCAGTACAGACCCTTCGGCCCACGATGTTGCACCGACATGGGAAGTCAAAAAACAAAAGCCATCTAACCTACACTATGCCATTATCATCCATATGCTTATCCAATAAACTTTTAAATGCCCTCAATGTTGGCGAGTTCACTACTATTGCAGGTAGGGCATTCCACGGCCTCACCACTCTTTGCATAAAGAACCTACCTCTGACCTCTGTCCTATATCTATTACCCCTCAGTTTAAAGCTATGTCCCCTCGTGCCAGCCATATCCATCCGCGGGAGAAGGCTCTCACTGTCCACCCTATCCAACCCCCTGATCATTTTGTATGCCTCTATTAAGTCTCCTCTTAACCTTCTTCTCTCTAACGAAAACAACCTCAAGTCCATCAGCCTTCCCTCATAAGATTTTCCCTCCATACCAGGCAACATCCTGGTAAATCTCCTCTGCACCCCCTCCAAAGCTTCCACGTCCTTCCTATAATGCGGCCGTACCAGAGTTCTGTACAGCTGCAACATGACCTCATGACTCCGGAACTCAATCCCTCTACCAATAAAGGCCAACACTCCATAGGCCTTCTTCAAGGCCATCTATTCTAATAGCCTGGGTCTCAGCATTCTCCTCCACAACATTCTCTTTTTCCTGAGTGAATACTGACGAAAAATATTCATTTAGTATCTCGCCTATCTCTTCAGACTCCACACACAACTTCCCATCCCTGTCCTTGACTGGTCCTACTCTTACCCTAGTCATTCGCTTATTCCTGACATACCTATAGAAAGCTTTTGGGTTTTCCTTGATCCTACCTGCCAAATACTTCTCATGTCCTCTCCTTGCTCGCCTTAGCTCTCTCTTTAGATCCTTCCTCGCTACCTTGTAACTATCAAGTGCCCCAACTGAAACTTCACTCCTCATCTTCACATAGGCCTCCTTCTTCCTCTTAACAAGAGATTCCACTTCTTTGGTAAACCACGGTTCCCTCGCTCGACGCCTTCCTCCCTGCCTGACCGGTACGTACTTATCAAGAACACGCAGTAGCTGTTCCTTGAACAAGCTCCACATATCCAGTGTGCCCAACACTTGCAGCCTACTTCTCCAACCTACCCCTCACAAGTCATGTCTAATGGCATCATAATTGCCCTTCCCCCAGCTATAACTCTTGCCCTGCGGGGTATACTTATCCCTTTCCATCACTAACGTAAACGTCACCGAATTGTGGTCACTGTCCCCAAAGTGCTCTCCTACCTCCAAATCCAACACCTGGCCTGGTTCATTACCCAAAACCAAATCCAATGTGGCCTCGCCTCTTGTTGGCCTGTCAACATATTGTGTCAGGAAACCCTCCTGCACACATTGTACAAAAAACGACCCATCTAATGTACTCGAACTATATCTTTTCCAGTCAATATTTGGAAAGTTAAAGTCTCCCATAATAACTACCCTGTTACTTTCGCTCTTATCCAGAATCATCTTCGCCATCCTTTCCTCTACTCTTTAGCTCACTGGGCTAAATTGCTGGCTTTTAAAGCCCAACAATTCCCGTACCAGCCTCCCCGAACAGGCGCCGGAATGTGGCGACTAGGGGCTTTTCACAGTAACTTCATTTGAAGCCTACTCGTGACAATAAGCGATTTTCACTTTTCACTTTCACCAGCTCCCCGATGGTTTGGTACAAATGAGTGGTTCAGGTCAGTTAAGAGTTAACGATGTTGGTGTGTAATTGGAGTCAGACTGAGGAAAGACTCGGGTTCCATTTCTGACAGGACATCATGGGCCGAAACAGAAATGCCGGAAATGGTCAGCAGGCTGTATGCTGAGAGAAAACCGAGTCGACGAGCTTTCGTCAGGACCGGGAAAAGCTGCTGATGTAAAAGAGTTAGTGCACTACAGAGGGATAATTATTTGAACAAGAACAATGGGCAGTCGCATGTGGAAAAGGCAGGGGAATGGCCCGAAGCCAGCATGCTCGTTTGGAGAGCCGCTGCAGAAATGATGGGCCGAATGGCCTGAATCTGTAATTCTGTTAGATTTTAAGAAAGTTCTGGAAGTGACATATAGGAGCACATGTTGAACGATCAGTGAAGCTAGCAGAATTGTGTTTTTGAGACAAATGGTGAAGATATCTTGGACAAGTCACGCTGCTGATGAAGAGGTGGAAGCAGATTTGCGAACCAAGATCAGGAAATAACTGGGAATTTTTGGTCGAATAATTAGTAATCATGACCTCGAGAGCCTGCTGCTGGGGAAGATTGATGGCAAAAGAGATCAAGGTCACAGGGGATAGGCCAGGGCGGTGGTGGCGGGATCTCTGGAGATGGTAGGACCTAAGGGCAGGCCACCCTCAGCGTGGAGACTAGGGGATCGTCACAGTAACCTCATTGCAGTGTTAATGTCAGCCTACTTGTGGCACGAATAAAGATTATTATTTTAAAAAAATAATTTTATAGTACCCAATTCATTTTTTCCCATTAAGGGGCAATTTAGCGTGGCCAATTCACTTACCCTGCACATCTTTGGGTTGTGGGGGTGAGACCCACGCAGACACGGGGAGAATGTGCAAACTCCACACGGACAGTGACCCAGAGCCAGGATTGAACCTGGGACCTCGGTGTCGTGCGGCAGCAGTGCTAAGCACTGCGCCACCGTGCTGCCCACAAGATTATTATAATATATATATATCCCCCTATATAACACTACATAGGAGTGAATTATTCCCCCTTTCTCAATTTCTCCAGTGTAAGCAGTGGCTAGGTTAAATGGGTTGATAGCACAATTAAATGGTAAACTATTTCCTCTGTTGCTGGGAGTCCAGAACAAACAGGAAGAACCTGTTATGCTGCCCAAGTGTGATGTCAGGAGCACTTCTTCACACATAAGAAATGTGGAACTATCATCTCCCAAAAAACTGTTGAGTTTATGTGTATTAAAAATTCCAAAATGGAGACTGACAGTTAAGGGATCTTGAAACGCTGAAACTTGCAGCTCAGAATCGGGCCATTCAGCCCATTGAGCCAATGTCAGCTCTTAATAATAATAATAATAATAATTATCACTTATTGTCGCAAGTAGGCTTCAATGAAGTTACTGTGAAAAGCCCCTAGTCGCCACCTTCCGGCGCCTGTTCGGGGAGGCTGGTACGGGAATTGAACCGGCGCTGCTGGCCTTGTTCTGCATTACAAGTCAGCTATTTAGCCCACTGTGCTAAACCAGACCCTGCACTGTGCTAAACCTGCCCCTCTTTGAAAGAGCAGTGATGGCTAGTTTGTGCTTTGTTTGAAACCGGGTACCTCCTCATCCTCAAGCCCCTAACCCCCGTTTAAAATTATTTATAGATTCAGCTTCTCCACCTTTTCAGGTGAAACGTTCCAGATCTCTTGAATCAGTGACATCCTAAAACCATTCACCAAATAGAATATTTCCTTCCCTATTTACTCCATCCAACCTCTCATCATCTTGAACATCTCTTAAATCATCTCCCTGTTCCAAGGCGAATCTCTCCTCAACCAACCTCTCCTCATAACTGCAGGTCCTTCATCCTCGGTAACACCCTCCGCAGTGGAGTTTCACCAGGATTTTAAGGGTTAAGTAAACAAGGCAGGTGTAGGGTGGCACGATAGCACAGTGGTTAGCACTGTTGTTTCACAGTGCCAGGGTCCCAGGTTTGATTCCCGGCTTGGGTCACTGTCTGTGCAGAGTCTGCACGTTCTCCCCATGTCTGCGTGGGTTTCCTCCGGGTGCTCCGGTTTCCTCCCACAAGTCCCGAAAAACGTGCTTGCGAGGTGAATTAGACATTCTGAATTCTCCCTCTGTGTACCCGAACAGGCGCCGGAATGTGGCGGCTAGGGGCTTTTCACAGTAACTTCATTGCAGTGGGGTTTTTTTTTGTAAATAAATTTAGAGTACCCAATTCATTTTTCTCCAATTAAGGGGCAATTTAGCGTGGCCAATCCACCTAACCTGCACATCTTTGGGTTGTGGGGGCGAAACCCACGCAAACACGGGGAGAATGTGCAAACTCCACACGGACAGTGACCCAGAGCCGAGATCGAACCCGGGACCTCGGCGCCGTGAGGGCTAACCCACTGCCCTCTTCATTGCAGTGTTAATGTAAGCCTACTTGTGACAACAAAGATTATTATTATACAGATCAGCCATAACATAATTGAATAATGGAACAGTCTTGGAGGACTGGATGGCATCTTTCTCTCCCTATAGTGTTAATATTAGAAAACCTATAATGAGTGGCAGGAAGGAATAATTCCGTTTTATTAACTTCAAGTTCCCAAAAATTGTGAATGAATCACGCATAAATTAACCGACATCCTGTGCTCCTAAAAATAAAAGCACACAGAGAACGGAGCAACTGCGAGGGGGAGTTCAGTTTGGTCACAGGTAGCAGGTGGACCTTGGGTCTGGCTGAGGGAGACGTCCAGCATCGACCCTCGCTAAGGTGATGATATATGTTGCTGTGAATCTGTAACAGAGCTGCTCGCTGCTACTGCTCTTGAGTCCAGTTTGATGCCACACATGCTGTGATCATTAC